>NC_092567.1:11442375-12042375 GCF_037975245.1 Apostichopus japonicus
CCTGCTTAATTATGATTCTGCGTCATATTTTACTTTGTTCAACACTTACTTTTGGTGGAAAAAGTTTTTAATTTCGTACTGAAAAAAATTATAACTTTCTAATGTGCAATTACGTAGCACTTTGCATCTGCCTAACTGCCTAACCTTTGTTCATAGAAAGTACTGTATTGATGTTGCAGATCTGTACTTTGGAGACTTGACCAACAATCATATTCCTAGTGGTCAGTGGAATTTGGCGAGTAGATTTTTAGTCACGGTCACCAAATAACGATTACTTTCAAAAATAATTGTCGTGGCCTGAAAACCTTCACAACCAGATTTCTCATGGTAGAAATCATGGATACTTTTCATACATGGTATATGGATTTGCCATATTGAGTACAAGAATCCTTAATGCTTGTGAGGTCAAATCTCCTATATGTCACCAGAGGTCAAACTCTGAAAAACCTTTTACATGATATGTAACGATGGAAAACGCGGATGCTTCTAATAATTGGTGTGTGGATTCATAACATCGAGTACAAGACCCCTAATGTTTTGGAGGTGTGTATAACCACGTATATTAGACTGCCCTGTGTTACCATGCCATATCGTTATTGTAAAAGCTTGTTCTGGTTATACTAACAAGCAGAAGTCTAGTGCATTGAATTCATCGAAATCTCAATGCATTTTGCATTCTGGTTATCTTTTGAAAGGAGGGGTGGGGTGGGCTCCAAATATGACTTGCGTCCGTTGGGAGGGGTTTAAACGGGGAGAACCCTTTTATTAAAATATAACCTTTACTAAATAGTTTTCAATGCTGTAGCAATATAAATTATTAGTTCAACAATTATTTCCATTATTTTGCCTACATGTGTACATTGAGTTATGTCCGCTATAACCCTGACATTATATATATAAGATTTGTGAAATATTCGAAAGCGCCTGTTTTAGCCAGTCATTGGATAGATACACAAAACTAACGATTGTAAAGAAACGTTTTACATAAGAAGTAGCAGTATTTATGCGTTAATTATGCTAATTAGATACAAGGAACATAACCTATATATATATTATCTTTCCATTGTCCGGAGTAGTGTTTTACATAATACTTGGCAATTCAGGTATGAGGTAGGATGATACCGAGCTAGACTTTAACATATTTATTGGATATTATGCACTATCTGTTACAGGTTAATCCAGATAATTTCATTTCATGCTCGATAAACTCAAGTGCCCTCTTGTTGTTGTGTGTTTGTAACAAGTGCCTTCATGTCTAAAAATTTGCTATATGGCTTCAAAATAATAATAATATTAAAATATGCAGTTCAAAAGTACCGGTATAAAGAAATCTTTGCTGAAAACATTCAAATACGGTATTCGAAATTGTGGAAAGGAATGCAGGAGATTATTTATTTTGTGAGGGTTTCATATAATTTGACAGTCAAGTGGTTTCTTGCGTAAAATCAAAGTCACATTTTCCTCAGACCATCAGTGTGTGTGCCTCCATATTCCAATAAAACTATTCTTTTGCGAATCAACGAAGATGGCATTAATGTATTCTTAACAAAGTATGACCAGGAAGTCTTAATAACTCCTCGGTAAGAAGTGGTCGGATATTTTGGACACATGCAGCTCTTCATTGAGAACATAGTTGAATAGGAAGATTCGATTGTGTAATGGTTAAGGTCATTATCAACTCCACAAAAATTTTATAATTTTGTACAATTTGATTTAGGTCAATGACAAAGAACAATGCGTGCAATGTGATCACATTATTGAAGGTAGATATTGAATAAATTATTAAATAACGTTGGTATATCATATAATAGTAACAATTTGTGTTTAACTTCAACCCGAGATGACAATTTGTTGCTTCCAGTAAAGAATGTTGCTATGTCCTCGACCCTCCTATCCCTCTACCTTCTATTTCTCCTCCATTTTAGTGCAAGATTGTGCAGGTTTGTCATTCCGAAATTACGTTGAAAAACGTAATTTGTAGCATCTTAAACTATTCTGAGATTAAGTAACAAGATTCATAATTTCTAGATTTTATATGTTACCACTGCACTCTAACAATCTCAGACATTTAAGTTCTCATTTAAAAGTGAGATGGATTCACGAAAACTATCTATATTATCAATCAATTTACCGAAAATAACATACAATATAAATCATGTGATCCGAGCGGAAAATGGCAAGCGGTTGTTACAAGGATTTGCTCCGTTTACTTAGTTTATTGTGTACAATGTTGTATTTCTACATGTTTGAACAACTTTCAATGAATTGATAATTTAAGCAATACAGACAGTTAGCCAATTCTGATCATGTGGACAGCTATACTTTTCACAGTTACTACTAATTTGCATACAGTAGAGCAGTTCCAACTATCATCATTATTATCTGCATTACTATATCCATTCTATTTTTTTTTTTTTTTTTAATCGTTGAAACACGAGACTCGTGATTATAATTAATTCTGATCAGAATGATCACCAGATATGATTAATTACCTTGTTATTTGTTGTCTACTTTGTTGTTTATCTTCATTGATTTAGTAAACAATAAAGCTGACTAGGAGGACATTCCTCTACGTCTTCTACATCTTATAACACGATGATTACTCTACTTCTCTCCTTAGGTTTGTTGGATACCATCTGCTAGACACTATTCCGGTTGGATCCATTCCACCATCCTTGAAATCAAGACATGTGAAAGGTAATGTCAAAATGACGTCATAATGGAAACACTTAAAACTTCTTACATTTAATTAAAGGCTTTACTAACTATGTGAATTTATTTTGAGTTGTTGATTGTTGTTAATTCACATACAAGAGAGTAATGAACCAGCAACACACGATTGCCATTTTATATGAAGGAGACACCCAGAACAGAGTCTTGTGATAGTAAACAACAAACTGAATAATAGAAATGTAACAACACTTGCTAAGCTTAGTTGATTTAAGAGATAAGTCATGTTCCTTTCATTTCGCTCTTTCGAGATCACTTCACTATAAGATGTTTTGTGAGCAGCCATCACATCAATTGATGCTTTAAATGTTTTTACAAAAAAGTAGTGGTATCACACACTTTGGGCAACTTAAGTACACAGCGACAATGATAAGATAAAACACTCGTTCTGCAGTTTTGTACAGGAACAGAGGGTTGTCAAAGCCGACATCATATATATGGAGGAGGGAGGGGTGGGGGTCGGTGGTCGTTCCCCAGAAAAAAGGGCAAGTTTAGACTTCAAATGATACAGTCTGAGTCATAGTTTGACTTATATGACTTGACTTATGTCCAATATCTAAGTCTAAACGCAACATACATTGTGCTTTAACTATATTCTTAGTTAGTTTGAAATGCGTGGTGGTGGGGTGGGGGGTTTGGGGTAACACCACATCGGCGTTTGAAAAGAGTACAATTTACATGTATCGGCGAACATTAACATCCATACATGATTTGCCTTGAACAAATACAAGTAGAAATAAAATGTCGGTAATGATATGACGGAAAGCATTTAAAACTATATGTGAATGTAAACCATATTTTTTATTTTTTTATTAATACACTTACGAAAGTAAGAGTTATAATCCAAAAACGAAGAAAAGAACGAAGAAAAGAAAACAGAATCGGTCTGTCTGTGACTCCCTTACGTCTACATTTCCTCAGATTCGGATAATATTTGGATAATAAATGAAGCAGCTTCCAGAGGCTTCGCCCCCTGAACCCCCCCCCCCCCCCCCTTCAGCGCATAGAGACTTTAGTGTGTATTTGTGCTTGATAAGAACTGTGTATTATTATTATTATTATTATTATTATTATTATTATTAACGGGACATATCGATACTATCCGCTGAAAATTGAGTTCTTCTCTTACTGTAGATAGATTTCTGTGTTTCAAAATTTCTTCAAGAGAACGAAAAATATCTTCAAAGGGTGCAGCTTAAGTCCAGCGGATCCCCACCAACGTACTTGGAATACATTATAGATAACTATAATTTATTTATTACATTTGTTTGTGTTTTAGTGCTTTAAACTCGCTACGAGAGAACAAGGGATATCACCAATGCAAAAACTTCAGGGGGCTTCCCCTCGTGGAGCCAACCAGGGCTTGAAATATATTCCAGAGAAAGCCCCTCGACCCCGCTTGAGCTCTCAGAAACGTTCTATAGTTGAGCTTCTTCCTGACAACCCTACCTAAATATGCAGCTTCCGGGGACTTCGCATCACACCCTTTAATAACATTAATAAACTATCAAAGAAAATATATAATTTACATTTTTGGTCTGTAAATCTGCATACAGAGCGAAAAGTGCATAAAACAGGATTAATGCGAGAACTAGTTTAATTTTGTAGCCATCAATATACATATTGTGTATCGATTCGGTAAGCTTTACATCGGTATTATATACTTAATGAGGTAACGATGTATACTTCATTACATTTAACGCGTGTTATCTGTCTTAACTTCATATATTTGTTTGATTTTTGCCGAGATGCTAAACTGTCAGAAAGAAAAATTAAATAATAGAGTAACCACTAATCTTGCAAGTAGTGGTGAAGAGATGGATTCAGATACAACTCAAGTAGTTTTATTCATCGGTCAACCAGGGACGTAGCTAAGGCCTGATGATTGGGGGGGGGGGGGGGTGTAGTGGCTGAAATTCCAACTGGATGGGTTTTGAAGCCAGAAAATTCCGACTGCTGCCTATACCCCCCCCCCTCCCTTCCCCCGCTACTCGTCAACGATACGGCAAGTATCAGTTCAGAACTTGTTCAGAACTTTTCTCGATACATTTGTACCACTGGCCTTCACTTCACAAACTTATTAATCACTCTGGTTGAGCAAGTAAGCAACTGAGTATAAGTTATCTGCTTGAAGGCTACATAGGCTACACAAACTACAAAAGCTATGTTAATGTAACAAAGGGGAAAACTTTTTTTTCTTCAACAAATTATATTCGACGACGATTACCAAAAAACACCGGGGTTTTTCCTAGCGCTTAATGTTATTTTTATTTTTATTTTTTTTTGGGGGGGGGGGGCAGCGGGCTATTTATCACTCACATGAACAATCTGCCTATCGTCTTCGTCAAGGACCAAGATGATAGGCAGATGATAGGATTTCTTAAAATAAGTATAAAAACATACTGTAAAAACATACAGTTTTCAGTGGTTGCAGTTCTCATCTAGGCCTTTATATCAATTCGATATGGACCTATTCGGTGGCGATATACGCCAACCCGTATTAACTAGTGATAACATGATAGTTTACTCTGCTCTAAGATGAATACACAAAGTTGGCAGATAAAACAACTACAACCGTAACAAAAACTAGTAGTGTTTTGGTGTCAGCCATATGCATATAAAATAGCATTAAAGGGCGCTTATATTCAATTTTAGTCAGTCTGACTCTGCCAATGCGAAACATAGCCGGGAAATTTCCCTGGGGCGGGGAGGATGCAGTTAAGGAACATACTAAGTATCGCCCACATGTTACATATACCAAATTAATCGAGAGGTTTTTCAACATCATGGGTTTCTCGGCCACTGTACAATTGCGACAATCAGTTGTAACTATTCAAACCTAGCCTAGGGCCCAATGGAGTTTGGAAAGCCGAGACTTTAAAAAATATAATTTGTACAACAAAAAATGAAGGAAATCATCAAAAAGTTAAATTTAGGCCAATCCCCGAACACTTTTTTTACTGCTCAAATCTTAGTTATTTGATGTTAACCTCATACCTTTTTTATGGTCATTACTTCTGAGGAAGATACTTGTCTACTCCTAAGCTATACATTATTTTGTGGGTCCGATTCCGCGAACAAAAATAACAACTGAACTATTCTATAAAATATATTCCAGTCTAATTTTGGCCAAAATAGTCTTACACCTATCTTTGACAATTGTATAGGTTGTAATTGACTGAATTATATAATACGAACCAATTTTGGCAAAGATGAAAGAGTTCGGTGAGACGTAACAAGTAACGTACTGTAACAGTTACAACTAGTACTGACTAGCATTGGGTGTTGTAATTTTTTACAATATAAATAATATATATACCAGCGACGTAGCCAGGAATTTGCAAGGGGAAGCACATTTTGCGATTGATATGGGGAGGGGTGTAAGGGGAGGGGGTGTGATGCGATCTGGAGCAATGTTATGCCAATTTCATCATGATCATATGATATCATATTATCAGCAGATTTTGTTTCCGGTTTGAATTATTCTTTCAGAAAAACAAACATAGTGCTCTTTTACAATTTTCTAGTAGGATGATTCTTGTTTATTGTCCAATGTCTGGACTTTAATACATTTAACGAACATAACTGATTGAGAATATAAACTCTCTTATTTAGGAGTGTAATAATTATTTATAGGAAACGCGTATCACGTACGATTGCTAGCTTAGCTTTAAAACATGCTGTTCGTGCAACAACTTATGACGAATCATAGAAAGGATGAGAACGCACGTTGTCGTCGTCGTAGTGCATATACGGTTCGTGACTCTCCGCCGAGTGCGGTTATTTAGGCTATATGTATTTTATTACGCAGTGGCCAACTGTAGGCTGGTAATAGGTAGTCGACTACTGGCTAAATTTAGCTAATTGCATCTGCCAAACTAAGTAGCTGAATCAGTAGGCCTAAATATTAATACGATTATAATCGAGTTAACGGAGCTGACGAGTATTCAAGATCAAAAGAGCGCTGACAAAATGCCATGCCAAATAACAAACAGTATTTAACATTTTTTCGACACTGAAAGGGAAAAGCAGTTGCTCCCACTGCCCCCCCCCCCTCCCTGGCTACGTCTCTGATATATACTGAACTTACTTGAAGCTAGCGAACAGGGTCAACCCACCCAATAACAAAACTAGTACATAAATAAACCGAATTGAAGCTGGCGAACGTTGTACGGTAGTTCTTTAGGCATTATATTTAATGTATTCAAATTCATACGAAGTTTTGTATGGTGGAGTATAAGGATCGCGAGATACAATTTCTCAAAGTGGCAAGGAAAACGTGGTAAATATGACTGGTTAAAGGACAATTTTGACCTAATGTTTTCAAATTTTAGGTCATTCACAATCACAGGAATATATGAATAGGCCTAGGTGATTTAGAGTGCGACAGTCGGAAATTCTGACAAGCGTTCTCCCAGTTTCCAACTATCGTCATTTTTACCAAGGTTGGGTAGTGAGACACCCCACCCCCTCTCTTTAGCGACGTCCCTGCGGTCAACGCGTAAATACAAGAAAAGATCATTATTTTTTTGTATTGATTGTTTTCAACTGTATGGTCAACCATCTTGTCTACAGACGTCTAAAAAAAATTGTAGACGTTATTATCCGGCGCGTAACCAGGATTTTCTAACCAGGGTGCGCGACTTACTATCCAAGCGGAGCGCCACTTTCGGTTGAAGCGCAGCGTACAAGAAATTTTCTGGTTTTGATACACCCCACAGATCACCGGAATGGCACTTCTCGAGCTTGAAAATGACCAACCAGATGTACACTTTTGTCTGAGAACCAAGTATTTCTCAATAGTTTTTGTTTTCATCCATAACATATTTGAAGATTGTCACCAGTCACACATCATGTTCGACCTCATCGCATCTCCTGTGAATCATTGATATTGAAGGTGATTCTACGTTGCGGCCTACAATACCCGTCAGCCCCACTTTTCAAGGTTGTAAGCCCATTATTTGTTCAGAGTTTGAAAATATTTCTCGTGAATAAATTCATTTCAAAACATACCCATAATGTTGCACAGAATTTCATCTTATGGACAACCATTATAGATGAACCTTCTTCAACCCCTAACAGACTGGTCAAAATTGCACGAGTAGGGGGAAGTATGATGAAGAATGTTTGTCAGGGAATTTCGAAATTCAGACAGTTAATTTAAGTAATTAAATTAATTGGTTTACAAATATTAAAACCTCTTATAACGGCTACTATTAAACTTGGAGGGGGGGGGGGGCTGCAAATATTTTTGTGAAAATGTTGGCAATATGCTGAGACTTTTTCGGGCACCTACTGAAAGGAAAATAAATTGCAATGATGTAGCTAAAGAAAATCAATAGTTTAAAAAAAATTTCCTTGGTATTTAAGAAAAATTCTTAGCTTGCCCGACTAATTTGCCATTTCGGTAATAACACGGCAAATGATTGTACATGTAATTGGCATGCGATGTAATAACCGATGCATGCCTATATGATATGTACATTAACATGTTGCACGCAACAAAAAATTTGTTATAATTGTTTAAATTTTAAATTTTATAATTTTTAAATGTCGTAACAGCCCCCCCCCCCCCCTTAATGAAATCGGGCTCTTATGACTACACACATATAGACAATTTGGAGATTGTTAATCCTGGAACCCCATTTTCTGTTCATATGATGTAATATCTGCTGTTTGATTTACAAATTTGAATAATTTAAATGAGACTGAAATAAATAACTTTGATCTGTTTATTGTGCAATGCCCCACGTTCTTTTCATTTCGAAAGACGCACAGTTTCAAGTTCATTACACACTGGAGGCTTCGATTCTCTATCTGCTTTCAGTTTGTGGAAGATCTTTGGATTTCCATCCCTAGATATTGCTATATCCATACAGTACAGTGTCCTTGGGATTTCTTTTAATTTTTTAGGGCCTGATCTTGGGAAATTGCAAAATAGTAAGTGGTCACACTCCATGTAGCTAGGTCAGTGCACGACCTCTAAACGTCACTAATACACAACCCGATTACTTGTTATCGATGAATGGGTGTGTTGCCGGATTTTGTCAAGTTATTTGTACCATGGGCGAAGGTCATTAATTAAGTTTCGTAACTCACCGGGAAGCGATTAGAGGGGTGGGCTTAGGGTTGTGGGCGCGGTTTCATTCAGATGGGGAAAATCTAAAGAAGAGATGCGCCCCCCCCCCCCCGCCCATGATAAGCCACTAAATGATATTCACAGGATATGTGCCCAATTCTCCAATCGCATGCAAAATTTACGAGTTATGATACTATAGATGTTGGGTAACAATTAGCATTCAGGTCGGAGTGTATAACATTTTATCTCTGGTTGGCAGTGTTGCATCGAAGGACACATGTCTAGTGCAGTTCACATATAGATTAATACCGGAATGCGTCATGTTCCCCGACGACTCGGTCGAGTTCAAGACCAGCCATAGTTGGTTTCATAGCACACTTGTACAATTGTTTAAGGCGTCTAAACACACATGCGTTGTGATAGACCATATACATTAGTGAGAGAGTGTAAGGGTATAGGGTGAAACGCACGCCCCTTCCGAAATATACATTTTAAAGCGATACTCCTGTTGTAATGAACAACTAAATGTTCATATTTTGCTGTATAATAAATAATAATGCAGATGCAAATGAAATAAAGACAAATCTTGCATACAAATACTTGCGACTATTTCTTTTACTACCATTCAGGTTTCGCATTAGCCGCAGGATATCGCGATTCCCACAATTTGATTTCAAATCCCGCATGTCAAAAGTTGCCAAGACGGGATTTCCCGTAATAAATTTCAGCTCTCAACGTGAATTAAACATTCATAACGGCTGTGGCCGTGTTGCGATTCATCGCTATAAGCGATCGCAAATAGTTTTGTTATCCCGTTTATGATCCATCTTAACATCCCGTAAATTTCCTTGCCAGTTTTTCCTTCTATTTATAAATGAATGAAAAAATATAGCAATTTTGAGAATTCCAATATTTACACATGCACGAACGTATACAGTAGCTATAACTATGAGAGGAAGACACTTGCTATGGACTACCAGAGCTAACTGCTTGCTGAAAACAACGACAAGTAACTCGACAAACTATGTTTCCGTATAATGCCCACAAATCCCCGACGACATGGTAGCCTAAAATCACAAAGAGTCAACATGGATATCTAGTCTAACCATCTGTTTATTCGCTTAAATTGTTTCGCAGTTAGCCGGCACTAAAATATTCACGGAATATTTTCGTTATTGCTGCTATCTTTGACCACATGGTAGTCAACAACCAGCCTAAGTCAATGGGGAAATCTACCTTAACCTTCTGCTTATTTGCTCAAATTGTAAGGCAGTTGGCTGGAA
Organism: Apostichopus japonicus; assembly: GCF_037975245.1. NCBI lineage: Eukaryota > Metazoa > Echinodermata > Holothuroidea > Aspidochirotida > Stichopodidae > Apostichopus > Apostichopus japonicus. The sequence goes on from NC_092567.1 coordinate 11,452,468, forward strand.
CTAAACTAGCCATGGATTATTTTCATTATTAAGCTATCTTCGACAACATGCTAGCCTAACACAACATCGTGTTTTACACACACACACACACACACACACACATGTTTGTGTTTCATTCAGACCGAGGACCCCATTGTATTTTCCATTGTTCAAATCCACGTACCCTAACTTTAACAATACCCCATACAATAGAATTCTTCCGAGGACGTGGTGATTCTTTAGAAATCACAACCGAGGACCTGAAATTCTTTTGTTCAAGTCCTCGGTCAGATAGCAAAACAAACGCACGCACGCACACACACCCACACACACAACGTAGCCTTGTATACAACTTTCAATTAGCTATTGTTAGCAACTGTTTGGAAGTATGTACCAGGAAAAAATTTACCTCAAATTTACCGCGGTAACATACCACACTTTTACCCCGGTAAAACCGGGGTAAAAATGCGGTAAATTTGTTGTACATTACCGCGGTGTCTTGGCCCTATGGACGCGGTAAACCGCGGTTTACCGCAGTAAATTACCACAAATTTACCATGGTTTTACCTCACTTTTACCCCAATTTTACCGCAATTTACCACGGTGTTACCATATTTTTACCGCGCTTTTACTACACTTTTACTACGCTTTTATCCCAAATTTACCACAGTTTTACCGTTCTTTTACCCCAATTTTACCGTATATTTACCACTTTTTTTCCTTAGTTTTACCTCAATTTACCATATTTTACCACGCTTTACCACAGTTTACCGTTCTTTTACCCCAATTTTACCCTAGATTGACCACGCATTTACTACACTTTTACCCTAAATTTACCAGTTTTACCGTTCTTTTACCCCAATTTTACCGTAGATATACCACGCTTTTACCTTAGTTTTACTTCAATTTACCATACTTTTACCACGCTTTTACCCCAATTTTACCGTAGATTTACTACGCTTTTACCTTAGTTTTACCTCAATTTACCATGACTTTACACTCATTGTAGGACAGTTTTACTTAACATTGGGCATGATTTTGTCCTAACTTCAATCAGCATATATACCATATATTTCTTTGAATTTCACCCATCAGTGTACTGTATCATAATTTGGCTATATGCCTTTACCCTTATTGTAATGGTTGTATGCCTGACATGTAGAATGCAACAGTTTTTAATTCATCAAATCCATGGAGGTTTCACACATGAGAAAGCTTTGTTGAATTTCAATTACCCTAGATGGTATGATTCCTGACTCTCTTCTTTTGAACTTGGAACCTCAATCTCTTATTGTTCTCAAAGACTTGTTTTAAATGGAAAGAGTACTCTGATCATAGATACATAGACTTGTCAAGTCATTTAATGGACCTGACAGAGAATACCCAAATCTGAGGACACTGATTGGTCAATTTTTGTGTGCCACAGTGTTGAGGCACAGAAGCTATGCCTTATGTGTGCTAGTTTATATAGTTCTTTTTTTTTTTCATTTTAAAAGCTTTTAGGTTCTCCCTAATAATGAAAAAAGAATTAATTGTTGTCTCCTCTCAAATATATCAGGGATTCCATGAAGGAATTCTCTATGTATCTATCCTCTGCTTTTTTTTTTAGGAAAAGAGATGCATACTATAACATATAAGAATAGCAGTTTGTCTCTCTTCTTTATTCAACTCATATCCACAGGTAATTTATATTGCCAACATTAAGATATGAATAGAACAAAAGGTTTGTCATATCAGCATTGCAAAAATATGGGACAAAATCATGGAAAATTGCTGTAAATGTAACATTATGTTTCATAGTGTGACCCATATATGTTCTACTGTGGTAAAATCATGGTACAATTATGGTAAATTTACCATAGTATAATTGCACCGTATAGTTTTACCCTATTTTTACTGTGGTTAATCATGGCACAATTGTAGGAATTTCACATATGTAGTTTATGTACCATATAAACTTACCCTACTTTTACTACAGTAATATCATGGTAAAACTATGGTAAATTTGCCGTAGTAAATGTACCACGCTTTTACCCTACTTTTACCGCGGTAATACCATGGTAAAACTGTGGTAAATTTACCGTAGTAAATGTACCGCACTTTTACCCTACTTATACCGCGGTTATATCATGGTAAAACTGTGGTAAATTTACCGCAGTAAATGTACCACACTTTTACCCTACTTTTACCGCGGTAATACCATGGTAAAACTGTGGTAAATTTACCGTAGTAAATGTACCACACTTTTACCGCGGTAATACCATGGTAAAACGGCGGTAAAATTACCGCAGTAAATGTACCGCACTTTTACCCTACTTATACCGCGGTAGTATCATGGTAAAACTGCGGTAAATTTACCGCGGTAAATGTACCGCACTTTTACCCTACTTATACCGCGGTAATACCGTGGTAAAACTGCGGTAAATGTACCGCAGTAAATTCACCGCACTTTTACCATAGTTTACCGCGGTAATACCATGGTAAAACTGGGGTAAATGTACCGCGGTTGATTTTACCACAATTTTACCACACATTTACCCCATTTACCACACATTTACCATAGTTTACCGCGGTAAAATTAGGGTACATTTTTTGCTGGGGTGCTATGTTTTGAAGAGGTAACATAGTATCGTGTGTACACAGTTGCTGCTGCGATGGATTAAAGATTTCAATTTTGAGTAGTGTTCACCGGTATAATACTTTCGTTTTCGGTGTTAAGCGCTTTTATCCACACAGAAAAAAGAACCATTACGAATGGCTAGAACTAGAAATAGTAAGCAATTAAAACAGCCATCTACACTTACAAGAACGTTATTTCATTAAAGTAATCTTCCGCATTCGCGTGCATTGATTAATAAAAACATGAAATAATTAATTTAAAGCACTCTCGTAGCAGTTACGAGATCCCCCCCCCCCCTCAGAAAACAGGTACCCGTTTTTGTGTGTTTTCGATTCGGGTACACGAATGTTCGGTCGGGTATCCGGGTAACCGACTCAGGACGAGAATGTTCGTACTCATCAAATAAAAATATTGCTCAAGAGAAAGTTTTCATCTTTCGCTAGGATCAAGTGTTACAGGCCCCTAAGTAATCTCAATAATTTGTATGATTTTTGCAACAATTAGTTGTATTATAAATCAATATCATAGAATATTATAAATTAATCTAAGAATCATAGTATAGAACTGCCTGGTGTGTGTGCATATCTGGTGTGTGCAGAATATTTGGAAAAGTTGAGAAGCTTCTAGAAGAGTTAGAACATTTGAGAACAATGTAGAACATCTCAACAGTACACATTGGAACAAGCTAGAACATTGGAGTGCCGCCAAGGGGACATCCCCTGTGCTATTTTTAGAACACTAGGTGAGGATTTCCTGGAAAGGTGAAGTGACCTTTTGGGTCGGTTGAACTGAGCTGGAGCTATTGTAAGATGCTTCTAGAATGGATGGACATTTCAAGATCTTTCTGGACTTGTGAAAAGGCTATATAAGCACCTGATAATTTGAGATCGAGAGTTTTTAACCATCTTGGCTCCAGGAGTTTAATAACCTCTCGCTCAAGTGAATCCTACAATTCCAGTGTGAGTAAATACTCACTTAGTTTGACAGTAAAGTTATAGCTGTCTTTTTATTAGTGGATTTGCTACAAGTTTACCGGCTTCGAAGTCGCCCATCGTTGTGTAGCCGTCTTCGGTTCTGTGCCAGTCAGCACTAATTATTGTGGCCTCTGAGTTACCCAAGGACAGGAATCCAAGGATAAACAAGCTGCAAGCACAACTTGGACATTCATTAGTAGTCGACCTCGGAAGTGGAAGTCATCTAGTTGGGAGCTGGATTTCTTCAATATTGGACATTCGTCCGTCTACAAGTTTCGCTGGAATATTCGCCAGGACATTTTGACACTGCGCTCGCGTCGCGGCACACACCAGGTCGTGAGTAAATTATAGTATAACTTATTAAATCTGTTTTAGTGTAAACTGCTTAGATATTGATAAATGATCTTTGTTTGATTTTAATTACCTTGAACACACAATTAAATAAATACTTATTGTTATATTTAAAGTTAAATTTTACAGTGTGCTGTTTAGTTATTTGAGTTGTGAACCCAAGGGGAGGTGTATTCTGGCCTTGATCGAGTTGATCGTAACAGAATTGGGGGCCTATCCGGGAAAGTACACTGTAAAAAATTGTAAGTTAATTGTTTTTCAACATTATCTGATTGTGTGTTTACATTGATATTTGTGCTGCATATTGTTGTTTGTAATTTAACTAGTTGTTCACTATGGCATTTGTTGCAGAAGATTTTGTTCAAGATGTATCTTGGGAGGTTTTTGATGAGCTCAAGAAGCCAGATTTAATGGCATTGGCCGTGTATTTGGAAATTGAAGTAAAGCATGCTATGCGTAAACAAGTCATCAAAAATACACTGATTGACCGTTTGGTTGCAGACGATTTGTTAGATGAGAAATGTCTGGAAAACAAAGTAGAAATTCTGGATAGTTCAGATTCTGCAGTAAAATTAAAACAATTAGAGATTCAGAAAGAAATTGAAATGACCAGATTAGAAATGGAGGAACGAATTAAATTGAAAGAAATAGAAGCCAAAGTACAAATGGAAAAAGATAAATTAGAAAAACAAGGCTCATCAAACTTCTCAGACAAATTTGATGCCACAAAGAATATTAGGTTAGTACCAAAATTTCAAGAAACTGAAGTGGATAAATATTTCTTACACTTTGAGAAGATTGCCGAAAGTTTGAAATGGCCTAAAGAATCTTGGACATTGTTGCTCCAGTCAGTGTTCATTGGGAAAGCTAGAGAAATTTATTCTTCCCTATCAATTGAACAATGTCATAATTATGATGTGGTTAAGAAAGCAGTTCTTAAGGCCTATGAGTTGGTGCCCGAAGCTTACCGGCAAAAGTTCCGAAGTGCAAAGAAAGAAACCAACCAAACTCATGTTGAGTTTGCAAGAGTACAAGAACAAATGTTAGATAGGTGGCTTAGCTCTAAAAATGTGAACAATGAATTCAAACAACTTAGGCAATTGGTTTTGGTTGAGCAATTCAAAAGTTGTATCCATGCTGACATCAGGACTCACTTAGATGAGCGTGACATAAATAATTTAGAAGATGCAGCAACAATGGCAGATGATTACGCCCTCACGCATAAGTTGAGTACTAATAATACAGGTGGGCATAATAAGTTTAGTCAGTATCACAAGAATAATTATAATAAGCTTAACCAAAATAAATTGTCCCAAAATCAAAATAGCACTAAAGAAGGAAATAAACAGTCAGGTCCCTCAAATCAGGGAAGTAAAGGTCCTTCTAGTGAAAAACCAACCAAGTCATGGAATGGTTTTAAGAAGTCAGTGACTTGTGACTACTGCAAAGAACCAGGCCACACTAAGTCCAAGTGTTGGAAGTTAATGGGAATGCAGTTGGCTCTACAACAGCAATCTGCACCCACAGGTTGTGCTGTGGCCATGAGATCTCAAGTTAGTTTTCAGGCTGTTAAACAGAAAGATGTTGAGTCTGAGAAAATTAGGAAAGACTTTGAACCATTTGTTTTGGAGGGTTATGTATCACTTGAGAGTGAGAAAGTTGATCCAAAGCCTATAAAGATCATGCGTGACACTTGTTGTGCACAGTCAATGATTTTGGAAGGGTCATTGCCCTTTAGTGAAGTAAGTGCAACAGGTGAAAATGTCTTGATTCAGGGCATTGGTATGGATATTATTAGTGTCCCTCTTCACAAGATGAATTTAAAGTCTGATTTGGTCTCAGGTACAGTCATAGTTGGAGTGAGGCCTGAACTCCCAGTCAAAGGTGTTTCTATGTTGTAAGGTAATGATTTGGCTGGTGGAAAAGTACTTCCTCAACCAATTGTTACCCGTGAACCCTGCACGGAGGCTGGTAATGATGACGAAAGTAGTGTCGTCTTTCCAGCTTGTGCAGTAACAAGAAGTATGACTCAGAAAACAATGCTTGAAGCAAATAGTAAGGATAAAGGGGATGACTTGGTCCCTAATCTAGATTTAGAGGGGACATTCATGACAGAGTTGGATGAACCAGGTCATCTTCTCTCTTCAGGAGAGAAAAGCTCTCCAAAACATAGCCAAGACTTCAAGCCCATGCTTAATGGGGACAGTGATACTGATCCCTTGAGTCACAATAAGTTAGTCATAGAACAGGAAAATGACCCTGAACTTAAGGACCTTGGTCAAAGGGCATTGACCCTACAGGAAGCTGAAGAAGTTCCTGTCTGTTTTTACAAACGGAATGGTGTTCTGATGAGGAAATGGAGACCACCTGATGCTCCAGCAACTGATGAATGGCAAGTCATTCATCAGATTGTAGTTCCCAAAGTATATCACAGGGAGGTCATCAGCATTGCCCATGATAGTCCCATGGCAGGACATCTAGGAATTAGAAAGACACATGATAGGATCTTGAATAATTTTTGGTGGCCTACACTTAGGAAGGATGTTTCTGAGTATTGTAGATCTTGTCACACTTGTCAAGTAGTGGGCAAGCCTAATCAGAAAGTCCCTGCCGCTCCTTTAAAGCCTATACCGGCGTTTGATGAACCATTTAGTCGGGTTATAGTTGATTGTGTAGGACCTCTCCCTAAGACTAAGTCAGGTAATCAGTATCTGTTGACTATCATGTGTGCCTCTACCAGGTTCCCAGAAGCTATACCCTTGAGAAATATTAAGGCTAAGACAATCGTGAAGGCTCTAACCAAGTTTTTCACTCTTGTAGGACTTCCAAAGTCGATACAGTCAGATCAAGGGTCAAATTTCACGTCAGGCTTATTTCAGGAAGTCATGTATGAGTTAGGAATAGAACAATACACCTCTAGTGCATACCATCCGGAGTCCCAAGGAGCTTTAGAGAGATTCCATCAGACTCTAAAGAATATGATTAAGACTTACTGTTTCGATTTTGAAAAGGATTGGGATGAAGGTGTTCACCTATTATTGTTTTCTGCAAGAGAAGCAGTTCAGGAAACATTAGGTTTCAGTCCCTTTGAGTAAGTGTTTGGGCGTACAGTTCGAGGTCCCTTAAAGCTTCTGAAAGAAAAATGGCTGAATGATGAAATTGATACAAACCTTTTGGATTATGTTTCCAAATTCAAGTATAGGCTCAATAGAGCAAATGAAATTGCTAGGGATAATCTAAAAGAGGCCCAAAGCAAAATGAAAAGGTGGTATGATAAGGATGCCAAAAGTAAAGTATTTAGTCCAGGAGACAAAGTACTGGTCTTGTTTCCAATACCTGGACACCCACTGCGGGCAAGATACCATGGGCCTTATACAGTAGAGTCAAAAGTGGGTGAAGTTGACTACATTGTCAAGACGCCAGATAGGCGCAAAAGTAGGCAATTGTGCCATATAAACATGCTCAAAGAGTATGTTGATAGAAATGATGATGGCAGTGTAAAACCAGTGTGCTCTGTAGGTCCTAGTAATGATAGTAGTCATGACGACACTCCAGAAATGGAAGTTGATCAAAATGACAATAGTGATGATAGGCAGCATGAATATCCTATGAAGTTGCAAAACTCTGACGTGCTTGCAAAGTTGAATGAAAAATTAGGCCATCTTTCAGGAAATGTGCAGTGTGAATTGAAGCAATTAATTCACGAGAGGGAAGATATTTTTCCCGATGTTCCTAGTAGGACTAATGCTGCTGATCATGACGTTGATGTGGGTGACCATGAACCAATCAAACAGCACCCCTACAGAGTAAACCCACTGAAGAGAGCACATCTCAATAAAGAAATTGAGTATATGTTAAAAAATAACATAATAGAACCTAGCAAAAGTGAATGGAGTTCCCCATGTATTCTGGTTCCAAAACCAGATGGTTCCTTTAGATTTGTGACAGACTATAGAAAAGTCAATCAGTGCTCGAAAACGGATTCGTATCCGATTGCGCGTATAGACGATTGCATTGATAAAATTGGCAATGCAAAATTTGTTAGCAAGTTTGACCTTTTGAAGGGGTATTGGCAAGTCCCCCTCACTGATCGCGCCAAAGAAATGTCGGCCTTTTGCACCCCAGATGCCCTTTATCAGTATCGGGTTATGCCGTTTGGTATGAAAAATGCACCGGCAACGTTTCAGAGAATGGTCAATTGTATTGTGGCTGACATTGAAGGCTGTGAAGCCTATGTAGATGATTTGATTGTCTACAGCCAAACTTGGGAACAACACATAGGGCAACTCCGTCACTTGTTTAAGAAATTGTCACAAGCCAAACTAACAGTTAATTTGGTTAAAAGTGAATTTTGTCAAGCCAATGTTGTTTATTTGGGTCATGTAGTAGGCCAAGGCAAGGTCAAGCCTATCAAGGCTAAGGTTGAAGCAATTGAGAAATTCCCCACACCAAAGACTAGGAAAGAGCTTCAGCGATTTCTAGGTATGGCTGGATATTACAGGAGGTTCTGTCAGAATTTTTCTGATGTGGCCAGTCCACTGACAAATTTGTTGGCAAAGAATGTCAAATATGTTTGGTCAGAGGAAACCGAAAATGGTTTCAACAAAATCAAAGCCATACTGATTAGTGAACCAGTTCTGATAGCACCAGACTTTCAGAAACAATTCAAGTTGGCCATAGATGCCAGTGACATAGGGTGTGGTGGAGTTCTAATGCAAGTTGGTGAAGATGGAATAGATCACCCTATTTCATACTTCTCCAAAAAGTTTGACAAGCACCAAAGAAATTACTCCACTATTGAAAAGGAGTGCCTTGCTCTCATTTTGGCATTGGAGCATTTTGATGTATATTTGGGTACCACTGTGCACCCAGTGCTTGTCTTCACAGATCATAACCCCCTGACCTTCATCCACAGGATGAAAAACAAAAATCAGAGACTAGTAAGGTGGAGTTTGACCTTGCAGGAATACAACCTGGACATCAGGCATATCAAAGGCAAAGATAATGTGATGGCTGATGCCTTGTCCAGAGTTGGATAGTTTATCATTAACAAGCAAAGAGTTTTAAAAGAAAAGGTGTCATTGTAAATAAAATTCTGTATGTAAACCTTTAAGGTTATGAGTGCCTTAAATAGGCTTAAATGTTCATATGAGATTAAAATTTAAGAAAGTTTTCTTTCCAATCAAACTTTCTTTCTTTAAGGGGGAGGGTGTTACAGGCCCCTAAGTAATCTCAATAATTTGTATGATTTTTGCAACAATTAGTTGTATTATAAATCAATATCATAGAATATTATAAATTAATCTAAGAATCATAGTATAGAACTGCCTGGTGTGTGTGCATATCTGGTGTGTGCAGAATATTTGGAAAAGTTGAGAAGCTTCTAGAAGAGTTAGAACATTTGAGAACAATGTAGAACATCTCAACAGTACACATTGGAACAAGCTAGAACATTGGAGTGCCGCCAAGGGGACATCCCCTGTGCTATTTTTAGAACACTAGGTGAGGATTTCCTGGAAAGGTGAAGTGACCTTTTGGGTCGGTTGAACTGAGCTGGAGCTATTGTAAGATGCTTCTAGAATGGATGGACATTTCAAGATCTTTCTGGACTTGTGAAAAGGCTATATAAGCACCTGATAATTTGAGATCGAGAGTTTTTAACCATCTTGGCTCCAGGAGTTTAATAACCTCTCGCTCAAGTGAATCCTACAATTCCAGTGTGAGTAAATACTCACTTAGTTTGACAGTAAAGTTATAGCTGTCTTTTTATTAGTGGATTTGCTACAAGTTTACCGGCTTCGAAGTCGCCCATCGTTGTGTAGCCGTCTTCGGTTCTGTGCCAGTCAGCACTAATTATTGTGGCCTCTGAGTTACCCAAGGACAGGAATCCAAGGATAAACAAGCTGCAAGCACAACTTGGACATTCATTAGTAGTCGACCTCGGAAGTGGAAGTCATCTAGTTGGGAGCTGGATTTCTTCAATATTGGACATTCGTCCGTCTACAAGTTTCGCTGGAATATTCGCCAGGACATTTTGACACTGCGCTCGCGTCGCGGCACACACCAGGTCGTGAGTAAATTATAGTATAACTTATTAAATCTGTTTTAGTGTAAACTGCTTAGATATTGATAAATGATCTTTGTTTGATTTTAATTACCTTGAACACACAATTAAATAAATACTTATTGTTATATTTAAAGTTAAATTTTACAGTGTGCTGTTTAGTTATTTGAGTTGTGAACCCAAGGGGAGGTGTATTCTGGCCTTGATCGAGTTGATCGTAACACAAGTAAATCATCATATATGCAACTATGCAGCAGGCTATGGTAGTCTCTGATGAAAAAGGAATTATCGTTCGTGACATACTCTCAGGACATCGGAAATGGGTTCATGTGATAATGACGATGATTTGTTCTAGTCCTGTAGCGCCATAGCTTAACTCAATAAAGTAATTCCAAAATACATTTATTTTTTTCTATCATCAATATTTAAATTATTAGTTTTCATGGTATTTGATGACGTCACGAATGCGTTGTAATATAAAGCTAAATATCTTGAAACCGGGTAGCTTTACAAACATCACGAGCAATCAAATGTTTCATTTCCCTGTACAATAACACATCTATACTAAGATTCTACCTAAATTCATTATTTCAATTAATTAATAGTAATGTAAATACATACAAACCTCTCTATCTCCACCCCTCAACATTATTTCTCAGACTCGTACACATTGTACCCTCGTTCATTGTTCTGTGTTTAAAGGACACATCGAGATTCCCCATTGTTAATGGTGGAGTGACGTCACTGATGATGATATCATCATTGCTCAATCTCAAGGACAGAAGTAGTTAGTGTAAACAACACGTTTGCCCCGATCCATTAAATGTTTGACTATTTAAGACATATGTGTGTATAGTAGTTACTAAATTATCTCGTGATAACAGCTTACAGAGAGATTCAGAGACGATGTAGTCGAAGTCAAAGCAGTTTTTTAAACAGTGTTTAATTATGACTCTCGTGCTTTGTGATGACGTCACTGATGTTTAGTGTTCTCTGATCCGTTCATCGTCTCATGGATTATTATTCTTGATCTCAGCACTGAATACCCGACTATCAGGATTTGGTTTCTTAATTTAGTCCAAGATTCGTTTCTGTTTAAATGGGAGCATATGCTTTCATTTAGGATAATTGATCAGATATGTTAATGAGATGATAACAATTCTAACCTGACTGGTTTTATAACTAAGAGGATAAAAGTTGTAAACTGATCATGTATAAAACCGAGATGATCATAATAGTAAACTGATCGGTAATCTTACTGAGATATAAGGATTGTAAACTGATCAGCTATATTACTGATATGATAATGATAGCAAACTAATAAGATCAAAATTAAGAAATCAAATAGATTGATTACTCAGCTAATACGAAGTTAACATCGAGAGCCAACATAAATCTCGTGAATATATTGTTTATGATTTCATTCCAAGCCAACAAAGATTAAGTGAGCACTTATCATTAACATATCTGTCTTTTATGTTTTTCATTAGTTTGGAATGCTACCATCCTTGAGGAGTATCGTCGTCTGAATCTACAAACCGGTCAATGGCAGGTAAAGAGTTTGATCACCTTTCATTTAGCTATTGCTCATAATGCAAGTCTGGTCAGCTTGTTTGCGTTATGCTGCCCTAGCACAGTTTTCAGTCCCAAATATGTGTTAATAAATCAATATAGTGATACATTATCTGTGAAGTTACGTGTAGCTGGTAACCATCTTCTTCCCGCTGAATCTCATTCACAACGCTTAGTTCTATATTGACACACCCGTACAATTTCCAGGTCGGTTTAATATTGTTAACATATAGTTATAGCTAAAATATTGACTTTTGGACAAGTTTGATATATATATATATATATATATATATATATATATATATATATATATATATATATATTATATATATATATATATATATGTATATACGTATATATATATTTATATATATATATATATATATATAATATGTATATATATATATATATATATATATATATATATATATATATATATATATATATATATATATCAAACTTGTCCAAAGTCCAAGATTGTACAATCGTTTTTGACACATGCCGTTTTATTAATATTCGAGGCTGTAGTAAAAATCCTCGTGAAACATTGGTATTATTCTTCTGAACCAAAACTTAGCTGTAGTAAAAATCAATGACATTAACAAATATCTTAATCAAATAATGCCTTCACCTAAAAGAATGTGCTGAACTTAACCCACTGTTACGTCACCATCTCGATGTACATTAATCATGTTGCGCCGTTCTTGTTTATGTTCATCTAATATCGGGGCAAAAGTTCACCACAGCACATACAACAGTCGTAACAACAGTCCGTTTAGCCGACCCTGTAGCTTACTGTATAGCTGCCCTTGCATATTCGCCTTTGTAACAAGCTCACTGGTTTTCACTGGTTATGTTATTCTTTTCGTTTCTCTGAGTGTTAGGAGAAGTTGTTCTTTCATTAACTAAAGCTGCATATTACGTCATAGGTTGTAAATTGACCAAACCTTGAAATATTCGCAGAATTATTACATACCCTGCAACTAACTAAGATATCTAGATATGTTGTCACAATCACGTGACTGCTAATGATTAGTGAATTATTTGTCGTTTAACCAGATTTAGACAATTTGTGTCCCATAAATTTAGTGTCATAGATATTTGTTTTGTTAAAAACTTACTTTAATCTTCCTTGGTGGACTGAAGTAACAATATGTGCTCAAGTCCTACTCATTCCTGTCATTCCTTCCCACGCACATTTACACAACAAGACCATAATACCAGTCAGAATGCGGGGGCAATTATCCTACTACTTTGTTCTGTTGTCTAGATACCATGGTAACCAAAGAAATAGACATGTTTTTGTGACGCTGTATACGAACACAATGTTGAAAAAGATCACGCACAAGAATCTGATTTTTTTTTGGCGTCACGGCTAAATAAAAGCTTAGCTTTTGCCCTATATTGCTTTCTGCATTTTATTAAATGTATCTTAGATGTACAGTAGACTCTTCTTTGGAGAAGCTGGATGATCCGATTACAGCAATGGTTGGATGACAAGAATAACTTAACGGATGTAACATTTACAAAGCTGTTAACAGTATCGACTTAATTGCCATCAAATAGCACTCAAAAGCTTTCATCAGTTTGATGATTTTTTTATAAGTTTGATAGATGCTTGAACTCATTGGAAACTTGGTTGCTCTTTAACCAGCATCGGAACTTAAATAACAACTATCACATTTTTCATAACACATATACAGTACATACTAGCTTCACCTTCTTATACATGTAAGAATTGGGGCTGAAGTTGTTTCTATTCTGAAATCCTGCTGAGGCTAATACAAGCGGTCAGATTCATAGTTCCTACTATAATATTGCTAAGTATACCTTTGTTCAAATAACATGTACACTAAGAGTTTCCGTCCAAAAAAATATAGCTCGAATATATTACAAAAAGTCCGGCGCATATATTGTTCATTTCCTTTCAGTTATAAAATATAACATATTTATAAATAGGAGAACCAAAGACTAGGAAATATAAAAATATGTACATCAGTATGAATATAAATATCAGAAAGTAAAAGATTAAAAATTAGTTGAAAACTTATGTTACTAAAAATAATCTACAAAAAGGATTCAAGTCATTCTGTTTGAATAAACTTTACAGTAAAGCAAAGAAAAAAAACTGAAGGGCTTCATTCCGTTTTGGGGGGCAAGATATTAAGATTGTGTACATTTCTGTTGGCTTTGATTAAAGACCCCGGTCCCACGTATAAAATTGCATCTTCCGACCATCGTTTCTTAACTATAGTCCGACCATATTAAACTAACTACGGTAGCGGTCACACGTAGCCTACTCACACTACTTTGTACTATATTCTTATTCGCGGACACATTGCATCAGTGAGTTAATTATGCTTTTGCAAAGCTATCATTCGCAGTTGCGTTGGGTCGGTCAAGGGTCACGGTTTTGACGATGTTTCGCGGAGTTTTTAGATGTAAGTAATAGATGGTGGCGATGGAAGCTCAATTTGCAGTAGCGTTTCATTGGTTCTTAGATTTGTATAGGATTTGTATTGTAGGAGGCGTCACATATTGGAAGAAGCATTCCTGCAAAGACAAGAAGCCGCTGTTCGCCGACAGAGAGCGTATAGACCCATATTCATTCGTAATACACAGCGAAATATTATGGATATGAAAGCCCAGCACGCACTGCTCACGTTAATGTGTATGCGTCCGTTCGTATCCCTGGTTCGCCATCATTTCCGCACACTTCCTAAACACCTCCTTATTCCTGACGTGGTTTTCCACCATACTCTGTATCTACCCCCCCCCCCCCCCCAATATATCAATTAGTGTCAGGATTTCTTGTTCCTCCCAGGTTTTACCGCGAGTAGTGGCCACCATTGGGAGTTGTCTTTGGAGTGTCGAATTGTTCGGAGTGTTGATTGTTGTGTTGTTTTGTGGTAGAACCGTACGTGTGCATGTACAGTACATGTATTAGTATACAGTATGCAGTGCAGTGCAGGTTTGTTTTGTTTACATCGTCGCTATTAGTCCAGGAGCCCAGAAGGTTTATTCAGCCGAAGAGGTACAAAAGGTTTGGTGGCCTGATTGTGTTGGTAGGTGACCAACCTTCAATAAAATGTGTTGCTGCCGGGGTACACCCTGCATGGTAGGTGAGGGGGTCACAAAATAAGGGGGCAAAATATGCTTTTATTTAGCTGAAGAGGTAAAAGCACGCAAGTTTCTGGGTTTTATACCCAGGAGGGTACCTTGCATCATGGTGGCAATGACAGCAATATCTGACTGCATGGGGCCCCAGACAGTAGCCCAAAAGGGGCCCGCCCATATGGTATTATTCAGCTGAAAAGGTACAAGGGTGAATTCTTTTGCATTTGATTTATTACACATTGGGGTGTACTAAAACACTAATTACAGTAACTTTTTCCTGCATAGGGGCCCAAACAGTAGCCCTAAGAATGTGCCATGCGGTACAACCAGCTGTTGGCTAATTTATCTAGCTGAAAAGGTACATGAACAAAACTTGTTGGATACTGCTCCCAGCAAGAATAATTACATTGCTGTAGCAACAACAGCAATATCTGCCTGCATTGGGCCCCAGACAGTGGCCCAAAAGGGCCCTCCCACATGGTATTATTCAGCTGAAAAGGTACAAGGGTAGATCCTTTTGCATTTGAACTATTACACATTGGGGTATACTAAAATACTAATGACAGTAACTTTGTCCTGCATATATGCCCAAACAGTAACCTTAAAGATAGGCCCTGCAGCCCAACCAGCTGTTAGCTTATTTCCCTACCTGAACAGGTACATAAACAAAACGTGTTAGATACTGCTTCGAGCAAGACTAACTCTATTGCTGCAGTAATGACAGCACATCTGCCTGCATGGGGCAAGACGGCGGATAACAATTAAATGATCAAATCATGGTGAGTTCAAATTCTTCTGTTTCTCAAATACTCATTTGTTTAGCTATAAAATTCTAGTTAAGGGGGTACCTTCACAGAAAAATAATTACACTTGCTGGTTTCCACATTTCTAGCAATTGCCATAAATAACTATAACTATATCCCATCCCTTTCAATTGACAAGCTTCCCTTTTCCCAAACAATATTATTTTATTCATATTTTGAGGATTTTCGGGTAGTATTTTTAATTAGGGCCAAGCTGGATGCACTCGGGCTACGCCCTCGTGCATTATTATAAAAGTATCTGTGTTTAATCACGGTAGTCTAATTAACCCCCGATCGTGCATTATCCTATAGATAAACCCACGCTGACCGTTGATTAACTCCGTTCATTCATACCTTATGATTTTTGTCAATAAAAAGGCAAAAAATACAACAAAAAAATTTAGCAGATTTGATAAATGTGTTACCCCGTAGAATTAGTTTATTAACTACCAAAACAACAATGCACATGTGCAAAAAAAAAAAAAAAAACGCCCAAATGATCACGAATATTCACAACAATTTTACGGCTATCAGTAAAAAAAAATGCATCAAACATGGGAATGGAAGCAATTTAGAAAGATTATAGATTAACATGAACACAAATATTAACATGGACAGTTAATCAACATTCTTCGTACTTCCATAGCAACCGCGCCTCTCTGAACATGATGTAGGGCCTAGGCCTACGTACGTATATCATATCCCACATATACGTACATACGTTCACATGTATGTCAACGAACGAGTGGACGGACAATCTAGTCCAGCATAGTGTAACTTTGTGTTGAATTATACGGTCAGTTTATTCATCATGAAATATATTAAATTAAACAGATGAGCTAGCTTAACGTTAGGCCTATTTGAGAATTTTTTGTCTAGATCGATTATTTTGTTTTGAGGAAAACATTCACCAGGCCTTAAAGCGCTTTCTATGTCGTAAATAATCACTATACTGTGACATACATCAACACAATAGAACGGGCAGAAAGGTAATATTCTCTATTGACAAGAACTTATGGATTTCATCGTTATTATGTAATAAAACCCATCTGTTTGCACTTGGTTAAAAACAAAAAAACTTCCACCACACTCCCAAAGCAACATTTCATCTGCTTGACATGTACAAAACCTGTAACCGAGAACCTATGAGACTGTTGAACATTGATGTAGTTTTGATATTTGGCCTTTTCTTGGTTGGCCCAAACATGTAACATTATTTGGCAAAAAAATTACTGCAAAATATTACTTGCTAAGTCAAGTGCTGTATTTTCCATGTTCTGCTGTGACAATGGACAATAATAATGTCAGCAGCTAACATTTCAGAAAATTCCACTGACTTACAGTACTTGTTACTTTTCTGTACATTCGTAACTTTTGTACCTAGCTATGGGCATCTAGTAATAATCCTTCGTTATAATCTTGTGTGCTAAACTTTATGTTATCAAAATTATACAAGTATTAGTGAAATAGCATGCATGGGAGTAAGCAGATGGCTGTACGTTTGATCTTGTAAAGCAAATCAATGTTGCCTAAGATATACAAAATGGTGTCAAAGTGACTGTTTACGGTACATTATCCTAGTGTACATGTATTATGGATATATGTTATCATTTTAACAAAAAATGTAAATATGTTATTTCAGCAAGTGATGATGTTAACATGCCTTCATGTGATTATCACTGATAAATCATTACGATCAATGATTGAGCAATTTGAATCAAAGTATATCAGTTCAATGTTACAACGATGGAGACCAACTTTGAGTTAATTAGGGCCAGTACAATGTTTTAGGTCATTCTGAAAGATACAATTCTGGCTACACAAAGTATATTAAATTACATTTCAAAAAGTGCACCTATCATATCGTTCAGGTATGGCATTCACAGTTTTGAATTGCCTCGCAATCCACTTATAAGGTACGTTACTCTGGATTTCTAACGAAGAAGACAAATAACGATGTTAACCAGGTCCAATAAATCATAAACCTCTTGTAATTATATTATTTCTGTTTTCTCTCACTGCTCGTCCAATCGTGGCAAGATACAATAAACATGAAAGGAGGGGCCATGTTGGGCTTTATTGTCTGAGCCCCAGTGCAGAACGAAGTTGGTGTCATTGGTAGACCTACTTGGGTAAACCTAAATGTATCAGCATCAATGCTGAAAGATTCACCCTTGTACTACTTTGACTGAATAACACCATACGGGCCTTTCTGGACCACTGTCTGGAGCCCCATGCAGGCAAATATTGCTGTTATTGCTATTATAATATAACAAATATTGCTAGGGCCAGTATCCAACAAGTTAAATTTATGTACCTTCTACTAAATCAGTCGAAGACTGATAAGGCAACAGGGCCTATTTTTAGAGCTACTGTTTGGGCCCCTATGCAGGACAAAGATACTGTCATTAGTATTTTAGTATACCCCAATGTGTATTAGTTCAAATGCAAAGGGATCTACCCTTTTGGGCCACTGTCTGGGGCCCAATGCAGGCACATATTGCTGTTATTGCTACAGCAAAGTAATTAGTCTTGCTGGGAGCAATATCCAACAAGTTTGTACCTGTTCAGCTAGAAAAATTAGCTAACCACTGGTTGGGCCGAAGGGCCTATCTTTAGGGTTACTGTTTGGGCCCCTATGAAGGACAAAGTTACTGTCATTAGTATACCCCAATGTGTAATAGTTCAAATGCAAAAGGATCTACCCTTGTACCTTTTCAGCTGAATAATACCATGTGGGCGGGCCTTTTTGGGCCACTGTCTGGGGCCCAATGCAGGCAGATATTGCTGTTGTTGCTACAGCAATGTAAATATTCTTGCTGGGAGCAGTATCCAACAAGTTTTCTTTATGTACCTTTTCAGCTAGATAAATTAGCCAACAGCTGTTGGTCGCATGGCCCATTCTTAGGGCTACTGTTTTGGCCCCTCTGAAGGACAAAGTTACTGTCATTAGTGTTTTAGTATACCACAATGTGTAATAGTTCAAATGCAAAAGGATCTACCCTTGTACCTTTTCAGCTGAATAATACCATATGGGCGGGCCTCTTTTGGGCTACTGTCTGGGGCCCCATGCAGTCAGATATTGCTGTCGTTGCTACAGCAGTGTAATTATTCTTGGTGAGAGCAGTATCCAACAAGTTTTGTTCATGTACCTTTTCAACTAGATAAATTAGCCAACAGCTGGTTGTACCACATGGCCCATTCTTAGGGCTACTGTTTTGGCCCCTATGCAGGACAAAGTTACTGTAATTAGTGTTTTAGTACACCCCAATGTGTAATAGTTCGAATGCAAAGAATTCACCCTTGTACCTTTTCAGCTGAATAATACCATATGGGCGGGCCCCCTTTGGGCTACTTTCTGGGGCCCCATGCAGTCAGATATTGCTGTCATTGCCACCATGATGCAAGGTACCCTCCTGGGTATAAAACCCAGAAACTTGCGTGCTTGTACCTCTTCAGCTAAATAAAAGCATATTTTGCCCCCTTATTTTGTGACCCCCTCACCTACCATGCAGGGTGTGCCCCGGCAGCAACACATTTTATTGAAGGTTGGTCACCTACCAACACAATCAGGCCACCAAACCTTTTGTACCTCTTCAGCTGAATAAACCTTCTGGGCTCCTGGACTATATGTCAAGGGATTGAAATCGGGGATTTCCGGCCGAAGTCAGTGTTTATGCTAAAATGCATAGTCGGACAACGCAATTGCGGTCACATGCATGGTTATTCCTGCTAACGATGGTCGCACCATTGTTAATTCGGGGCTAATGATGCTAATTAACATCTTTAGTGGACGATGGTCGGACGATCTTCAGACCATAGTAGAGAGCGGTCACACGCAAATCGTACCATGGTCGGAACATCGTTATGTTTGAGAAAATGTACGTGTGACCGGGGTCTAAAATACGTTTAGTGCAGGATACAATGGGTGTTCCATACGAATAGTTCATGTCTTCTCAATATAATAGGAATTGTCCAATCAAAACGCTCAAAGGAATGATTAGTTAACGGAAGAGATGTAAATGTTTGATGCAGATTATAATTATGGGGATTTTTAATCTGGTTTTTTTCTTGATACACCATTATTGATGTAAGAATTATCCCTCGCGACAAAAATGGTATAGTTTATGCTATATATGAAACATCACCTTTGACGATGTCATAAGAGGGATTTGTCTTAAGTACAGACTAAGCTGATATACATATACGACTGTCTGATATAACAGACAACACATAGTCATATAGTATATATCGCTGTAGGCATTCTGTTGCAGTCGCTCCGGACTAAGACATGTTTGGTTACATGGATGAAAGTGCTACAGTATGCATAGCTATAGAGACTTCAAACTATTCATGGTGATTTTCTAACTTTAAGATATTGATATAAAATATATATATTTTTTATTAGATTTGTTTTAACAGTTACAGATCAGTGAGGTATGCGACATAATTATATAATACAGGTTACTTTATGACAGAGCGTTAATCTAGGATATGATCTTCATTTCACCCGACATTCTTGAAATATATAGGCGAAATCTTACATGTTCTCAAGTGTCTACTTCCTGTTAGGCTCACAGTATACTTTGAAACCTTTGTGATGATTTTAAAAAGTTTTCATGACCCTTTTATCATGATCCTAAGCTTTGTTTTTTGCTCAACTTTCTGTTGGTGCTATACAACTACTTTCCATGTTTTATTATAAACTGTCCCTACTCCTCTCTTTCAACGCCCTTTCATCTGATATGGAACCATATTCATGTGTTCCTAAAGCAGCCATATCCGTTGTTGTATTATATTATTAATTTAGCATGAACCGAAAGCGTGTGCACCTGTAAATGTTTAGAAAGGTGTGTGCGCATTATTGAAGTGGTAATTCATGTAAGCACACGTTGCGCGTTAGAACATTATTCTAATTCAGTAAACTTGAACCAAAATAATAGAAACAATGGTCATAAAAATCTACGTATTGCCTAATTAGTTATGGCGCACTTTCTCTAGTTTGATTTGTTATTTTTAAGTAATATATCAAATATGAAAAAAAACTTAGAGATTCTAATGGGAGGGGGGCATACTGAAGTAACGACAATTATATTTAAAGATAAATTTGCAATTGTCCAACGACCAGGAGTTATTTCTCCAGGATGTATATATATCGTACAATACACAATATACGTTAGAAACCTTGTGACGAGGTTGGTACAAATAAATGAAAATAAATGAAGTCTCCCTTCCACGCTCGTACTCCAGCACTTTCATCCTATTTCCTAATTATTGTTGTCCTTCTTTCTCTGCATGTAGACCCCTATATGCTCTCCTTATAGAACTAATTGTCTTGTGATCAATGAACATTCTCAATTTTAAAATAGAGAATATTCAGACAGATAAAAACATATAAAGCGAAATGAATCTATCGTGCCTCCCTGCGGTGTCTCTCTTCCACACCGTCTCAGTCAAAAAATGTTTTATTGGTGAAAATATCGATGCATACTTTTCATCTCTAGAATCTTTACGTCTGACGTCACTACACGCAGCTACACAACAAGCATTAAGTGTGACTCGGTTCTAGTAGTTTGAGTTGTAATGGGATTTAAGGGATCCCTATTTATTATATTTTATTATTGATTTAGATTAACGTATATATACGTGACTGATATAAATGTGTGGGTCCAAGCAAGCTTATATATGAAAGGACGTATCTTGGTTAACTCGAAACTAACAAATGGATTTAAGGTAGGTTTCTTAAACTTCGTGTACTTTAACGTACTAGGAAAATTAAAGGAGAGGTAACTACTTAAAAGTTTAACTAAAATATTAAAGTTAAGGTTTTTATTTCATTTTCAAGAAACGTCTTTTGTACCATCCTCTTTATGTACAGTAGTATGAATTAGCAGCAGCATTATGATACAAACAATCAACGGTGAATAGTGGTTTTAAAATGTTTGTATTATTCCTGTCGTCTTTTGAATAACTGCTAAATTATTCTTCAAAAAATAGTATCTCGGAGGAGTTTGGAGAGGGAGGGGGGGGGGGGGTTCAAAGTACCTGGTAATGTGGATGATTTTGTAATATTTACCACCCGGCAAATTAACTATTGTATCTTCATAATCATATTCAAGTGCTGACGATAATATAATGCAACATCCGGGCCTTTTATCCTCACATGGTTCCTATTGGTATTAGAACTCTTTCCATCAGTACCATTCCATATATATGTATATTATAGCATACGAAACACTATGTTGTAGTAGAGACAAATTATTCCTTATTGTGAGCCGAGTCTGAGACCACTTGGTTCGAGTATGGTACTCTCGAGTCCGAACAGCCTTTCTATAGAGTATATGAGCAACCCAAACAAAGTCCGAATCCAGCTAATACATAGAGACAGAGCAATGACGAGCTTACACGGTTTCTGCCTATACTGGTCTAATAGACACACAGGGCGTATCGGTTACATAAACCCACTCTAAATATTCCTTAATTTACAGACCGTCGCTTCCTGGTCTCAATGTTCCTTGCCTAACGTTGAACAGAGAGAGTCAACTATTGGAAAACTGATGATGTGCGCATGTAAAAACTTCCAATTAAACATACACACACCCTGGGTAAATTTAGAAAGAAAGCAATATGTGCAGGGTTTATTATATTTTATGATATTTTTCAATCTAACAGATCTAGACTAGATCTGAGAAGTTCATCATTATGACGTCACCCAGTGTTTAATGACGTCACTCAGTGTTTGATGACGTCACTCAGTGTTTGATGACGTCACTCAGTGTTTGATGACGTCACTCACTGACAATCGATGACGGGTTGTATGTTTTCCCTATAAAGCTGATGTATTCATCTTTTTAAGTCCGAGCATCTTACATTGACGAGTCTGTCTCCTTCATTGACTTTAGGGTGTTCAATGTATATGTGCGTTTACCTGCCAGGAATAGTTTACTGTGATATTTGTGAAGATATATTATTCTAACTTATTTATTTTTGCTTCAACGTATTGCATTTTCCTGAAATTCAATTTCAAAATTCTCATGAATATAATATTTGTCTTCCTTTCAGGCCTGTGACCATCTAGGCAATCTACCAGGAGAAGAGGTAAGAGAGACATATATTCATGTTCCTGTTAATTAGTAACGGTAATTTTAATAACAGACAAAGAGATATTAATCAATGTGAAACAAAGAAATAAAAAAAGAGAAAAAGAGTATTCGACTTTGTTTCTCATCAGGGGGGAGATTTATAATTGTCGTGTATCGAACATGGACGTTAGATAGGCCAGTTACAAGTTTATACAGTATCCGGTAATGATAATAACACCGTTCTCAATGTCAAGTTTAGATGCGGCCATAATAATCTTCCCTCCGCACACAGAGTCAAAGAAATGTTAAACAAAGAAACGGATAGACTTTTAAATACTGCCAGGTTTAGTCAGATGTTATGAAGCGTTACAAGCTTCACACAATATTGGAAAATAACTTTCAAACTGTCAACCCCCCCCCCTCCCTTCGGCAGATGCTTCATGATTATTTTATTTCACTCTGCTGTAGTGCATGTCATAATTCGTTACCAATTCAAAAAAGTATCAAAGAAGATATTTTTAAATTTCTTGTAGTAAATCCTTTGTTCATTAATTTCTGGGTTTTTTTTTTTACAGTTTATTGACCGTGATAGGAACTGATTAAAAAAATAAACATTTTGAATGGCACTTTTATAGTGTAACAATTTTCTCTACACACAAAGGGCTAACTGTAGAAGTCTATACTCAAATCTACCATAAATCTCTACTCCGGTATTCTTTAATATAATAAAATCATTATAATCATTCCCTGGGGTCGGGGAGGGGTTGGTGATGGTTTAGGATTGTATCCGTTGGGTAATAGCATCATGAATCATTGTGAAACGAGAGCATACACTGTGTCATAAATTCACTATCTCGGAGCGAACTGTTGTTATATGACATATAAGGAAACTAGTAGAAATGAACGGTTGATGTTTTAGTGACTGAGTGATGACGTCATACCGTAATCCCTTACAGAGTGGATTAAATGTAGGAGGGTGCTTCAGGTAAGTTCCAGTTCGGTCCGTTTATATAAAAGACATGAACACAACGGTGTAGGTAGCTAACGACACTAAGGTGATTTTAGATGAAGCTGCGTGCATGAAAGTTGACTCTCTTACAACATAAACTTGAAGAAAAAAAACATTTATTGAGCAATACACTTTCCAAATGTGTGTCAGTTCAAAGCCTCAAGTAAGGTTTCGAGATGGTTTACGCTGGTTCTAATCTCAAGTAATCGATTATTTATTAGCACAACATGTTATAGTTTTTTTTTTTTTTTTTTACGGTGGTTTTTATTCTTTTTCATTTTTTTGCAATGTGAAAGCTAATTTCTGATTATTGTACCAAACCTTTCTAATGTTAGTCAAAATGAGCTAGCAATGAATTACAATTATACATAGTTTTTCCTCTACATGAAAGTTTATTTTGGAAAATAAATGAAAACATTGATCATTAACATGTCGTTGCCTAAACATATTTACAAACAAGGGACACATATAACACCAACTAAGGAGGTTCCATTTTGCTATTAAAATCATTTTTTTTTTACATTATATGTCTGATTTATCCAGCTAACAAATAATATTCTTATGGGCGTCTACTATAATGCCAGCATTTGATCAGAATGAATATAAAAGCTGATTTCACGGCACGTTTCATATTTCTTCGTAGGGCTCATTTAAATTATTTTCAAATACGACGTTAGCGTACACTTGCAGCTAATGTGTATTAATGCTACATTAACATGTTATATATATGCAATTGTACTAAAAGAATTGGGTGTACTCACCATGCAGGTGACGGATAAAAAATGACGTGATAAATTATTTCTCCTGAAAGGCAGAAAACTAGCGGCTCGTAAAGTTCCATTGTTTTAAGGCGGAGAGGAGAGAGGATTCTTCCGACTCAATTGATTAAAACAAGTTTATGTTACCTACAGTTGGATGGAACTTTAAATTGACCCATTCCTATTGTCTACAATGTGCTACAGTTTCGAAGTATCTTTATATCTCGTTCATCGTTCCGGACTTGTAAGAAAGTAATCTGGCTTTCAATTTCCTGTTTCGACAGAGTTTTCATTTTGATCCTTTTGTCCAAACAAAAAAAATCGTTGTCGCTTCTTCACTCACTATTACTATCTCTCCCATCTCTCCAATCTCTCCCATCTCTCTCTCTCAAAATACAAAACGAGATCAAGTCTAACTGTTACTATAGCCCTACTACCAGCAAACTAACATGTTCCTAGACAATGGTACCATGGTAACCAGAGATGCCCGGATGCTACGGGAGTATATTATGATCGCGAATTATTTTTCGGAACAGTGATTTTCTATCACTATAGTTGTGTATATTTTCGCATTGGGGTCCCAGGATGTATCAAATACTTTTAAAACTTAATATCAGTAGTTTTTTAGGGCTTCGTAGGCAATATATCTCCGGGTCCAACAAGACTACTGACCATGTGTATTAAGCGAGCTCTTGAACGTGGGAACACATCACAGGGTAGCGCTTTCAGCACCCCTGAACATCGGTCTGAGTCCGCCCCTGTTACGCCCCCCTCCCCCCCCCCCCTTGCCGTTCATCTCTAACCTAGTGTTATTGGGACGGTTATTTATACTGGTTGATTAAATTATCGTTTTGGAAAATAAAGTAACGCCAGCAAGAAAGACTCTGTCTTTCGCATTTAACACTTAAAGGTGGGATCGCTCGTAATTTCCTCGTAAATTCTGTCCTTCACACCACCCGATTCAAATATAATATCAATACTACCCTCTATCGGATCGTCGCTGTTGTCTCGTAATTTCTCAGCAATCCCGTATTTACGGCTAGTAAGCAATAAACGGGTTCGGTTACTTGAACGGTGGCCTTGGCGAAATTCCTGCATAGTTTCTTGTCTGTGGCAGTACAGGGAGTTGTTATGGAACAACTCCCTGGTCAGTAGTATGCGGTATTACGCCGCGTTTTCGTGTGTGTTGTGTGATACAAAACTCAGTGCTTTGTTTTACGTTCAGAACTTTTCACAACTAATGGGCTGTACAGTATAGGTTACGGTCGAGCTTTGCATCAGGCGTAATAGTTCGACCAGGGAGCTGCTACTCTAGCAGTTCCCTGCTTTTACTCTTTTAGGCCTACATGGTGAGCAGTCGAAGTCAAGAAACAGCTCAAGAAACTAATAGTTATGAACTTTATGTCTGATTCACGCTGACTGGTGTCACAAAAAGACAAACGCGAATGAGTGAAAAAATTGACTGAACTGATTACAAACTATTGGGTATCAAACGTAAAGTCAAGTCCGTCATGTGTGAACAATTGGTATTTCAGCCAATTTAGGTATTAATTATACATAGACTGAGTCACAGCTTACATAGTATTTTATATATAAATTTTAGTTATATATCAGGAGGGAAAGACAAAGCGTTTTATGTCATATACCATATACAGATAAATATGTATATTTAATTATTTTTGGACTCCTGGCAACGGGCCCTTTAGGCGATCACAGAGCACTTGCCCTAGCTGCACCCCGTCCTCCTAACCGGTGCACGTAAACCCTGTCCTTGCACCCCTTTGACCCGAATTAAAAAATGACGAAACTTGAACGGAAAAGGAAAGGAAAATACGTTGCCATAAGGGGCGGCTCCACCCTCTTTAAAAAGGATTGGCAAAAAGGGAATAAGTACATGAACAATAAACTAATAGTTATTTCCATTGAAAAGTGTCTCGCTGAGCATCGGCCGTCAAAGCAAAAAACTTTTTTTCTCTAAATCACGTCAGTGTATTGCTTTCCAGCGTACTGTACTCCCAGAATTGACTATCCTGTTTCTTGTTCCGAACGGCTCCCAACGAAATGCCAAAAAGTCGGCAACGGGGTTGGGGTGGGTTACCCAGCTCCACCATGGGGCACCTCATCACGACTGACTCGAATTACAACTCGAAACTTTAACTGAAATTGGATTGAATTTAAAAAAATATATACTAGATGTCTGCATGGATCATACTTATCTATACTATTGTGTGACCATATAGGCGTACGGGCTCTATATAGTCAACCAGGAGAGACTGGGGGGAAGCTTTTTTTCTTGCCACAGAAAATTAAACATTGCCCGGAAGTTCCTAGCACGATTAATTCATTTCAAACTTCGACGGCAATGAAGGACAAAGAGAACCATATAGGCCTATGCCTGACTATAAGATCATTGAACCATCACGAACAACTCCGAATAATCTTCTATTTGCCGATTCATGACACTGGGAAGTAAGGGGTGGGGGGGGGTGGGGCTTTCCATTTGATCCGCAAGTATACTGAACGGTCACCACAACAAGGGTGTATAGCTTGGGACTAGCACGGGGAGACTTGTCAACCTTGTGAACTTTTTTGGGGGTGAGATGCGGGGGGGGGGGGGGGAGTCGGCAAACTAAAACATACAGGGTAAACAGAGGGGAGGAAAGAGGTCAAGAAAGAAAGCGTGAAAGACAGATGAAGGGATGGAGGAAGAAAGTAAAGAAAATGTGGAGATGGAGGCTAGGGGTAGAGATAGATATGATATGAAAGTACAGAGAGAAAAAAACCAAGATCACTGGGATACTGTCAAATACACAAGAAGAATATACAATCTAAATACTGGAATTAAATAATGCACAACATAAATACAGCTTTATGACATCAACAAATCAAAGGGGAAGGATATAATGTTTCAAGGATGCTGGAAAATAAGACACAACAGAAGATGATTATGGTTTCTGATCTATTAGGCTTCTTCTCTCTACTGCTACCAGGATGTAAGAGACCACAGGGACTCGCACAACTCTTTAAGTTGTGATGACCTCTGACCCTTACTATGCCTAACTGTTATCTTGCCAGGAAATAAATACACCAGTGCATGAGAGGAGGTGAGAGACAGGACTGATTGATCGTGTCGATAGGGGTACATGTGATTCAAGAAGATAGATGTAAAGATTAGCATCGTTTGGACACTTCAAATGGGACCCCCTCCCCACCCCCCACACCCTCCCCCACGTTCAAATCATATCCCCTCCTGGCAACGGAAATGAACACCAGTATAAATATACCGATACAGATATTTATACACGCTGTGCGTGTAGGCCTATATACAATAATATAAAGCTGGCCATTCTCTGGTTGTTACTCCTTGATTGAATTTCCCCAACCTTGCCCACCTTGACTTAGAGGGTGGCCAAGCTCCTGATTCACAGTCATAGTCACAGTCACAGTCATAGTATCGAACAAAATGGACGAAAGCAATTTATCTCAATCTGGTGATGCAGATGTATCATTAGCTGCTAATCCAACGTTTGTGAATGTCGCACAACCTGTCAACAAAAGTCTGGGAAAAGTGCTTGCCCCTGCCATATGTATGATCTCTTTTGTTCAGGATCATGTAAATGTGGCAATGTGTATTCTCGTATAGTCTGAGGTTTTTCTCCCATGCTGCTCCATATCTAATCCTACTGGTAACATTGGACAGAACATTGGCAGATGGCTTCTTGAGAGGTGTTGAAGTAACTGGATCAGGAGTATCTGTAGAGATTACATAAAACAAGAGTTACTAGATTGCAAGTATCCTGCTATAGCTTCTATGGCTGTGACTAAAAATATACCTTTTGTTTAGAACTTATCACACTTATGCAGCACTGGAAACTGATATTTCAATTTAAATGGTGTCATTGAGTTTAGAGGACATTGAAGTTACAAGTATGTTGGTGAAACCAAGACCACCCTCAAGAAGCAGTTCTAGTCACAAGTCAATACCATGAAAATGGAGACTCCAGTAGGGGAACACTTTCAGCTGCCCAATCATACCATTAAAGACATGTCCCAACAGGTAACTGAATTCGTAGACTAACCATCTCAGACATAGTACACCACAGCAGAGATAGAGAGAGCGGACGGAATGCCCTAGCACCATTCAACTGAATGGGCTCAATATACAGGAAGGACATGACTAACTTTATCCTGCTCCATCTCTGTATTCTGCTATAGTTTATTCGCCCTCTCTCCTTACTTAATCCTCGCTTTGTACTCCACAGTTTATCTAAATACCTCTACTTTCACTGACTCCTTTTGTTCAATAAACCATTAACTTCTTTCTTTGTGTTCACCATGTCCTCTCTGTTCCAGGCTCTATTGTGTCTCTTGAATTTACTGTTACTAGTCAGTTTGCCTCTAAAGAAGATCCTGATAATATCAGGCCCACTTACTTTTATAAATTTTCATACACATGTATGCTTTTTAGTGGATGAGCAATATGCTACCATTTTTTTCTTTTCTTTTGGAATTAAATGAGAATGAAATTGTATTATTTTTCTGATCAGATCAGATAAGATTAGCACTGCTCTTCCAGTCTGTAATTCATGCAAGGATAAACATATAAATTTACCTTCTCCTTTCTGAGTGTCAACTGATCTTTCTGTGGTGACAGCTGCTGAGAATGCCTCTGTTTGACTTTCAGCATCTTTCCGGAAAAGATGCATTTGAAACCTATACAATGAAACCAAAACAATTGTCCGTAAATCATATAACTGAAATAGTAATTTTACTGTACACCCCAAGCTTAATTGTATGCATAATGAATCTGGTAATGACCAAATCATTACAAACATACATGTTTTTATCATACCTACCCAAGAAAAAATATGAAAGAGAAAAGTAACAAACAAACACTTATTTCAATAATAACATATTGTTAACCCACATTGATTTAAGCCCAGATAAGGATGAGATATTCTTTCATACTCTTCTTCAACATATCCATAAACCGCGGTACCTTTCAAGAATTGTAAGGATAATTTTGTGTTGCCCAACTGCTTGCCCAACAACTTGAGCTCACATGTCAATGTAAAATTTACTATGTAAACTTCCTGTCTTAGTGAACTGATTGGTTTCATATCGCTAAAAGATGTCCAGTCTTTTGATGAGAGTTTGATGTACACTCATTATTTACCTACTGTGTAAACTTCCTGTTTATGTGAGCAGTTGGTTTCATGAGTGAGAATTGAGATGCTACTGTAGCTTACACCATGACATAAGCCCACCATTGTGAAAAATTCCTGTTTACATGAATAGCTTGATTTCAGACTACCATTAATTTGACGCTAGATTACTCTCCACAAGAGATAGTTTCGGCCACCAAATTTAATAGATATTATAATTTTTGAACACTAAACATCAGATCATTCACAAGAAGCTGAACAAAAACGAGCATAGTATATACTGACTATATATAAAAAATATGATAACTTAGCACAGCATCATAAAGTATGAGCATCAGGCCTACACGCAAAAAAACAAACTGGTACTTTCTTACCCCCAGGCATGGCTATATAAAGGTTTATATAGGTATAGCTATATGTACTATGGTCCCTCAATTTGTGAGGCTAATTTACCTAACTTCTTGCATAGCAGTTGGGTTCCTTCAAAAATCCCAAATACAGACATGTACACATGATTGCTGGAATATTGGACAGACAGTCAGTAGATAACAGTATAACACCCTGTTGCCCAAATGAACCATTAAAACTTGATTGCATATATGCTGGCTGTGGCTGACCTTAGAAAAACCTAAGGTCTAGTTGCATATGCAGCGGTGTGAAAACATGTGAATCAGTTAGGAGTGATTCTAAATTATTTATGTAGATGCATTATTTTTATAGGAAAAATTGCAGGTCCATGTGGTTGTACTTGTACAGCACAGTAGGCCTTCCTCACTGGTGTATATTACAAAATTAGGGAATACAGTTACTATGAACACTAAATTCTGATACTTATTACTAATACTATAGGCCTTAGTCCTATGTTATATGCCCAGTTAATTATGGTTACCCGTTAATTATGACTGGGCATAGGTGAGGCTTTTCTTTCAAATGCTCATTCACAAGAATTATTCTTCAAACAAGGACAGCTGATAACAATTTAGAACCTGGAGGGGGTGGGGATGAACAGATCACCTAGGCCTAGTGGTTAGAAAATATATTTCCATCAATTTGTTGAGGCAAAAACAGTTTACTTTTTGGTGATGAGAAGGCCCAGCTTTCCATGGCATAAATATGAGGAGTGAAACTAAAGACCCCCAGTCCCTGTCAGTCTTCTTTAGGAAGGATATTTTAATTTTTAACTGTATACAGTACAAAGTGGCTATTCTTACAACTAGTCGTAAGAATAATTTCCGACTACGCATGGGCAGTTGCTATTTTTATGATTAGGAGTACTAATTTTACGACGATGAGTAACAATAACTTCCGGTTAGGGTTATGTTTAGGGTTACCTCTACTACATGCGCAGTTGCTTTATTTACTGGAAAAATAATGAATGATAGGCCTAGTTACAAAGCCTAGGCTCATCAAATCATGTATGTTACAAATACAATAGCATAGACACTGCGAAGTTCGAACACCTAAGCCTTAAAATACCCCAAAAACTATCTTCATTTTATTGACAGATATGTACGTACATACTTGCGCACGGGTCATTTTGGAGAGGAAATAACTGTAGCTTCCTAGTTTTTAGTGATATTGGCTTTCGCTTGTAGGTTATCATGGTGAAATCGTGTATTTCTTAGGGGTGTCCGAACTTTGCAGTTTTCTGTACTTCGCAATACTGACAGTTACCTAGGACAATACCCTGTAGTACTACTATGTACTAGTATTACCCTATACAGTTTTAGCCTAGCTTAGCAAATCATTACCTTTTTGTGTGATCCTGAAGCAAATGTTCTGCGAAATCTGCGTTGCTAACAGAAGTCAAATCGTGGACATGTTTGTAGAGTTCTTTCTCCATTTGCCAGTTTACGTAGGAACGTAGAAGATAGATCTTCGTGGCATCTCTTCGTCGCTGTTGTTCCTTTGCACTGCTGTTTTTGTCAGGTCCATGCAACAATGGCTTTCCTCCACTTCAACCTATACGCTCGTTCCAGGATAAGGTCGTTTTCTTTCGCCCGATTCTCCTTGCCCTGATCCCTTTTCCATGATTGTCACTATACTCTAGTCTAATCGAATGTATTTGTACGAAAATCGTACAGTATTCTTTACTCAAAAGGTACACAAACAACAAACTATCGCGTACAAAAATCCTTTGCGGTAAACAGTACAATAATCTGAAATGCTGTGCTATAACATTATGTGTGCATGGGTACGGGCTTGTTACGCATACGCTTGCCTGTGCTATTCACTGATCTAAATTTGCCACCGAGGTCACGTGAGTTTTAGGGGTCCCATTAAACCTCGCTGAAACCTCGATAATGCCAGCGCCCTCAAAAAAAAGTCTACGAGCGATATCGCCTTTAAACTGTTAATAGTATTTCGACTAAACTAAGTACCCCCTTATATGTCAATAATGATTAATTCAGGGAATTTTCTTATTAAAGGAACGTCATATAGTGACACGGCCTACCCAACATTTACTTAACTTTCACACAAAAATGTTACGATTGGTTTCCAAGTCCTAGAGGAAGAAGGGAGAGGGGTGGGTCCAGCTGGGAATATATAAACCACGTTTATGGATCAGTTTACCTTCAGAATGGAGTAAACTGGTCATTTTAACACCTAAGAATGCTGCCCCCTTCACCATCTCTTGGACCCTAACCTTGCTATTGCATGATCACGTGAGTCAATGTCCAGTTTGATGTGTCTCCTACATTTGTGAATTCTTAAGAAAATCACATAATGAGAGCTGAGTGACCTGGATATTGTTCTGTAACGATTA
The DNA here is from genome assembly GCF_037975245.1 of Apostichopus japonicus. Taxonomy (NCBI): domain Eukaryota; kingdom Metazoa; phylum Echinodermata; class Holothuroidea; order Aspidochirotida; family Stichopodidae; genus Apostichopus; species Apostichopus japonicus. The sequence goes on from NC_092567.1 coordinate 11,484,729, forward strand.
AATTAATGTTTGAAAGGGATTGTCAAACTTCCGTAATGATGAGAATGTTAAACCCTGCAGCTAAATCGGAAATGGCTACTCAGCTAGACGGGATCAGCTTATAAACAGGACGGAACATTTCCCTGCATCGCACCAATGTGTGATAGTACATTGGGTTGTATTGATTGAGTCATCGTGATATCAAGGGAAATCCCCTGGATAGGGTCATTTGATGGTTACCGGCAAGGAAGAGGATGGGGTGTGGAGATAAGTGAACTGATTCTTGTACAGTAATCCTGTTTTACACATAAACCTTTTTTCATAGATTGGGAAAGGATTATATCCTCTTGCTATGAGTCAATATGGGTTGACATATGCTATTCATTTTGTTATTTATATACTTATTTGGAATATTTCAAGCAAACAGTATAACTTTTTTTATAGAATTCAATCTTCACAATTCCTTTCAAGCATGGAATCAGAGCGACCACATCATAGGTGACCATGGCTTCATGGATTAAGCCTTCATGTGTATATTATGTTCAGTACTAAAATATTCGCAGGACGTACTCGTTAGATCTCCCCTAAATAATAACTGAAAATATAATAATAACAGGACGAAAACTGTCCAGATTTTAAAAAAACATAAGAAATGAATTTAAAAAGAAGTGAAATTAAATTTGTTGTATTATGAACCGATTATCTCTGAGATAACACTTCATTTATGGCTTTGCTTATTAGATGAATATTTACAACATATAAATAAACTGCATTGTCTTTGTTTCTGTATAATCTTATACATATTCATAACTTATAATTTTCCTCTTGTTTTAGGGGTTTGATGAGGAGAGTAATAAGAGAAAACGGGCAAGGTTGAACTAACTGTAAGTCAATACAACTGAATATTCTCTACCTTAGTGCTTAACATTGTATTTGTTAAGATTAATTGTCTGCTACGTTTAATTGTAACATCTTAATATATATATCATTAACTAGATTTGTATTCATATTCTGTGATTTTCTCATTTTATTTGGTCACTAATTACATCTGCTTCATTCTGCTTCATTTCTTTATCTGCAAACATGTGTGTTATCACTAACACGTTTATTGTGACGGTTAGTATTTTCCACCCTTCGTCATTATATTATTAATTTTAACGGATAAAAAGAGAGATTGTCGTGTTAAAGTGCATTATCTTGTTCCATTTCTGTTTCCTTCAAATTCGTTCTGTGTAACACATAATTCCTTTGCATAATACCAATAATTAAGAGAGTAAAGTTTTCTTACAGAGCAAATGAATTCCTTCGTTGAAGTTAAGAAGAATGTCATTGTGCAATTCATGTGCAGACCTACATACGAGGACAACAGAGGCATTGTAGAGTGCACTGTCATGGATTATGTGACCAAGGAGGGCAACTTCATACCAGTCGGATGCTTGAATCACATGTCGCGGGTTTCTTGTTTAGCTGGTTGATTTAATTACTTGTTGGCTCATGTTACTGCTGGCGCATTTTCCGGGGGATGGGGCGGGTTGGAGGTGGGATGTCTAGGTATTGCTTCCCCATTATTATACGAATAAGTATTTGTGCTTGACTCATTTATTATAACAATGTTACCCAAATATATATCATTTTATCCCTATCTTACAGCTCAATGCAAGATGCATGTTCATCTGGCGTCGCCAATCGTCAACAAGAATGTGATGCCATTCACTCAATCCTCAAAACGATGGCAGTAATTTTAGTGAGGAAGAATCTAATAAAGATTTAGGTTGTAAACTGTTAATATCTCCCAAATAATACAAACATCGTCAGATAGAGCTCCAGTATAATACACATGGTACTAGTCTAGTATGATTGTGTCGTCATCAAATGCCTATATTCTCAAGACAATGGAATGGTGACTTGATGAAGACTGTAACTTTTACATTAATTGTGAATGGATCTGGTAGAGAGATTATGTTGTGTAATAATATTAATAATTCCATATACAATAAATAAGTATAATTTGAAAGGTAACTGTTCAATTAACATTTTGGTTTAGAGGATTATTTTAGGCGTAATTTATGTTTTTGTCCAAAAAAAGGAGTGTTATTAATGTTTCTTCAGCTTTTCTGGTTTAGTAAGATAAATGTCTGCAATACTCCTTTAATGCTAAATTGATGATGACGTCAGCCCCTTAGTACAGGCCTAAATATTCATGTCAATAACGTGATTTATACTTTTGAATAAATCAGCAAATCAAGTTTTGTAATTTCGCTCTTACACCAGAGCATATTTAGATAATTTTCATCATCATTTGCTGGTGTAGAATTTGTACTTCAATGTTAACATGTTATTTGAGGACATAAAAGTCTTCTCATCCCATTGTGTATTGTGTTGTATTTGATGAACTGACATAACTGTCTCCGTATTATATTATAAAGACCAGTTACCTGCACTGATAAACTCAGACGTTTAAGGTAGCATGTCTCAACATTAAACAAATTGTTATAGTAAAAGCAACCTAGACTGAAAGCCAGTGGTCTACAACATGACAACATTCATGTTGTGCTTAAAGTCATCTTTTAATATGTTACATGTCCAACTACTAAGTTTTCTGCGCTAAAATGTAAACATGTATTTTGTTAGGTTTAGTTAGTCACATTGCTGTCGTTCGGGAGACTAGAGGGGTGGGTGATGGGGGAAAATGTTATCCTGTGATCATTTCTTAATTTGATGTATATATAAGGTTTGTAATGAATTCACTGTACACTATATGTCTCTCATGAAGAGACAGCGATCTCATCTTCGCCACCAACTGAAATAGTCTGGTGACGTCACTGATTACCAAGTTGAAGAAACAACCAACACATTTACTATGTGTGTCTCTTGAATTAAACTCGATGACATTTAAAACAAAACGATAACAGAGAAGTACATGTTAGAAGGAATGATTAGGTATGACAAACTCGTCCACTATTAGTTAAGATATATTACCCACCAATTAGGAGGATCTAACCACAGGTAGCATACATAATTTAAATGTAATGATAGGGTTTTCTTTTCTTTTTCGGAGAAGAGATGGGGTGTCTAGGGGATTCCTTTTCCATCCTATCAAGACATTAGGTTTGTAAACTGTTAATTACTCCAAATACTACTGAGAACTCCAAACAAGGTTCAATATCTTACATGATCATATAGGCTACTTAGTATTTAATTGTAAAATGTACAAGTAATTTCTAACTTTTTAATAATAACATTACTGTCCACGTATACTTTCTCTTCTAACACTAAACTCGTTTGCTCTTCAAGCCAAACTCAAATTACTAAGAGCCAATGAAGCTTCTAATGACGTCATCCATCAACCACTACGTCATCAGTATAGGAGACTATATTTTTTTGGATGTCAACTATTGAGAGGGGAAGAAAGAGAGCACAATCCCTATATTACTATTTGTGTATGTGGTGGGGCGGGAATGGGGAGGGGTGTGTTGGAAGGGGTTGGGGTGTTGGAGGGGTTAGATGACGTACCCACCGCATTGGTGACCAAGTCGATGTTATAGTAGTTATTTGCAACACCAATAAGAACGCTAATTTGTAGAACTGGAATTAAACGGTAATGTGCAGTATTTTTTTCTAATTTTATTTCTTGACCATTTTGTAACAAAGTCTTCGTTACATGCGTAAGTGAAGAGAAAGATTTTTTCCACCTTCTCGTGTGTCCCTGGTCATGTATTGCTGGTGACCTGCTCTCAGCCTCCATGCACTCCTCGGTGCAGGGTATAACACCCTTCATTGGTCCAATTGTGTGTAATGATATGATTCATCCCAACCCCAGACCCCTACTACTCCTCCCCACTCCCCCCCTCCTTGCATACCCGACAAACACATTACTACTCAGAACATTCAATTAAACGCCTAATTCTGTTAATATTTCAAACTTGTTTTGTTTTTACGCAGACATGCTTAGAATGCCTTTGTTAAAATATGTACATACTGTATCCACATACACTCAGTAACTATAGGAGTGCATGATTAAACTTGTATGTGGTTTCGTCGTTCTTCCTGTAATACATTTTGATTTAAGCTGTGACGTATCGGTTACGTAATGTTTTAAATCTAACAAGAGTAGAGCCACATTAATTGTGTCAATTTTAAGACTAAACGACATTCATTGATTATTTACAATACCATTGTGTTATTGAAATATATATACAAGAACTGAGAGGTGATATTAATTAGTATTTGTGATGTGTTTGTTCTAAGTGAGCATTTCTTCATTTATTTCTGTTCCTATGTATTATAGTTCTTAACACGAAGACAATAAGATGACGTCATGTTACATCAAATTATATGATTTCAAACAATAAATTTATAGTCTGAGTATATTAAGTAAGTGAGACTTCAATAACATCATCGATCAATACTTTTCATTTTATTCTTAAATATTAATTTAAGTTTCGCTTTATAATTATCTTTATTGATTTATGATCTGTCCGTTTCAAATCATCATTTTAATAAGTTAGTTTATTATTATCAATTTTACGGTATATCTCATTTGATGTATTAACTGATGTCATCAGCGCACGAAGAATATAACATGAACGCTTCAAAATAGTTCACCGACAAACAAACATACAAACGCTTCTATTTAGAGTCAACGCTATCTCTTCGTAAGTAACAGTCAAGTTAAGGATGCTTTGATCATGCGCAATTAGTTTAATCTCTCCAGGTATGATGATATGACGTCAATAAAATATGTTTAACATAACGAAAGAAATTATTGAGATAGACAGGTTCCCATTATTGTTAGCGCTTTTAATAGATATCATATCGGTATTTTTTTATTTGTTTACTTTAAATTTTTGCTACATTTTGAAAACTGTCTGTTAAAGTGTTCTTTACGTTTTGACTCAAAAAAGACTGTAACGTCGAAAACCTTAAAAAGGAAAGTTGAGAATAAAATGTAAATTTGATTTATTAAAGAGAATCATATACTAAGCATCCTGTTGAAATTTTTATCCAATTTCTACATTTGGTTTTGGATATATCGATTGCTGAAATTGTAACAGATTGTACCAAAAGTGAACTTGAAGCAAACAGGTGTAATGTCATAGTTGCACACTGACAGCAAAATGTTCCATTTTTCTTATGTTTTTACTTCCTTAGTTTGACTTTGGATTGGAAAGGATCCCAACTTTGCTTTAGGGTATGTGATGATGACAATACCCATTAATTGCAAAATACACATAGTTTAGTGCATACCAAGTTTTTATCGAAGGCAAAACAAATATATGCAAAGGTGAGGGCGTGTGCGTCTGTTACACTTGCTTGAGTCCGCGATAACTCAACAACGGAGTGATGCATATTTGTCATACTTGTTATGTAGATGTATTATAGTAAGAAGGTGTGCCCAATTTTTGTAGCGCTGACCTTATGAAAATTAATAAGGTTATGGGGTCGAATGTAAAACGTTTTACATTGCAATAACTCCGCAACCCGAAGTCGGATTCCAGCCAAACTAGTTACAAGTTGCTGTCAATATCTGGGCACCCCAAAATCCTGGACCCATTTTTGAACTGGTGGGACCAAATTTAATTTCCAACTTAAATTTTGGGGCAACTTCTTTGGGCCCGAATTGTTGGGTCCCAATATTTTGGGACCATCTGAGCCCATATTTTCTCTCCATTGCAACACCACCGCAACCCTAAGTCGGATTGTAGCCAAACTTGGTAAACAGTCGTTGGTTAATAGCTGTTACATGAATGCCATCTGGACCCCAATAATTCCGGACCCATTCCAACTTCTATTTTCAACTCGAATGCATTTTTTTGGGACAAGTTCTTTAGGCCCGAATTTGTGGGCGCAATATATTTAGGACCATTTGAGGGCATCGTTTTATTGGGCCCAATTTTTGGGAAGGGCCAACATTTTTTATCGCAATAACTCTACAACGTTTAAGTATATGTGATTGTATCTAATCTTGGAATACAGTTGTTGGTTAGTAGCTGGTACATATAGGCATAAATATTATAATAATGAGTGACGGCATACAACACTTTAATATTCCACTTACCGAAGAACCATAGTGACCTTCGTGCTCTTGTTAATATTTTACAGCCTTCACTTACCCTACGTTGTTATTTTAGTCATATGTAAAGCCTTCGCTTTTAAGACAATACGATCACGTGAGCTTACATAATTCAACAAGATTGAATGCTGGTAATGTTCTGTACATTAAGTAAGCATTATATGCAATGGAATGCTCTCTGTGTTTTACATTTCATTGTATTATTTCCTTAAAGTGTTTGAGTTTACTGCATTTTTAAAAGTTTCTACTTGTTTGTGAGACTAAAGGAGAATCAAACCAACGATTATTGTAATATTATGTGATTGGTAAACTATCGATCATTTTAATAGTATGTAATAGGTAAGCTATTGATCATTGTAATATTATATGATAGGTATCTTTCGATCTTTTAATATTATGTGATAGGTAAGCTATCGATATTATGTGATAGGTAAGCTATCGATTATTTTAATATTATGTGATAGGTAAGCTATGGATCATATTTAATATTACGTGATAGGTAAGCTATCGATTATTTTAATATTATGTGATTGTTAAGCTATCGATATTATGTGATAGGTAAGCTATCGATCATTTTAATATTATGTGATAGGTAAGCTATCGATCATTTTAGTATTATGTGATAGGTAAGCAATCGATCATTTTAATATTATGTGATAGGCAAGCTATCGATCATTTTAATATTATATGATAGTTAGCTTTCGATCATTTAATATTATGTGATAGATAAGCTATCGTTGAGCAAGTCACTTTAAGTCCTTTACGCGTTTGAGAAAAAGTAATTTTAATTTTTGAGATACCTTTTCTTGCATATTTGTTAAGATACAAGACTCGCAGATTTGAATAAGTTTTGACCGATCGGCTCTGTATAGTATATACGTTTAGTTTTATTCTTTCATTATCACAACAAATGTACTGAATTTTGGGCAAATTGGTTAGATATATGTAGTATTTTAATGGCTGTAGGTTATATGGGAGAGAGAGGGGGCGGGTTGATGCCCCTTTATTTGTGAGTAATATTAATATTTGTTAATTGGCTTCAAATTGGCTTTAATTGTTATTTTAATGCGCTTTATTAATAGTTCTACTGGTTTCATTTAATTTCAGATCTTCTTTATTTCTTTATATTCCGATATTTTCCTTCGATTTATAACAATTCTTAGACTACATATATACTTGCTCTAATTATTGTTATATTTAGTCATTAATTATTAGATTGCATTCTATTTCAACCATTAATTAATTTTAATTTCTTTTAAGATTTAGTTTGCTTTATTTGGTTCCTCCTATTTCTATTTTATAAAATTAATCTTGTATATTACTCACGCGTAATACAGTGAATATGAGAAGAATATTGTTAAATATTATCATGATAACAATGACTGGCTGTCTACCGTTATACCATTGATTGTGTTACTCAAAATCAAACTAAAACATTGTCTCAGACATTAATTAATAACAATGACATGTTTTGTTTCTTAATCCAGTTCTTTGTTACATTATGATGATCTCTAATGATGTTTCCTCGAAGACAATAGGAACACGTAACTGTGACGTATTAACGTATGCTTTTAACATGATTGCTACGAAGATATTGTTCTGTATATTAAACATTAACCTTAAATGTGATGATCGGCTCTCCATACATATCTTTCATTCTTCTTGTATCATTATTTTGCTTCTTCTTATTACTGGTGCTGCTTGATGATTAATAAATATTCATGATCTCTACATTGTAATTCAGTTTTTGTCGTATTTGCTTCAACCCAATTGGATATTATGAAGCCATACAGTTTACCGATATAACCCAAGCCCTGTCACGCAAAATTGAATATATTTAGATAACTACAAACACAGATTAACATATAAGTATGGAAGAAATCACTGCGTTGCGGTATCTGTTTGATATTACATATTTCAAAGGATACATTTATCCATTCATTTTGTAATTGTTCTTGGTATCTTCCGTATTTCTGCATGTAAGTACAAATATACAATGTTTGCAACAAACAAACTTGTTCCCTTTGAGGCGATCCTGGTCTCTCATTGTGATACAATTACAACCGATTCATCCCATTTATCTGTTACTATATCATAAGTTCGTATCGTAGAATCTAATGATGAAATTATTGATATGTATAGATATTGTAATGTCAATGGAAGCAATAAAAGAAAATTATACAGAGAAATATTTTCAACAGTATTATCGCTATGCAACATCATGCAGCGGTAATAGCTCCATGGTAACATGTAGTCTATGTACTAACTTGTAATTTTAACCTCTTACTCTTTTTCCCGTCCCGCGCCAAGGTCACACAGAATGTTATGGCTATACAGTAACTCTCCGGCAAAACAGGTTAATCTGGTATACTTGCGGTTTAGATTAAGAAATTCTCCTTAGGAAAGTGTTGATATCGCCATGTGTGCCTTTAATTTAAACTTTCTCTTCAAGTTCACCCCAACATTTTCTAGAAACAAGTGCTTTTGCAAAAGATTTTCCAACTTATTTCATTTCAATCAAATATTCAAGAGGGTATAATCAAATGATCGTATGTGCTCAATTGCTCAATGTGGCATATGGTGACCATTATCTGATTTTTTGGGGTTATTACGATATCATCTCCAGGCAGGATTTTAACGGTTATACGTATCCCTTGTATAGCTGACAGATCGTGATGCGTATCTGTGTCCATTTGCCTTAGTCGTGTTGATTGTATCAAGAGAGAAGTGTATTCCTTTCCTTTGGTAACAAATCTTATTTGGTTTAAGTTCCGACAAGATGTAGAACGGGGATCCTGACCATATATTGAAATGTATTTCATACTTACCTGTAAAATTGTGCTATGACATTCGCCTGGACTACGATCTCTGTATTGTTTCTTCGGTGACCATTTGAGTCATGTTGCTTCTATGGTCCTTAGGTAATAAAACCTTATAGAAAATATTTGTTTTTTATCAAAGATGTGTTCCTTGCTGGTATCCTCATATCAAAGATAACCTAATGTGTAACGACCGATGTTTATCTTTTTAATGTTTTATCTTCGTCGAGCACTTACTCTCTTTTTTTAATGAAACGAAATATTTCCTGATTCGACTTACCAATGTCTCGATGTTTATGACGTCATATATTTATTGGTATATCATTGTTTCTCTGCTTTTCGCTACAGCACTGTGTTACTAAACAGGAGATAACAGATACAGAGTATAATACCAAAGTAGGTTGATGGATATTGTAGTATACCTATTTAGAGTTTTGATTACATTGGGACCTCATATGTAAATAGATGGCTGTCATAAATGTCTATCATATATTAACAAAAAAGTTTGGAGACAATTATTACAGTGCGCGTACAGTCACATGATCAGAAGGATCGGTGTAGTTGGAACTTCTATATCATCATTCGGCATTTGCAAATACTGTTAAATATTTAGGACGAGGTACCAATATATTTTCTATAAAAAGATGCGTAAGAAACCCAACGGTGTTCGACTTTAAAACTTCTTCGTTTCATATACTTCTTTCATGATAGGAAAGGTTTGCTAAGTCTACGCATGCGTAACACGGACGATTGTAATTGTATTTTATGTAGCAATATGTGATAAATTGGTCAAAGTCTGCTGATATCAGACATAAACGTAAGAGAAACGATAAAAGTAATTGATAGAAAATGGTCATCAATTTACCAAAGTAGTAACGTGGGAATTAATAACAGAAAATAAAGAACAAAAAAGAGGATAAGATCACTCGGTGATCTTCGAAACATTTGATCTTTTGGAACTTTCTCGTGAACCATCACTGTATAACTTGAATTTATGGACACTCATTTCAAGCGATCAAGTGTAAAGCTGTGCATTTTTGTTTATATGCATTGTTAAAGGATCCAAGCTGCCACTCCAGCTCTTGAGTTCCGATAATCCTGTGAGAATTTTGTTTTTCATTGTAAGTTATCTTTAAGCCTCTTTACTTTACCTTTATTTTTTCCCTTCCCTTTTTCTTTTTTGTAAATTTCCATTTATGCCCGGTGAATAACTTAACTATCCCGCCTTAAGTGAACCTGATAGTAATTACCATACTAATGAGGTTAACCCTACTCATGAGAATATTGATCCCGATGCCAACTTTGATGATTCTTTAACTGCCTAAAACACGTGTAGCTATTATGACGTCAATGAAATTAACTCAAAGTCCAGCAACAATTTCTTTTCGCTACTCCACATTAATTCAAGAAGCTTAGGGGGAAAAAAATGACAATTTGTTTACCTTAGTTAAATCACTCCATAACAATTTCACTTGTATCGGTGTGTCTGAAACGTGGATAAAGGAAGATACCCCCGTTCATCTCCTTCGACTCCCTGGTGATTCATTTGTTATCAAGGTCACGTTCAAATTTGAGAGGTGGGGGTTTGGGCTTTTATGTTAATGATTCATGCGTTTATAAAGTCAGGAATGACTTAACTGTTTTTAAAGAGGGTTGTTGCGAGTCACTTTTTATGGAAGTTGAAAACCCGTGTGATACTAGTAGAACCTTGATAGGAATTATATATCGTCCTCCCCATGACAATAATTTTATTGATATTATGGATAATTTTGAAAATATTACTATTGATATATGCAATGAGGGTAAACCATGCTACATTCTTGGGGACTTTAATTTAAACTTACTTGAGTCACGTAATTATAATGTTGCGCAGTTTGTTAATACTGCTGCAGCTTCATTCTTCAGATCTTTAATTAACTGTCCGACAAGATCTTCAAAAAATTCAAACTCTTCATTGCTTGACAATATATTTACCAATGTTACTGATAAGATTTCTGTTAGTGGTGTTTTATTGCATGATATTTCCGATCATTTTCCTGTGTTTTGCTTAACGTAACACAAAATTACTCAACAAAATGATAGAACCAACACATTTAAGCGTAATATGTCCCCGATTAATTTCGATAAGTTTGTACACAATCTTTCTATGGAACCTTGGGGTGGTTTTTTTGATAGTAACGATCCTGATACTGCATATCGTACTTTTATTTCTATTTATTCTAAGCATCATAACAATAGTTTTCCTTTAGTAAAAGTTAATAAACGCACTCCAAGGAAAGACTGGTGTACTTCTGGCATTGTAAATTCATGTCATACTAAATACAAACTTTATAAAAAAAGTATATCAAAAAGCCTAGTCAAGAAAATCGTGAGAATTACATTAGATTTAGGAATAAGTTAACCAGTGTTATTATTTCGATACATTTAGATCATCTAATCACAAAAGAACATGGGACTGCATTAATTCTCTCATCAAGAGCAAAACCTCCACTTCTTTTGTCACTTCGTTGAAATTGGATGAAAATTGTGTTTCTAATCCCTGTGATATTTCTAATGCATTTAACGATTACTTTACTAATATTGGTCCAAATTTAGCCCGTGATATTCCGGTTGGTATAGAGAACCCCCTAGACTATATGTGCCAAGCTAATCCCATGTATTCTTTCTTTTTAATGCCTATAGACAAAGTGGAGGTTTTAGATTGTATTTCAAATTTTAAAAAAATCAAGCTGCGGTTATGACGACATTAGTCCTAAAATTGTTACATTATCTGGTCCTGCTATTTGTAAACCTCTCGTGCATATCATTAATTGTTCTTTTTTCCAAGATATTGTTCCGTCTTACTTGAAAATAGCTCGTGTAGTTCCGGTATTCAAAAGTGGCACGCGAGAGAGCGTCAGTAATTATAGGCTTATATCTGTCTTACCTTCGCTTTCAAAGATCTTCGAAAAGCTTTTATTTAATCGTTTAAATTATTTTTAAATAAAACATGATCTATTGTATGATCATCAGTTTGGCTTTATGCCTCCACGAAACACGTCTCAGGCTATTTAAGTCTTTTAGATTATATTATTGAATCTTTTGAAAGTAAATGTCTAGTTGGGGGGATTTTTTTAGATCTCTCCAGGCTTTTGATACGCTTGACCCTTCAATTCTGTTAAAAAAGCTTGATAAATATGGCATAAGGGGGGGGGGGGTGCATTATCTTGGTTTAATAGCTACATTCATAATAGATTCCAAAATGTTACTTTATCTGGCGCTAATTCTTCGAAGCAGGCAATTCATTGTGGTGTTCCCTAGGGCTCTGTTCTTGGACCCTTATTGTTCCTCATTTATATAAACGACCTTCCTAATGTCACTCCAAAAAATTTCACTTTATTTTGTATGCAGATGATACGATTTCACTGTATAAAGGTCGTGATATAAATACTCTTGTTAACGATATCAATACTGAAATTCCCCAAATTACTGCCTGGTTCAGATCCAATAAACTTCACTTAAAAGCTAAAAAAAAACTACCACCAGTATTTCTCGTCCCAACCAACGACAAATAGTTTCTTCCAACCTTGCGATTATAATCGATAGAACGCCAGTACCTTTCTCCTATTCCACAAATTTTCTTAGCATTACACTAGATGAAAATCTCAGTTGGATCCCACATATTCAGACCTTAAAAAGAAAAGTGTCCAAAGCCCTTGGCATTATCAATCGTTTAAAAATAAATTGTCCCCTTTAAAACTCTGTTAACGTTATACAATATTCTAATCTTGCTTTTTTTATCGTATTATTGTATTGTGTGGGGTTATACTTACCCTAGTCATATTAATAAGCTTTATAATCTACAAAAGAAAGTGTTGCGTGCAATTTATGATGTTCCTTACAATAGTCACTCGTACAGCCTCTTCTGTGACAGTAAACTCTTAACCATATTTGAATTAGTCAAGTAGGCTACTACACCTTAATCTTTGTATTTAACTTTTTCACGACAATCTACCAAGTAGCTTTTCCTATATATATATATTTTTTTTTTGTATCAAATAATTGTTTTCATACTTACAATACCCGCAATGCAAATTTACTTTCCGTTCCCCATTATTCTCTTTCAAGTAGTCAACATTTTGTCAAATACTCTGCTATTTCTTATTGGAATTCCGTACCAACTGCATTACATTCAATTAATAATCTATCCTCATTCAAACGTATTTAAGAGCGTTACCTTCTTTCGAATAGAATTTTATGGTTTAGTCTTAAATTCGGGCCACGTCTTTGTTAAAGTTTTGTTTTTCTTCTCCCTCCCCCCGCTTTTTCTTTTTATTATTATTATTCATTTTTCTTGTACCATTTTTTGGGTCATACTTTGTACCTTTGTTTTACTTTGTAAGTTTGTATTTTGAGGATACCTCACAAGCAAGTTCTTATGAACATTCTGGGATCCCCACAACCATAGATTTTGTATGTATATACTTGAATTATGTAAAATGTTGATAACGTTGATGGTTGAAATATAGTTGAACAAACAAACAAACAACTAATCTACAACAAAAAAACGAACAAACAACTATACTTTGCAAAGAAACAATAAATCATTCATTCAATCATTTCCGGAAGACAAATTATGTTGATGGGAACTAGTTTACAACTAGCTATGTTCGTTTATTAGTCTCGTAGATACATTGATGGCTTGAAAATTTGAATCAATATATCATGAAGATCTGTGCAATGAATACACAATTGAAACTGACATTGACACACTGTGTGAATATACGTTGTTCATAAACTAATAATATGATATCGTCCATAATATCGGAATTGATCATCGTAGCTATTTGTGTTATTGCTTTGTCACATATTTTTAAGGGCGCTTTTGAATGGTGGTCAATAACATATATTAAGCATTATAACATCCCGTTTGGCTGAGCTCCTATCCGAGTGTGTGTGTGTGTGTGAAGGTGTAAGTTGAATTAAGCTCTGACTTGGAACAGAGGACGGGACGTGAGGATACTGATGCTGTGTTGGTTCAGCGCGATATACATGATATGCGAAGATTGCAAGTGTTTTGTGAGATGTCAAATACCAAGTGTTATAATAATACACTATACTGAAATTGCTACTGCTGGGGAAGCATTAGAACTCTGACTACGAGGGTCAACCACACCTTCACCCCCATGGGCTTTTCATCTTCTACAAAATATTTATTAGCACAACATTTGTATGCAATTACTTATAATGACCATATTTATAGTGCACATATGCCTCGGAATGCACCATTTGACTTTTAATTTCGAAAACGACCCACCAGATGGAACTCGGCTGTAATAAACCCATGACACATCTCCTACTTTCATGAAACCCTTCAATTTCCCTCCGGTTCATCTCTAATAGATTCAGGTGCTACCTAAGTCAGTCCGAGAAAGTTGAATTTATAACGTCACAATCTTGAATTTAGAGATACTTATATAGACACAACATATAGTGTAAATATGGTTCGAAATGCATCACCCGACGTAATGTTTACTTGTTCCGGAGGAGGGGTCCTGGCCTAAGCCCCCAACATGAGAGTCGGTATCAATTAGGCCTACACCTGAACGGTCGCGCCTTTTTAAAACAAAATCCATAATTCGTCACTGGTTCTGCTATAAAGTTTCATTTCCAATCTATATCAGTTGGAATTTTGGCTTGATTTATCATTTCTTTAAACACTGTCATGTGTTTAAGGATGCTTATATAAACCTAGCGTAATGCATAAATATACATTAGATACACCATTTCACTTCTAAATATAATTTGTGATTTCGGACAAAGGGCCACGGGCGTTGGCTTCATTACCATGGCAGCACCCACCCCCTTTTTCAATTTATACAATCATTTTTTTCGCCGCTATTCCCATGGTTAAGGCCCCGGCCCCTACCTAATTTCGAAGCATACAGCTTTTACAACCTTCAGTTGATGCTATCAAATTATTCAATCCATTCATAAGATTTAAAGGGTAAGAAAACTCGCCCAAACCGCCCTCTAAAAAAGGTAACTTCCCATTGCCTGCAAGTGAAGATTTGTTTTGGTCGCTACAGAAGTATGCAGACAGTAATGAAACGTGACACCTTGTTGTCATAAGCTGGACCTGATATGTCCATCAAAGTTATGTACTCTGTGTCGTGTGTATTGACAGTAACCGTGTGTATTGACTGTACACTAGTGCCTAATTAACTAGCAAGCTATGTGTGTAATTACGCTGTAAGCTTGTACTACCCAAGTATGAATTCGCTCGGTGTATAAATAGAACGTCAGGATAGGTACGGTAGAAATTATCTGACGTGCAATTGCAGAAACATTCTACAATTTTGTTCAATAAAACTGTGATTTGCGATATAACACGCCCAGGTGGCTGCTAATTGCAATATAGTATTTTAGTTCTGTTATGCGTTCTGCAACTAGCACTGCTGTATACACTGTTGTATTAACGGAGATCGATAGTGGTATCTAACAGTGCTGTTACACCTCGTTCGATTTAGGTCAGAATACCGGCCACAGACGTTTCTTTGTGCACGAGCATTAAATCCCTTTAAAGCTTCTTGAAGCTTTCACTACAATTCATAGTCAACATCAATTATTGAAGGGTCTTCTGTAATTAACATTTACACGATTTCCTTTTTGGTGAATATTGTCTATATAAAGCACCGAACATTTCAAAAAAAAAAAAAATAGGTATTGGAACGTAACAAAACGTTCTTACCTCATGAAATTAGACACCTTTCTCGATTCATTAATATTTATCAGTATAACATCAATACGTATGTAATTACTAAATTACTTTGTTACTTTTGTTGTTGCTCTTGATATTTGAGTAATATTTTAACTGTATCACTAGGAGCGTCAATATGGGGATGGGATAGCATCACTGATAGTTGTCGGGGAAATCTTACATTTTAAAGATGTGGGGACTTGTCATCCGTTTACGACATTCTAAATCAGAAACAAAACTTTATCATTATCATCGTCGTAGTCATCATTAATATTAAATACCATTGGTTAAAAAACCTACCACAGATTAAAAGGACCGGATAGTGAATAAGCCAACTTATAAAAATGTTTTGTTCTCTTTTTACGACAAATTCGGCCCATTAAGCATTGCACTATACCAGACATATTAAATAGTGACAATAATAGCGGGTGTACGGTATGGTAATATATGAAATTCAAGTATAATAAAATTTAAAATTCCTGTAAGTTTTTAAGAATTATTTATCAGTGTCATGTTATTAAGTTTTCACTATAAAAAAATCAAAGTAACATAAAAATGATCAGCAATTTAATGCGTCATGTGTTTTTTCATTATACAGGTGAGAAAAGTTTTGGGAAAAAATGGAGGTAAGTGCATATTTAGACCCTTAATGGTATCATGTGTCGTTTACTAATACTTAAAATGTGTTAACATTACATTTAAAATATTAATTTTACATATTGTTATTTGGCCACACAAGAAGTAAGAACGTGACTTGAGGGTTGGGATTATAAAATATTCGATCGCGGAACATTTATGGCGCTACCTCTAAAGTCAGATCTATGTTCAAAAACAAAGCTGAAAATAACAACATGTATGACACTATTGAGGATTTTTCTGACACCATTAGTAACCATAGATTACCCTGCGTGTTACGAAGAATATTCCGTGGTATATTGCGTCACTCGGAACACTATTGTCGATTGTATTTTTGGGGGTGTAGTTCGGTGGGTTTTGCTGCGAATATTTGTTTTTGTTGTGTATTTGTTTCTGGTGAGGAGAATAACGAGGGCAAGAGGGAAGGGGACTGAAAGGGATGTGAGTGTCTTAGTTGCTTTGTCTTTATTCTGTGACGACAACAAAAAATGTGCAAATCATATTTGATTTCAAAACATCTGGGAAAAACAAGTGTGCAATTAATTTGTTTTAAATGAAGTCTCTCGTTTAAGCGATTTTATAATATTATATCTGAAATGTACCTTGTGTTTTTTTTAAATGTTTGATTCGTTTGAAATGATATTATTGTTATTTCTATGCAGACATTACAGAAAGGCAGATGGCGAGACTAGTTTCTGAAGAAAGTGAATAAACCAAGTGAGATGTAATAGCAAAATCATAATTACGTTCGTAAAACTTCCGGGTACCGATACTGGATGTAAAGTTATCTCCGACGATGTAATCAAGAGTATGTACAAAATTGCAACTGTAGCGATCGTTAAACTTTATCGTAAACCTCTTGCTACTTGGGTACATTGCTGATGGGAAGAATGAACCAGAAATATTGCTTAGCAACATCACAAAGGAAATAGTAGTTTTCATAATGATCATGGAAATCAATTCTGTCTAAACAAGTTCAATTCTACAATATATGTCTGGATTCAGTAGATTAAACGACCTATCTACCCTCTCAGCAATGGGTCCGGATACCCTTCACAAGAGACATAGAAACGTTCATGGTCTAGAGAATAATTCTCTCGTTTACACTGACTACACAACTTTCTTTCTTTTTTATTTTTCTCTAATTTATTTTCACTTTTGTTATTTTCATATGGTCGCTAGCTCGATTATATTTCCTTTTTTAGTCTAGTGTCCTGTTTATACTGTTCTACATTTTATTGTAAGCATATAGACGAAACAAATGAAATGATTAGACTATCACTTGGTATAAACCATACACTTTGAAGTGATGGGCTTAGTCAACAAAATTTCTTATTATCTTGTCTTTAAGATTAAAACTACTAAATTGTAAAGTATACAGTCTGATACATCCAGATTAGTTAAGTAAAGATTCTTGGGTTGATAATTTGTATGTGGTATGAAAGAGCTTTTACATCTTACTTATAAGTGAACATTTTTTTCTGAAGATTACAGGTAGCAACTCTCATAGTTCTTGTTGCTTTTCATTTTTATTTTTGAAAGATAAATTGTATATTTTATTCACGCCGATCTTTTCATTTCATGAGCCTTTACTGAAATCATTTTGACATACACAGTCGTAACGGGTAGATATCGATACCATGTAAATAATTCCACGGTTTGATTTTGAGGCGAGATGACCAAAATGCCATCATACAAAAGTATGAACTCAATCGATATGCTACGTCATGTTTAGTTTTTTTCTTTTCAATTGTACTTTTATGATTTGCGTTTGTATTTTCATTACGTTTTTATGAATATCCCTAAATTATGTATGATGTACTTTAATCAAATTAATCAACGTTACCATCGATAGTAAATTGTTTATCGTCTACAATGAATAGGTGTAAAGCATTTTACAACATTGCTTAATAATATCGATATAGTCCGCATTTTAAAGATGCAATCATTCGTAATCAATTGCTAAATATTGACAAGATTGATTAAGCAATTCTGCATTATTTGCCTAGATCAATAGTCGTAACAGGTAGATATCGATACCATGTAAATAATTCCACGGTTTGATTTTGAGGCGAGGTGACCTAAATGCCATCATACAAAATTATTAACTCAATCGTTATGCTATATCATGATTAGCTTTCTTTTTTTCTACTTGTAATTGTAAGGTTTGTCGAATGCATTTTCACGAAAGAGAACTAGAAAAGTCAAACAATAGGAAAGAAAAGCTGATAGGAATACCAACCAATGACTTTAATTCAATTCAGGGAGGAAGGAAGGTTTACTATGGTGAACATAATGTGCTAACAAACAACCAATAATTATGTAAATTTAGTGACGATGTAAAATAACATAACGAAATATTTGAATTTTCCCATGAAAATGTGATATTATCTACCACCTTCATAGAAAAGATATAAAACGTGAATCATCGGTCTGTACTTGATGGTTTATATAAACTACGTTAAAACAATTACGACAAGAAGAATTTGCTGCACTAAGCTGTCAATTATATCAATTTATTTGGTATTATGACCGCCGAACTTAAAATGTATCTATAACACGTACATATGTAAAACACACTGGCCTCAGTAAACAGGTAATTCACTGCAATAACTGCTCTGTTATCTGATATTCAAACTACTTTTACTATACTTACAAACGAATGCTCTTTTGTTTACTTACAAGGACTTATTATTTGTAGTTTAAAGTGAATATGTCTAATGGTCATAAAATATCAGCTGATGTAAATGTTGCTGGAATTCTATGACGTCATATCGTGTATGATATTTTCTTTGTCGACAATCTTTAACTCGTATATTTTATCGATGAAATAAAGTTAATACAAATATTGATAAAAAAATCAATACATTTAATCAAACTTTAATTCAAACCGATTATTCCATAATCTGGTGTATCTAATGAGATCAATGCTTATATTATATACTTTAGGAAATAATATTGAATAAGCAAAATGGTTCGTAAGTCAAAAGTCACCAGTAATTTGCTTTCCTGGTATTGATAATATACATTCATTTAATATATACTGTAGCCTAGTTGTTAATTTAATATTGTTTTCATAATCATTTATATCTAATGTTTTTTATATAGTCTGATTTTTCATACTTATTCTCTTTCAAATATACGGTACAAACACAAAAAACGTATTTCCTTCCTTCATAAAATACTTTTATGGTGTAATATTGAATAAATAAAATGGTAAACTAATCAAAACAAAAATGACCTATTATTGTAGTTTCTGCTTTCTTGTTATCAACAGTCTGCACTTGCTTAAGATATATAAATAGTGTAATTGTAAGGTGTTGTCTACTTCTGTGCCGACCGGCCGTGTGTGTTGTTTATAGGATCTGCTGGTGAATGTTCCGGTCGTCCTGATGTTTGATATGGTTTTGTTCTCTGAAGGGATCGTTTTCAATCCGTAGTGCGGCTTTGGCAGTGATTTAGCTTCCATTCACTATATCACGTAAATGATAAAAAAAAACACAAATGTTGTACACAATATCATTGCTTTTTTGGTAATGATGATGAATGACGTGATTGAAATAATTAGGGGTAAAAATAAAGTTGCAATTAACATCTCAAGATAGGGAATTAGAAGCATTGTCCGAAAATGGGAACCACGAATGTTTTTTTTTTTTTAATGTGAGATTTCTTCAATTGGTTTGAATACAAATTACATTTTTTTGTACTCAAAAAATGACCTTATCACCGTATTAAGTAATGTTTTCTTATTGTATCTCATTCAATGCACTTTAACCAATATATTATATATGCTTTATACTCTCGAGGCAAGAAGAAGCTTCAATACACTTGGATCACGATGGGGCTGCGAGGCGAAAAGTAATAATTTTAGCACATTAATTTGAATAGTTTGGCATGACTGATTTATTCTATTTAAGTATGATTGGATGGTTGTAGATGTGAAGCAAGCTGTTTGACATACGGTTTTGGGCAGAGTACTGGAGCAATTTCGCAGACGTGCAGTGTTAACGAGGTAGTCCATCTGTACTTTATATATGATACTTTGATATGGGAAGCCTCTCATCTCGGAGCAGCTGTTTGTAATCTTGTAGTCTATGTTGCTACCCTGTCAGAATATCAGTAGCATTACTTTCAATGGCCTACTGCTACCATTGTGTATTTAATATTACTTTTCTGTAATAAGTAAATATTTCTTTGTTAACGAAAATTGGGATGAAACATTCGCATTTTTGAATAATTTTAATTCGTGTATTTCTGCACAGTTTCGTACGAGTAAAAGGTACTGAACAGTTTAACCCTTAGTGAAAGACATTGCTGTTATCTATTAATAAATTTAAGTCTTTTAACTTAAATAAGTCACAACCTTTTCGACTTACTTTTAATCTATATAATACAGACACGATTTTTCCTATATGCGTTAACTTATCGTTTTCGATTCAAAAATAAGAAAGGTGAGAGATTAAGCTCCACGACAACGTTTGGATATAGATGATGAATGCTAATATTCATGATATATTGAATATTCAGATGTCAGGTTTGACGAAGAATTAACATTGAATTTCGTTGTCTGTTCTACACAAAGTACGTAACAGAACAATCTCACGTAGAAAAACTGACAAGCACTTTATGAGTGAGTGGGTATGAAGAGTATGTTTGTGACAGCAAGGTAACTGATTACGGAATGAACGGAAAATGTTTTACGAGATGCAGAAAATTTACTAAACGAAGTTGAAAAATGTTATCGTGCCCAAGCCCCCCTCCCCCCACCCTGAGCCACTTCCATCCTTGATCATAGTTACATTAACGTCCCAACTTGCATGCTCAATAAACTAATTCCATAAGCAGGATGTTGTTGAGTCACTTTATAAAGCCCTTTGTTTCCAGATTTCTCGATACCAAACCAAATATCATCCTCTGTTTCAGTGGTATAACGTCATTGATCTTTACCATGGAATTGAACTTGTGACTATAATTTTCATTCGAGATACCATAAATAATACCTATTTATGATGCTTTAATGTACGACACTCGCTAATTATTTTTCATCGGGAATAGTTTTATTTTAACAAACTGGAGAACTGTCAGAAAGGATGTATCGAACTGAACTTGAGATAATCAACGGTTGGCTACATCTTTATTATTTCCCGAAATGATTCAAAACAATATAACTGTAAGGATGTGGTGGACAATGCAAAGAAGCAATATTTTATATTTTTACCACATTCGTTTCGGTGGCGTCATCTATTTAAACCTGCAACTACAAACGGACATCGAGATCAAGTCAAAAACAACATCAAGAGGTTATTGGCTATGAATAGTCACTAGACTTTATGTCTGCCTGTAAAGAAATGAATATAAACAATAATAAAATAACTATACAATATCTACAAATCCTAGGAACAATATTATCAACACCTAACACCAATTTGAATATCAATCATGCAATGGACTTCATTATGTCATAATAATTCAATGAGCAGTGATAATAATCCAATGCAGAATATTTAAAGTACAATAAGTTGAGACCATTACGTCATCAGCACGTCTACCTATAACAACAACTTAATCCTAAACAAAATAACATTGACTATCTGCTACTTCAACTACCAAACATATACTGCCTAAAGGCGTGATGTACTATATTGCTTTAAATTGTTACCTCCTCAAAAAGCGTAATACACGACTGATACAATGCATGGTGCAAGTACTGCAGATAAATGAAGTTGGTTCAAAGAGAATGTTAATATTTTCAACTATAAACATACTATCCCTTTAAGACTAAATCAGCAATCATAAAGGTAACATGTGTCTATTAACAGCATATGTAACAAGACTGCTGATAAAATACATCCCTAAGCAAGAGAATATTAACTCAAAGAAGACATGCGTGTGATTGCAACACAGTGAAGTATAGCAACAGTAGGCCTACACTTCAATTATACGAATAGTTCGCAGTCTACTGTACTACTAATAGAATCCCTAAATAGATACACTGGAATGAGGCTCACTAACGATACGAGGGAGCCACCATTTTAAACTAAATAAGAGGGTGGTCTCCCATAATGTTATTTCCTTCACGTGGATTCACGTTCCACTGTGAATCTACCATTCAAAATTATCTGTAAAGTATTATACCCCCTTAAGTTATGGTATTCAACTGTACCTAAGGAAACCATATAAATTACTATGAAGATTAAATACCAAGAAACTAAAGTTAAATGTGAGCACTGTAACCAGTAGTTCTTGTGCTGCATTTTACGCTAGCCTAAGGCAACTCCCACACAACCCAAGAATGGTAGAAATATATAGTAGAACCTGAAATTACCCCACGGGCCTGGAAACAGTCCGCAATTACCATGATATTATGCAGTTACGGAGTTAATATATATGCTGTATTTGCGAAAAAAATACATGGTTTACTTCAAAAATAAAATTTAGACATATTTATATACATGTATACACATATATATTCCCTGAAAATTATATATATTCCCTTAAAGAATTATTTATATTTTCTCCAGGCGTACAGAAAGTATTTTCTTAATAACAAATAGTATTCTCTTACACTAAAGAGTCTGTCAAAAATATATATTCTCTAACACAAAAAAATATTTTTTCTCTGTCAAGAATATATTTATTCTCTTAGAGAAAAATAATATTTTTTAAAGAAATTTAATATCCTATTCAAAAAGTATGTCAATTCTGTTCACGAATTTTTTTTTCTCTAACAAAATATATAAATTCTGTGACAGAAAAGATATATATTCTATAGAAAAAATATTGTCTGTGCAAAAATAAATGTGTAATCTTTGTAAGAAAAAATATACATTCTCTAACAACAAAGTTCTATTCTGTGCAAACAATATATTCTGTAAGAAAAATATATATGTTAAACAAAGTACGGTGCTCTGTAAGCGCCAACTGAGATGTTTTGTTGTTCAGTAACTTCAGTGACCAGCTTATCATTATATTGGTCACTTGCACAGCTCAAATTTCCTGCGATCTATCGCCAGGGCCTATTCAAATTTCTAAGGCAGGTAAACTGTTACGGCAGTGGTGCAGGGCGCATTTTCACTGAAAGGTATATTTTTTTTAGAGAATATATATATATTTTTCTCTTAGAGAATAAAAATATTCCTGGCATAGACAAATATAATTTTTGTGTTAGTATATATATTTTTACAAAATATTTATTCTAAGATAATATATATTTTTCTATTAGAGAATAAATATACAATGGGCTAAAAAAAAAAAATTGTGTAAGAGAATATATTTTTTTTCAAAATATTTGCTGTAAGAGAATATATATTTTTGTACAGAATACATATTTGTTATTAAGAAAATAATTTCTGTACGCCTGGAGAATATACTTTAAAGGAATAAATATCTCTTTCAGGAAAAATATATGTGTATACATATATATTTAAATATGTCTAAAATGTATTTTTGAAGTTAACCATGTATGTATTTCGCAAGTACAGCATATATATTTGCACGTAATATATTCAGCTTTCTCGCGCCATAGAAAACTTAACATAAGTTACGTAATGATATTCCTCATATTCTGTACTTCAAGACGTGTATAACATCTGCTTCAGACTCCCAAAGTTCAACAAAAATGTAGGCAATTTTGTGCTGCTGGCAATTCTGAGTGGCACATTGACTGTGGTATACTGGCCCTCAGTCTGTCCTATCCCTGAACAAATGGACCCATTGTTCTGTGTGAGCAGTGCGTAAATGAGTCATATGCTCCACTGTGCATGGAACGCCGAGACTCCTTTACACTGCCTAACTAAATATAAGTTTGTCCTCAAACTAACCCTGAACAAATTCAACATAGCATTAATATCTACGTTGGATAAATATAGGGAATAAACCCTGCTGACAGTTCCCCTTTAACTACACAAGTAGCATTTTGAGAAATGTCCAGACTAATCTACTGACATTACAATCCCTGCCAGACTTGCAAACCTTGCCAATTCAGTTATTCTTACTGAGAAAGAAAGGGAACAAAGTAACATAAAGCTAAGAATAATATAGATCAAAAGCATAACTTAATCTAAATAAAAACTAAGTTAACACAATAGACTAAACACAATGTTAATATCAGTGGTCACAGATTGGTATGGTCATGTCGTTACAAGTAAATGCTATAGAAAACTAGTACTACACACTCTCCAACAACTTGTTACACATCCCAAATAGCTATCCATGCTACACGCCCCACATTTTGGTATGTGTTATAAGCCACACAACATAAATGATCAGTTGATACTTTCCATCAACCTTGAGTACAGACTGGAAAAGTAAGCAGTTTGGAAATTTGAAGTGAGGTAAACGAAAATCAATCCAATCGAGAGAAACTGGTAATACTTGGAAATTGAAAACTTAGGATGTTGATCCAGTTTAGAGATTATAAGACTCTTTTAAGAGGAGGAAAGTGCTCCCAGAACCTGTTTTGACATACTACGGTTCTTTTGATGCTTGATTTAGTTACGTCCCTAATGAACCTGTTTGGTTTATGATATGTGTTCCTATGCATGCCCCTCTGTGCTCTTGTACTTTGACTGAGCTGAACGTAGTCATCGTCATCAGTATCACTGTCTGAGGTGGTGACAGGCCTAATTGGTGAATAACAATCATCTGTTATATGAGGGATCTGTTTTAGTAAGTTTCTTCTGATGTTCATTATTTGTGAAATAAATCTTAAGTTCAGGAATAGCAGCTGTTTTTTAACGCTACTAAACTATAAAGCAATCACAGAATGGTCTGATAATTAAAATCGTGATAATATCTTCTGTAAACGGTAGAATAGTTTGGTCTTTTCTCCAACAGTTGTAATCTAGAATAGAAATCTAAAGTTAAGTAACACCAGCTGTTACAATAAGCTTGAAAGAAGTACAGGATAACAAAAACAGTTAATGATATAGATTGAAACCAGCACATGATAGCAAAACAGCTAATAATAATATATGATACTTGCAAGCAGCACAGGATATGGTTAATAGCTTTATGTTGTGTTTACAAGGTTTCAAATTTGACCCTGGTAAACCTAAATGACCTTTGACCTCCACCAATAACAACAGGCTTCCTTTACTCAATGTGGTACTTCTATACATTAAATATGAGGTCTGCCCATGTTTCCTTTCTTGAGATATTGGTTTTACAACGTTTTCACAATTTGAACCATGGTGACCCCAAATGACCTTTGACCTCCAACAAAAACAATAAGCTGCCTGTACTTAATGTGGTACTTCTACACAAAAAATATGAGGTCTGCCCAAGCTTCCTTTCATGGGCTATTGTGTTTACAAGGTTTTCACAATTTGACCTGGTGATCCCAAATAACATTTGACCTCCACAGAAACTAATAGGTGGGTCATTACGAGTCAAATCATGGATGGCTGTTGCTGCGCCCTCTCCAAAAATTCCCCAATTTTTTGTGTGATGTGATCACCATGAAATAAGTATATTCTGAAAATTTCAGTTGCGTTGCTTTACAATTGGCCGATTTATCACACTTTGAAATTCCGCAATTTGTCGCCACCAATGCATTTTGGCAATTTCTTGACTTTTGAGGTCTCATTTCTCAGCAATTAGACATCCTACTACCTTTCTATTACATATGCCTATAGAGTCTATCTCAAAGAACAGGAAAAAAAAATAGGCTACAAAAATATTGTCTTGTAGAGTTAGGTCAACTTAAAAATGTCAAAATATTCGATTGTTGTACTTTTCACTAAAAAATGTGCTATTTTTAGTGATGAATTGCTCCTAAACCATTGCTTTAGGGTACTTGATTCTTTCAGAGGTTATTATGTCTAGTAAAAATATTACAAAATATTGATTACAATGCTTTCCTATAATTTGTTTGCAAGTTGTGCAACTCTAAAGTTGCATGATGCTGCGATTCAGCATGAGGTAGGGGTTTTGATGCCAACTTTTACCAAAGTAACCATGTTAGAGCTGTCAGGGTTTTATACTTTATTGTTAAGTATAAAGTTCTTACACAGGCAAATTTCTGGGTTCTAGCTGTTCTCAATATTATTTTATGAAGTTGTTAAGCTGTTCCGATGTACAAAAGAGGTCGTCTTTGACGGCCAATAACTCAAAACGCGTCATGTTGAAAAAATCTGATAATTTTTTTTCTAGAAGAGATATAGTACCACACTGTTTGTACAAAAAAAATCAGGAGGGTGTTTTGCCTTATTTTGAAATGAAAGATCCTCAAAGTTTGGGATTTTTACAAAAAAAAGTGTTTGCCTGTGTTGATTTTCCATGTGTTTTGAGCCTGGGTATCGTACTGTACTTCAAGGTCATTTAATTCAATACTGTGCAGTTTTTAATTTCATATAAAAAAAAATACTATTTGCAATGTACTTGTTTGCTCCTGGTTGAATTCATTTAATTAGAAGACTTATAAAATGAATTTCAACCAGTACATGTATGTACAGTGTGTACAGTACATACACTGTACTGGGTGTATATGCAAGGAGTGCCATGAGTGCCAGAAGACTATGTTTAAACCTAACACATGTATACGCAGAGCCAATACAAAGTCCTAACATCTGTATTTCATAACGCTGTGTTTTGCCGTAAATTAATTAGATAACAGTTGAAAAAAAACTAGTGCTAATTTGGTATTGTTGAAAAAGCATCATCTAGACTATAGCCAATTTTACCTAAAAATGTGCATTTTTCTCCTGTAACTAGCCATGAGAAAAGGGGCAAAATTCATTGGAGATTTATCACAAAAATAGAACTTTTTACTGCTTTATTACAAAGATAAATGTTGTAAGATTAACCTTACCGCGTCATGGTGGCTGGACACGCCTTCTTTGGCATTTACAAACATTTAGACCAGAGGGGTAGCTAGGTCGCAAGCAGTTTCGCAAAATGTCTTACGTCTTTTTTAGGGGGGGGGGGCAGGCTATAAGAAAACTGCTCTCTGAGCTCATTAACTCACTCGTTGGGGTCTGACGTAGTCTAGGCTATGTCTACTTTGACCAAAACATGGGCTCGACTCTTTTTCATTACAAAGATTTGAGATAAAACTGAGGGCACTACTGGCAAATACCTCAGAATTATTTCAACCTATAGGCTATAGCCTAACTGCTTCCTAAGCTAGAAGTAGTACAGGAGTATAAGCCTCAGTCTTAAGTTTTCTACCTATGGATGTCACCCATATGTAGTATCCAGTGATAGTAGTACTATATAGCAGTACTATCGAGTGATAGTAGGCTAATCATATAGCATATCACACGCTAGGGCCTAAACTGTTTGAGGCGTGGTAACAAACTTAGCCTGTTATAACTACCCGTATCTCTGTAGGCCCAACAGCCTTAGTACTGTACTGCAATTTGACCATTTCTCTGCTAACCCTAACTTCACATAAAGCTGCCAAAAATGCATCAAATCAGTCAAAATCTTTGAAAAGTTTCAAATGAAAAACATATTGTTACCTTATAGAGCCTAGATGATAAACTTCCGCAGGGAAATTGAATCAACAGTAAAAACATAGTTTTGGATACGTAAACCTTAATTAGATTTCGTTCACGAACCATTTTGTGAATGGTCCTGGCCACAAACTTTTTCGGGTTTCTTACCCTCAACTTCATGGAGTTTGGAAAGCCGAAATTGCAAATAAACGAGTGCATATCCCGTCCTACACTAGCATATTTTGAGGGGAAAAAGTTTGCATTTAAAGTACCTTTGTTAACAGGTACTTGTGGTTACGAGTCATGCAATTGACCAGTTTTGCATAATTCTACCAGGTAGGCCTAAAGTCAACTGATATTCTTATAGTCCTTGTTTGTGAATGTCGGCTCCGATCTTAGCTGGTGATGTCACTAATCATCCTTTGCGAGATGGACACCAGTCTATTGCATAGTACCGATAAAGATGTAGCCTAGATGTAGCTAGTAAGGTTTGTCCCGAACATATTTAGCTATATAGAGGCATAGGAACTGAGAGGGGCGGTGAAGGGGACGTCTTCATATTGTTATGGTACGGTATCATGGATACTTGGTAGGCTTACGTGGGCTTGTTATTCACGTTCTATTTGCCAGATATACACTTTATTGAGAAATTGATTGATAGAAGTGGGACAGGGCCCACCTTCACGGGTCAATTCTCGCATAACGAACGGGATTTCTCCGCGACGGAATACCTCGCGACGAAATGAATTTGGATAACCGAATGAACTTGGACAACGGAATGAAATTGAAGAACGGAATGAAATTAGACAACGGGAGTTTTCGCGAAGGCAACATATTCAGCAACTGTAACATAAATCATAAATGTGGTGCAAACGGCGTGCATTACGATTGACCTTAATCCTTTGATGTTGAAGTTATGAACCGCCTAACCCACTGATCTACACTGTGGCACTGTAGATCAGTGGCCTAACCATGTTTTTACATGAAGTTTACCTTCCGTTCGCTCACACACATTAATTACATGTTTGTTCAAGCCGCAAGGTACGCCATAGGTTCTTGCAAACGATGGTTCGTACTGTACGCAGCCATTATTTTACGCGCTGGTACAACAGGATCTTTCCGCGTTCGGTTTCTCTACATATTTGCTTCAAAACACTGGTACTTACATCTTGATAATTCGAGTTGGTAACTAAGTTTAACTCAGGTAGGCCTAAGTGTTTATCATTTTATTTATTAATTGATATCTAGGACTACTTGAACAACTTGACTATTATTATCATAATGTCTTCTATGTACTAGTACAAGAACTAGTGTAGCCTGTAGGCCTAGCCTAAGTACTAGGCCTAGTAATACTAAACGGAAGCTACAGTATGTGTGTCGACCATATTCTTCAGAACGATGTTAATACTGTATGGTTGCCCTACAAAATTTCATGATAGTGTTGAAATATTGTAAACCACCATATTGAATTAATTCAACTATCAGAACCGTAACTGTGTATAGCAAAGGCTTCACAGTTAACGCACCTTCGTTATTGACGCACCTTCAAATATTACTACTGTAGCAACATACAGCAGGCAACCTAGCCTAAACTGTTTGCAGCAAAGAAGAGTTACATATTTGATGAGTTTTATTCCATTTCAGTTATATATGCTGATCAAATTGTGGTTTTCTAAGCTTTTAACATCCTCCCCTCAGTTTTGCACATGTTTTGGGCATTTGGAAATCTTACTCCTAAAAAAAGCCAAAATTACCCAAGTACTGTACCACATACGAATTACGATACCATTACCACATACATACTGTACAGTGCTACTCTCTGGGCCCTGACCTGTCTGAGCTTAGAGGCTCAGAGCATACAGTAGTAAACAGCATCCAAAGTCAATGAATGTGTGTACTGAGGCCTACACTTCAGTTCTAGCTTATCAACGAATGTGTACTGTAATTTATGGGTATGAAAGAACTTGACACGTCAGACATTTTGTAGTCAAATTCTGCTCAATTGGTCTTGCATATTGGCACAGAACAATTAATATTTTGAGATAATTAGCATGCATTCCTATATTAAAGTGTAGTGGGGTAGTGGCAGGAACCAAGCTGGGTGAGTGCATATTTTGCATATAGCCTACAATGTACGAAATCAATTATTTACCCTTTTTTGGCCACCTTAGTACTTCCCACGAATCCCAGTACAGTAGTTGTACAGTGTAGCTACTGTACTGTATTACTCTGCAATGAATTTGGCAGTCAATGTTCTGTAAAATTCTGAACACCAAGTGCTCTTGAGAAGCAGCAATACATGTACTGTAAGCCTATCACATGTTCGTTAACTTCAGCAATTTAATGGTAGTTCAAGTAAACTACAGTATGTGCAGGATGCATTACAGCCCTATGATTATGTGTCTAACACAATCAGTGGTCAAAATGCTAGGCCAGGGCAACACTATCTAGGCATCTGTTTATAGCATTAGCAAACTGGCAACTATAAAACGCTAATCATGCCAGCATGAGAATTCAAGAATCAAGTGTAATATTATTGTTGCTACTGAGCTTATCATTGCTACCATCTAGGTCCTGAGGCAGGAAGCCAGGCTGGGACAACCACATTTCATGTATTTTGAATAAACTTATTCCAAATTTACTCAGCTATCCTCACAACAAAATGTCATGTACATTGATTACTGTTGCTTAGCAAGCTTCGTGAAACTAGTGTCACACACTCATATAGGACCTAGCTTAAAGTGAGTAAATTATATAGTCTCACTTTGTGACATTAATAGGACCCCAACAGAGTCCATCTCAGCAATCTCAGGCCTTAAAGTCTAAATTTTGACCCAAATACTCATTTTAGACAACATAAATCACTGAAGCGTGATATCACAGAACATCATTCCTGAAATATCAATTGCTGTACACTATATGCTAAGCATTGAAGCCATTAACATTCTGGATTTCCGCCAAATTGCAAAAAATCACACAACTTTGCATAAAGGTTTGGTCAATTAATTGCTCCCATTGACTTGCACTACAGTAGGCTAATTGAGCTGCGATACCAGTACTATTTGTAATACATCTGTTACAGTAGCAGTCCTGTCTCCTACAGTATATTAGCATGTTAGCATACATGATAGCATGTATCATCATGTTTATTGGCATGAATGAACTAGCATACTGTACATATGTTAGCTTGAAGGCTATGTAAGCAGTATGATACCATACATGTACAGTATATGTACTTGTACTGTATGTTAGCATGTATGTTAACATGTATGTTAGCATATAGCATACATGTATGTTACAGTAGTTTGTTTGTTAGCATGTATGAAAGCATGTATGTCAGCATGCATGATAGCATACATGTACAGTATGATAGCAATTATGTTAGCCTGTATGTAAAGCCTGCTTGTTAGCCTGTATGTTAGCCTGTTTGTTAGTGTGTATACATGCTAGCGTATATGTTAGCATGTTATAAGCAGTATGATAGGGTGTATGTCAGGCTGTATGTTAGCCTGTTTTTAGCATACATGTAAGTTAGCATACATGTTAGCATGTACAGTATACATATGTTAGCTTGAAGGCTATGTTAGCATGTATGATAGTAAGTATGTTAGCAGTGTATGTTAGCAAACATACATGTTAGCAAACATACATGTTAGCATGTATGATAGCATACATGTATGTTAGTGTGTATGATAGTAAGTATGTTAGCCTGTTTGTTAGCCTGTATGTTAGCATGTTAAAAGCTGGTAGCGTTTACGTCAGGCTGTCAGTCTGTTTGTTAGCATACATGTTTGTTAGCAACTTAGCATGTATGTTAGCATTCATGAGCATGTATGTAATTCAGCATACTGTACATTAGAATGTATTTTAGCATGTTATTTAAGCAACATGAAGGACTTAAACAATTTTTGGTTCCTTGCTTAAGCAAAAGGGGTCTATGTAGTCAACTAGATCCGCTATAGTGAAAAGGTGTGCCCTATTGTTCTCGGTGCCTGTAAAGGTCACCAAAGGTCAGTTAGGGGCCAAAAACCAAAACAATAAACAAGCAATAACTCCCATTGACAGGGTCAGACATGATTGTTATTTTGGAACTTGTAATATACAGTATACCTGTATACTTGTAAATAACGTAGGGGATCATTTTTCAACTTAACAATGGTGTGATCCAAGGTCAACAAAGGTCAATTAGAGGTCAAAAACAGGTATTGTTGTGATAACTTGAGAACAAAATGTCCGTCAAGGTTGGGAGTTACGCTATTGTAATCCAATAGTGGACCCACATCTTTGTGACAGTTGACCTTAGGTTGACCTCTGATGACCTGTAAATTAGCTTCTTTATTTATTTGAATTTATTGTGGCCATATCCAGATATCAAATGGTCTTTTGATCAAAATTGTCCATGGGTTGACCCCTGTGCGACCTTCAGGTGCAAAGTCCTGTTTGCTCATTTTAGGAGGTGCAGGACATAAAACCAAAACAAGTTTGTCAATATTTAACTATATGATAGAGCTATACATGTATACTCTAAAGATGAAACTAACTCCCGCTTCGATCGAACACCCGGTTCGTAAGTTATGAGGTGCCAAAGGTTGGATTTGATACCTTTTTAGCAATAACATTGTGTGTGTACATTGGAGTTCATAACAATTTTAGGATGAAGTGCACATCAAAGGGAATATTTTTCATAAAAGCTGTCATGCCTTCCAGGGTCATTCAAGATCTCTTATCATGACAAAATCTGCCCACTTATGTTAATTTTATGCAACAACTTCCAGTGACAAAGTCTGACATGGCTGATATATTGGGACAAGTTGTGAATTAACTAGTTGCACGTTTTCCAAAATTCCCTTTATGTAATCCAAGGTCACCGAAGGTCAATTATGGCTCAAAATGTGTGTTTTGGGGGCAATAACTTGTGAAACTCCCACTGATGGGGTGTAATATGGTTGACATTTTGGGACTAGTTATGAATAGGGTAAGGGATCGTTTCCAAACATAATGGTCATGTGATCCAAGGTCAAAAAAAGGTCAATTATGGGTCGAAAACTCAATCTCCAAACTGATAAAAGTTGTCCATGGTTGATCCCTGTGCCACCTTCATGCGCAAAGTTATCAGAGGTCAAGGTTTTGTTTAGTTTCAAATGAGAGGTGGATCTCATGACCTTGGAATATGATTTACAGTAAAGTAATACTTATGGGTGTGTACGGTGCAGTGCTGTACCCATTGACTACTGGAAATGTACATACTCCAGTAGTCTATGAGTACTGCAATGACCCCTTACACACCAAGAGGTATTGTCCTTACTCTATAACTGTAGACACTACAGTAGTCATTGAGTATTGCACTGCTCCTTACACACACAGAAGTATGACTTTACTGTATAACTGTAGACACTACAGTAGTCATTGAATACTGCACTACCCCCTAACACACCCACAGGTATTTCTTTCCTGTATGACTTTACATACTTACAGTACTTAGTCATTGAGTACTGCACTGCTCCTTGCACACCCAGAGGTATTACTTTACTGTATAATGTACAGGTGTACTACAGTAGTCATTGAGTACTGCACTGCTCCTTGCACACCCAGAGGTATTACTTAACTGTATAACTGTAGACACCACAGTAGTCATTCAGTACTGCGCTGCCCCTTACACACCCAGAGGTAAATATTTCCTGTATTTACTGTACATACAGTAATCATTGAATATGTACTGCACTGCTCCTTGCACACCCAGAGGTATTACTTAACTGTTTAACTGTAGACGCTACAGTAGTCATTGAGTACTGCCCTACTTCTTACACACCCAGAGGTATTACTTTACTGTATAAATGTTGATGCTACAGTAGTCATCGAGTACTGTACTGCTCCCCTACACACCCAGAGGTACTGTAATACTTTACTGTATAACTGTAGACACTACAGTTATCATTGAGTACTGTACTGCTCCCTTTCATACACAGCTCAGGTCTTATTTTACTGTATAACTTTAGATACTTGTAGTCATTGAGTACTGAACTGCTCGAGTTGTACACCCAGAGGTATTACATAACTGTATAATTTTCCTACTATTCTCTGAGTGCTGCACTACTCCTTGCACACCAAGATGTTTTACTTTACTGTATTTACTGTAGACACAGTAGTCATTGAGTAAGTGCACTGCTCCCTTGCACACCCAGAGGTTTTACTTTATATTAATGGACTGTAATGCAACATTGGTGCACAATGGAACGTATACATTTATATGATCTGTCAAATGTTTTTTTTTTTAATATACGGACTTCTTTACATGTTAAGTTCGTATTGACTAATATACAACGTATTTAAGTTGTTAACCAGTCATTGTGGGAAAAAAAACAATTTCTCCTTTTTTCTTGAATAGCCTATCCAAGCCCGCCGTACATAATTGTAGAAGGATGTGACCATACACAGTATGTGTACTCGACGTCGCAAGAGCAGGAAACGTGACGTGTTCAGTTCGTGGAATACGACCAGAAGTCAAACTCCAATGGAGAACTTAGGAAAACTATCCTGCTCTTTCTCTAACAGAGCTGGAAAGGACATCAACAGAAAAGTGAGGAATCTTTGACATTTCTCTTACAACAAACTTCAAAATTTTATCAGCGCCTGAAAGAGGGATCACATTAGAGTGTTTTATAATGAGTGTTTTATACCTGAAGTTACATTAGAATTGATCTAAATATTCTCCAGTACAGATCCAGTACAGTAGCCTGCTCGTGTAGTTAGAATACAGCCCGTATGTTCAGTGAATTTTATGTCTGATAGAAGAATGCTTCTAAATGAATGGCTAGTTTGCATCTCCAATGACTTCTTCTTCGATCCGACTTACGGTTTCTAAATCTGACTTTAAGCTCCATCAGAACAACTTTATTGTTATCTGCTTCTTTATATCGCCAAAAGGCTAGTCTTTTCTCACACACTGATGAATACTGATACACAGTAGTCTAAATCTACAGTATCTGAAATATGTGCACTTGGAAAGTGCAGTTGATTTTATTGAATAATTGTTCTGTCTTTGTGATAATGTTAACCCTTTCAGATCCTCACTTAATATTTTCAAATGCTTAATTTCAAATTGCTAATTAACATGTGTTTTTCCAATTTACAGACAACAAGGGGACTTTGGGTTCATCGAAAGTTGCTGTGGTTACAATTATAATTGTAGTACTTCTAATTCTGGTGGTTTTGGTCGTCTGTATGAAAGGTACTGTACCATGGTGCATAGCACAATTACTTTGCAATATATAGCAAAGTTTGTCAGCTATTTTCTTGTATTCTATTTGTATTCATTGCATCTATATTATCCTTATTGACTAACAGAAAAGTATAGCAACTATTTGTTTTATCTAAATTTATATTTTTTATGTTTTTTATTTTGATGATAATAGTAACCGTTGCATTGATGATGGCGTTTGTGTGTATGTGCGAGTTTGTGATGCCCAGCTTGTAAACATGATATCTCAAGAAGGGTGGTTCTGACCAATATCATATGTAATGTGTAGACTTACCACATTGAGTACAAGAAGCCTATTGTTTTTGGTGAAGGTCAAGGGTCATTTGGGGTCATGAGGAGTCAAATTGTAAAAATCTGGTAAACACAATATTTCAAGAAAGGAAGGTCGGACCAACTTCATATTTGGTGAGCTTAAATTCACATTGAGTACAAGAATCCTATTGTTTTTGGTGGGGGTCAAAAGTCATTTGAGGTCACCAAGGATCAAATTGTGAAAACCTTTTAAACACGATATCTCAAGATGGGAAGCATGGGCATACCTCATATTTGATGTGTAAAAGTACCAAATTAAGTCAAAGAAGTCTATTGTTTTTGGTGGAGGTCAAAGGTCATTTGGGGTCACTAGGGGTCAAATTGTGAAAACCTTTTAAACATGATGTGTCAAGAAGGAAAGCATGACGAACAGACCTTATATTTAATGTGTAGAAGAACCTTATTGATTAAAAGAAGCTCATTTTTTTCGGGGAAGTGGAAGGTCATTTGGGGTCATCAGAGGTCAAATTATGAAAACCTTGTAAACATGATATCTCAATATTAGAAGCTTGGGCAGATCGCATAGTTGGTATGAAGGTGTATTGCATTGAGTGAAAGAAGCCCATTGATTTTGGTGGAGCTCAAGGTTCACTTGGGGAAAACAGGTCAAATGGTGAAAGCTTTGTAAACATGATCTTGCAAGAAGGGAACCTTGGACAAGTTAAGGAGCCTATTACTGTTTTTGGTGGAGGTCTAAGGTCATATGAAGACAACAAATGCCAAACATTTACTTCACTCCCCTCTTACCTGTCTCTCTACACTAACACACCTTCCTAACATAATATCATGAGGGAAGCTTGGACAGATCGCATATTTGGTATGTAATTGTACAACATTGGGCGGAGGTCAGTGGTCGTTTGAGTTCACCAGGTGTCAAATTGTGAGACCCATGTTTTACACAATATTTCAACAAGGACAGATGTCATATTTAGTATCTTGATGTATCTATCACATTTAGTACAAGATGCCTGTTGTTGAGGTGAATGGTAATTTCAGGACAGCCTCTGTCATTGTGACTTCTTTTTTTTTTCACATCACACTGCTTTTCACTGTATTACTATGTTCAAGTATGTTGTACACCCTCACTGTACATGATGTCAGATTCATGAAGAAAACTGCTGATGTTACATCATCGAAACCACGATGCATCTTTGCATTCTGGTTAATTAACCTTACATAAATTATTCCTGCAGTGTTAAACTTCCGAAGGAGTCGGAGGAAAATTGTGGAAGACGAAGAGGTAAGACTGTAATATCTGAAAATATATATAAGATCAAGGGAAGCAAAATATATAAAGCTGTTAAACATACTGTAACGCTAATTTAGTCTAAGATTCCGGGGGCACTTAAATATTCCCTACTGAGGACTGGTGGTGGTATGGAAACAAATGCGGCTTGGATGATTGTATGTTAGTAACGACGAGCCTTTAATCTCGCAATAACACGCAAAGAATGTAACACATAGATAAACTTAAGTAAAGAAACAGGCGCTGAGATTTCGTAATCTATTACTTTAATCAGTCACGGTACATACCATAAAGAAAATGGTTACAAACGTGTCACTTGTCTGATGATCACCAAACACGTGGGAAACTCAGAGATTACACATGATTAAACAAAATATACTACTGTATATTAACTTGCGCTACCTATATTTATTGAGCATTTTTGATGCCGGAAGTGAACAACTGAATTAATCGATACACATAATATGTTGCAACAACAAGTTAACATTATACTCATTTGAAATATTTAGCATTCCTACCAATGGATAGTTTCATGTTGTAAAAGATATAAGTAATACACGCAACTGTCAGGAAATCCTCTCCCTACCAGTTTTGTGTTGAGAATAACATGTACATTACGATCATCCCTGCAGCAAAAACCACCCCATTCCCCCTGGTCTTAGCCAAAAACAGGGAAGATTAAATATCTACCTGAGTTGGTAATGCAAGCCATACTGAACTCTTCTCTGCACAAATTCATGATTAAAAGAAACAGTGTATTTTTTCAGTGGTCAAGCCAAACTTGTCTTCACACACAGGAAAGTAGTACTGGCCATTAGAGCACTTGTGTTTGCAATCATACAGGTGACTGGTCAACTCAAGGATGAATCCTAATGACAGTATTTGGGGTAGTTTATGCTATCAAGTAACAAATTATTATGCTTGAGTGAATTAGATGAGGACAGTTTTTCTATAGGCAAGCTTGACTGCCATGTAGACTCTGAGTACATTTATATAAGAATAAGGTATAACCTACGGTTACTTAGCAACATCAAACATATTATGTTACCTTGTATCCTATTTAATAGAAAATGTTAGTTACATAGTCAAATTATTTGCAAATAGTGACTTCAAATTGATAATTTTATTGATAATATGTTTGAAAGTATCATTACCTCTCTCTTGTTTAGATGTTGCCCAAGACTAAGACTCACCGCACACCTGGTAAGTCTGATGTACAAGTTATTGCAAGCTGAGTGCAGTGAATGCTGCAAACAATACCTTCAATTGCTTTAAGATACTGTTAAATACCACGCATAAATTAAAATAAATTTCAACATACATATCCTCTACAAATGATAATGTATAATAATGTAACTGATTCCAGTGACTTTATTGCTGTCATATCAAATTCATGTTGCAGTTAACTTTACCAAATGGGGATACAGTATATAAATGACACAATAATTTCACGGTTCCTTTTGTGGTTTATGAAAATAAGATATGAACATTCTGAATACATCAGAATGCGCCCCACTTCAGATAACAGTTATGACCCAATGATGACTCTCAAATGGTCTGAGCCAAGAATTTTTTTTTTTTTACACATCTTTGCCAAATGTTGGAATCGATTGTCTCTTTGCAATTAAAGCAGCTGTTCAAATAACCATTTAGTTTGAGAACGAATCTAAAGTTAAGCAATTCAATTAACATATCAAGACATTTTCTACAACAAAATTTGGTTGAGCAGCTACCAATAATGACATTCCCAATTAAAAAAAAAAACTTTCATCTGACCATTTTCATTATTGAATTTGTTCCTGATATAAAATAAGATTGTCACTAATCACACTTTTCTGGTTTCCTACAGAGGAGGAACAATTCATCAAGGAACTAAAGGCAAAGTATGAGATACTTTATCACTCCGTACAACCATTGCCTTACATCAGAGACAGAATGTATTGTGTTGATAAAGTATATGTTTATAGCGGCATTGAACGGTTAGTTCAACAAGCACATGGAAACAAAATGTGGAAACTTTTAGAGTCACATCATGAACTACTAAAGAAACCTGAGAATTGTGGTAGGCAAATTATAGAGGGCGAACCTGGATCCGGAAAATCAACACTGACACTACAGCTTGCATACGATTGGTGCCAAAGAGTTCCAAAATCCCCTTTAAGTAACGTACCGGTACTTATTTACCTGCGGCTAAGACAACTGAGAGGGGTGAAGTCAATATACCAAGCAATACGGCGTTTTATATTACCCAGAGACTCAGATCTGAGTGAGGTTATAGTGGAATCAATCATAAAGAATTGTTCAGGTGTATTGGTTATTTTGGATGGATTTGACGAATACCCTGATAAAGACGATCAAGAGACTGATATTTCTCTTATCCTTCGGAGAGAAATGTTGCAGGATATAGACGTCATTCTGACTACCAGGCCTTTCTACTTACCGAAAGAATTTGCACCGCATAGTGATCGAATACGTTTAACAGGTTTCAACGAGGACATCCGAGATCAATATATTCAGAAAGCAGTTGTACACGGTGACGAACAAGCTGCCAGGGAAATAATACTTAAACTCCAACGAAACCCTCTACTTGGTGACTTGTGTCAAGTTCGTTTGTTGTTTGTTTTGTTTGCTCACATGAGCCACGAGAACAAAGACTTGAAGACATTCAAATGCGTTACTAGCTTCTTTCGTAATGTGATAGCTTGCTTACATAGTCATTTGATGAACAAACCAATTGAAAAGGTATGTTTTGACTTAAAACATGATGAGTTGAACAAGGTTGCTTTTGAGGCATTGAACGGTAGAAACCAACTGATTGTGTGGGATAGTACTTCCCTGAGAAAACGACTTGGGGATGACTTTTATGAGCAGTATCTTAATACTGGAATATTT
The DNA here is from genome assembly GCF_037975245.1 of Apostichopus japonicus. Taxonomy (NCBI): domain Eukaryota; kingdom Metazoa; phylum Echinodermata; class Holothuroidea; order Aspidochirotida; family Stichopodidae; genus Apostichopus; species Apostichopus japonicus. The sequence continues at coordinate 11,524,121 of NC_092567.1, forward strand.
TTTGAGGAAGAAATACTGACTGGTGATCAATTTCTCTACAAAAAGGAAGTCAGATTCTTCCACAAATTGTTCTGTGAGTGGTATGCTGCCCACTACATTGCTGATTATCTATCTCAAGAATCTTTAACCTCTGCCACAACAGAGAGCCAGAGTGTAGCTGAACTGCTCCGTTTTTTGGATCCTTTTGAACTTCACTATGTTTACAGATTTGCCTGTGGTCTTAATAAGACTGCTTCAGGTAAAATTGTAAATTATCTGCAAAACAACCTTAAACATAAAAAGTTTGCTATGATGTGCATGCTGGAACAAGACTATAAAAATGAGAATGTTGTTGATGCAATCACAAAGTTGGCCTCTAAAGTGGTCCACGTGCATGGCGATGACAGTCAACTACATCAGAGATCAACTTTACAAGTTTTGGAATTCGCGAGTGCAACACAGGTGAAGTAATTTTCTTTCACTGCAATCAAGACATATTTCCTCAGGTTTGTGGTCATGTGGTCACGGTCTTGTACTGTTATTGTACAATATAATTATAATCAGTGTGTTCTTATACCTACAAAAAACAATGCAAAACTTCCAGCCTCCACCGGGATTCGGACCTTTGCCCTCTCATGTATTTAAGTGCCTGGTTTATTTTTCTGCCAAGTCCTGTTTTGATTTTTCCAGTTTGCACTGCATTTCTTGAAAGTTATATAATAGCAGTCGATTCATGAGATCAGATTCCCAACTGTATACATATCTTCAGAGGTTGAATCCCAAAATAATGACTTAATGACCATACGAACGTAAACAATTTCAAATGCTAACAACACTTAGTGTCAATGTCGTTACCAATAGTGTCACTTGATTTATTGCTTTCATGTGGCCATACTGCCAGTAATAAATGAACACACTATGACATAGACAATCCAAACCTTGAAAATATTGAATAATTTGAGTTTTAGTTGTGAGGTCTTCATAACAGCAAATGGTGTTAAATGCAGAACTGAAGTCCATAAAACAAGTCCTTGCATAATTACTAGGAGTGTCTACATGTTGACGTAGAATAGTGTCCAGAAGCAGGCGGGCATCCCCACCCGATCTACCACTGCGATATGCGAATCGGTATTTGTCCAGTGATGGACTACAGTTCAATATTTCGCTACGAAGAAGTTTCTCAAAACACTTCATTGAAACACTGGTCTAACTCAATTACATAAAACCCTCCATCCGTTCATAATGTAGCATGATTCTTTTACTAGAGGATAACTACAATACATTAACCTTGTTCATTTCTCTAACAGATTACCATAGCCTGCCTTCACCTGACCATGGCCTTCAAGGAGTGTGATGGATACACTATTTTACTCCAATCTGGCCTCTCTCTCTGTCCTTTAGTGACAGTAGAAAAGATACACATAGAGACTGAGAAGGAAGGAAATGAACCGTATGCAATATCAGAGATACAGTTAACAAACATCTTCGGTTTTGCGCTTCGTTGTCAGTCTGTTAAGGAGCTGTCGTAAGTTGAATCTCATGTTTTTTGTTATCATACTATGTACCTACAAGTATTCTCTCTTGTTACATTTAAAATAACTGATTAACCAAAGTAATAAAGATAAACACAGAGCTCTGACAAAACTTGTATTAGAAATGACGTACCATCAAGAAATACATTGTAATCGGAAATTTTAGTGTTACAATCATGAAAAAAGATGAGTTGTTTATGTTGGTATGACTAGCCATCACGGTATTAATTATAACCAAAAGAAACAATGACAGTTGTGAATTTGGAAGGTAAGAATATTTTTCATATATCATTGGGAATATGTCTTACATGATATGATAAGTATCATCAAAGAGGCCAAGGTGTAATTGAACCCAACAAATTTCTTCATGAATTTTGGAGGATTTAATCAGTAATGTGGTAGTATGAGGTAATCCCCCACTCTTAAAAACAGAGGACAACATACTGTGCGTGGAATTGTATTACAAACAATTCTATTTTACAATCTATCTGATTGTCTGCACACCAATTCCTTTCATGGACTCCTAGCACGACCTAAGGACGAGCCTAAACATACTGTATATTACACTATTACCTTCCTGCAGTTATGGGCTCATTTGCTCATATTAAACAGCAAAATGATGTCCACAGAAATGATGTCCACAAAATGATGTCCACTGTTTTGCTATCTTTCTCTCATGTTGGTTTGTTTCTTCCTTTCTACTTCAAAGGTTCAGTGAATGTCTGCTGCCTCTTTCGCCCTCTCAAGAGTCTATCAATGCAGAGATGATATCTAGGAAACTTAAAAGTAACTATCGATTCTGTCAGTATTGGTTGATTATTTGATAAAATCTAGTCATTTAGGAGCTGATATAAGAGATAATATATTGTAACATTTTCATAAGAAGTGCAAAGAGCAGATTGTAAGCCTTTGGTAAAAGCAAGAATGATGCAAAAGTAGAAAATATGACAAAATAAATTGCTTTGTCAGGAGGATTACATTGATTTTAGGAGCAGTAAGTGTTAACCTCCTGACTGATTTGTCCTGCTCGACACATTCCTTTGGTACAAGCTACTGTAATGGCAATGTTATTAACTTATCATACCTATACTTAGGATATTTGTTTAAGAACATTACTTTAAGTTTAAACACTGAAATCGTGTCGTTTTAAGTCAAGCCATATTTATTGGATGAAAAACACCAAAATCAAAGTTAGGTCTTAAGTGTTCCATTTTTAGTGTAGAGGTGTCCGTTTCATTTATGTGAAAAAGTTAATTCCTCTCCTTCATAAATCCTAAAATGTCTTTTAAAATTTAACATATTTTTACATACTTGTCATCATAGTATACTGGCGAGACTACGGTTACAGCCTGAATCTCCATTCTGGTGATTGGGAGGTATGATTCTTTTGTTTTTAGTTGCCAGGGCTTTTTGTTATTGTGTACGTGTCCATTAGTGCAGAACAAGTTGGAAGTACAGTAGTGTAAATGCCGACAACCACTAGACAACAACAGAGATCGTGACATAGCTTAGGGAATATAATGTGTAGTTCTAGATTGTGGAAACAATATTTAAAATATGAGTTGGTCATTGGACATTTTTGTTTACTAATTAATTCAGATCATTAATCAACTGAAGATACTCAAGGTAACCCTGTATGACGTTTCTTTTCTATTGAGACTATTTTGAACTTTTCTGTACATAGTGATAAGTCTGGTAGTATGAAAATGACGTTTTGCTGGATGTGTTTTGGACTTATTTTCATAACAATGGATTTTCTTTAAGCTATAGTAATACCAATGATACTACAATTAGAATAGTAAAAACAAGTAAAAACAGAGAGATAAGTTTACACTGCTTCATTTTGTGTTTATTTTCAGGTTGATAATATCAATATTATTGAGTCACTGTGTTCAGAGAGGTTACAGATCTGGACTAAAGATAGTAAATTACAACAGAATAGTACTTTGCAGCTACTGAAGAACGCATCTAACAATGATGTAAGTCAGTAGTCTAATATCAAAATCCCTATGATGGACTAGATATGTCAAAATACATCATCCCCATTATGTACTAGATATGTCATCCCCATTATGTTATTAAGTGTTTTTTGAGATACCATAGTATCATTTTGCATTTTGCAGTCAAATTATTTAACAAATTTGATTCATTGTCTTCAACAGTGTTAAGAATGCAGGATTTTGCATCCGGAACGCAAAGTTCCAGAGATGGACGCAAACACTTCACATTGCGTCCCGCGGATGGAAACCCTAAGTACACACACTCACAACTAGGCCTATATGCAAAACATAACAAAACAAATTTTTGAATGAATATCTTTTGAATGAACATTATTTTCCAAACCTCAGGGTAATCAAAATTTCTTCCAATCATTCTGATGATTGAATTTGTCTTAAATCAAATAAATCATAGCAATCAACCACAAGGTACGGAGTTATAACTCCGTACCTTGTTATAACAACATTTACATTACAGAGATTTACATGCAAACAATAGTCATAGTTCCTTCCAAACTTCCCATGATCTGATTGGCTAATAGTTCCTTACCTTTTTTCTGGAAACATTCTTGTGTCTGTAGTGCTCAATGAAAACAAATTATGTAAATTAACAACAATTTAACATTACTTTCCCTGTGTAGAGATGACAATGTTTGTGCTATAAGCTATCATATGTGTGCACTCAAATATCATAACATTAGGCCCTGTTGACAGTCATGTTATGAAATTTTGGTTTTTTTTTTCTACGATATCATGTAATATTTGAGTCATTGTTTTGATAAAAAAAAAAGTTGTGAGTTGAGACAAGTTAGTAATTTTGTAGGAAGCTAACATCTCGGATACTAAAAAATTATTTTGACCTCACAGTACGTTTGTTCTCTCCACATTGACAGTTGTTCAAGTAATATACTGTACATTCATACCGCAGTACTTTCTTTGTTGCAAAGTTTTTCGCACTGTCTTTGACCATGTGCCCCACTGATTTATTTTTCTTGTGCAACATTCATACATTGTCAAAAGTAGCTATTGAAGCTTGAGTTTTTATTGGACTTTGTGTGAAGAGATATTTACATACTGTATGAAAGGGGCAATGGGTTGGAACTGGCTGGGGTTGGGCCAACTTGCCAATGGTGGTTGAGGAAAGGGTAAACTTTGTTCAATTTTAAATAAAACTAATGAATAACATTGCATTGGTTAACTGTTAATGGTAACTTACAACAGAACTTCATAAAAGTTGTGAGCAAGTAGTTATAGGCCTTTAGGGATGTGTTCTTGTGTTGTCGAGATCTATTTATATTTTCTACAAAATTTAAGGGGCTCAATAAAATGAGTTTAGCGTGCAGCGTTTTCACTTTTACATGTTCTCTCTAAGCACTCCTATTACTTAACATGAATTTCCAACATTCACAGCATATGCATAGCCTATAACATTTCACACACGCTTTGTAAGGAAGTTGTTTATGATGCAGAGGTATGGATTGTGTGATCTAGGAAAGCATATTTGGTAACTAGTCTATGGTAAAATTTCTCTCTTCAAAACTTTGAAAGTCTTTTTGTTGGAGTACAATAGTTACAGGTTTATCATTTGATGATTTTTTGTGCATGGCATAGACCTATCACTAAAGGCTTCTTGTTGTGCACAAGCCAATGTGCTTTCAGGGGTCATTATAGCTCAGTATTATGTGTTCCTGTAGAGGTATTTTACCTTGCATTTTGCATGGAGGACTACAGGGATGCCAGTTTTTCTGAGCAGACTCAAACCCTGTTAAACGTTTAATCCTAGTAACCATGCTGGACTTCACAGTGTACTAAATTTCACGCTAATTGCACACATACTGTAAGAGTACTCCAGCTAGTGGCACACATAACACAAGATGATTTAAAGATAACATATCACTCTGTAGTGACAATATATCTATAATTCATAAGGTGTGTGGTTTGACAAAATAAAAACAGGACGTTTAACATAACTAATTCATATCAAGAAATTTTCTCACTACATTCCTAGTCTAACAGCCCATATTTCATCCTGGTCATCATTCATATATCAGTCATTTTGCCCATTTTATGTTTCATGCATTTATAGTAAGACGGGGTAAAAAAAAAACGTTTCCTTAAAGTTTAACATAAAACTCGTTAGGTAGATGCTTAGGTAGATATTTTAGCATTGTCAGTTGACAAGTGGGAATACCTTCCTAAATAGCCATAATAAAAATTTCAATCACAATGAGTAAAGGAGAAATTCCAGAAAAGGGGTGGTTTTTTTTTACCCCGGCTGTTAGTCATTTTTGGGGTAAAAAAAAACCCTGCTGGGGTAAAAAAAGTCCACACTGTTAAAACAACATACTACCAAAGAAAATGTGCAAAACCACCAGAAATATTTTCAGCACACTTTAGAAAAGCTTTATTTGGGCATTTTCAATCAAGTTCTGCATGAATTAACCTATTGCCAAACGATAAACTCCGGGAAACAAACCCCACCTTCCGAGACTTAGCAAGATTCTATCAAGACTGTTTAATGCCCCCTGAAACATTATTGACCATGTTTTATGAGTTTTATTCTATATATTAGTATCACATCCAGCTGTGGGGTTGGGACTTAGGGTAGAGAATAATTTAGGACTCTAAAAATAACAAGATAACCATATACAGCAGACATATATTGTGTTAGGCTATAACACTAGGCTTACATAGAAATAACTTAGGTTAAGAACAGGCAACAGTTAGTTATAAAAATGTAAATTATTATATTGGTAGAAATTAGAGGAGCATAGAGCATAGGAGCATACTCCCTGTGTCAATCATATAGCAATTCTAACATTCTGTGATAAATATAAACCATTTTGGGAGGAAATTAACTGGTCTTTTTTTACCCCATACGGACACTAAACCCTGGGGTAAAAAAAAACCACGTCATTCGAGAAAACTGGCAGATCGTGCGGGTAATTACATTACTGATTCATGTAGGTACGCCTCTTGTTATCATAACCAAGAAACAAAAACCTCAATATCAGTTCTAATATTTTTGCAGGATAAAGTTAAAGGACAGTGTTCAGAACTTAAATATTTGCTATTTTTAGAGTATAGGAAAAATCGGCGCTAAAAGTATCGGTACGCCGATGGAAAAGAATAGTAACAATCAATTAAGTATGTCAGAATTGACTTGGGCACCATGGTTTTCACATACACCATACAAAAATGTGTTTCTATTTCTCACGACTTGTAGTTGGGGGGTGGTTTTTTTTTACCCCAACTACCCTGTGGTTTTTTTTTACCCCGTCTTACTATATTCACTTTAGTGTTACTGTCTTTTTATACATTGTGTACTATGTTAGATAAAGAAGTTGGATCAACCCATATTAAAAATGGTGAAGAAAAATGTTGTTTCTGTTAACATTAATGTGAGATTTCAATAAACAAACTTGAGCCTAATCGTAATAATGCGAGGAGTGGATTTATGCTAGTATTAAGATGTATAAGAGATACCTTCAGGAAAGTTACTGGCAACAGTAGGTTATAATCGTATTAATAATCGATATAGCTCTAAATCATTCACAATGTTGATTGAATCGTTTGTTACCTTCCTTCAGATCCCCATCTTCCATCTGGAGCTTCTACAATCCTTCTCCAAGGCTGATGCTGGTAACATCATCCTCTGTTCAGGTCTACAATTGTCCTGTCCTGTGTCATTAAAGAAGCTATCGATAGATACGTATGAGGAGGGAAGAGAACTGACAGAGACAGAGGTTGTTGGCATATTGATGTTTGCACAACATTCACAGCGATTGGAAAAGCTAATGTGAGTATTTCAATGAATATCGTATCTTAGTAATGCGTACCTAGATACCACTTTCACACTTTAAATAGGCATAAATACCTGCAAAGTTTTATCACTATTTGCCAAGTGGAAAGATACTCTCAAGGACAGAACTTTATTGTTTCTGTATTGAGTATTTACAAACCCATTTTTTACCTTCGCCTTGTTTGTTAAACTCTACATTGGATCGTGAGGAGTGGTGCTTTGTTCGGGTTAATTGTCATTTTAGGGACTTGGCAGAAAATAAGATATATTTCAAATATTTCGCAAAACAAATACTATATCATTGAATGACTTTCCTTCTAATGAATAGCTTTACTCATTGTTTATATATGATATACAGGTTAGCTTTATCATCTGTGTTATTGTCAATGCTTTACGCGTTCAGGTCATTGACAGTGATCGTCTGAAAAATTTACCAAAAATAAAATCGGATAAATTTTTGTGAATTGTGATCAGGCAATTGACCGACTCATGGTTCTGCTTTACTTCACAGGTTCTTATTTTGTCTGTTGCCCCAGTCTATTGCTGGTGAGGATATTCCTTCAATATTGAAGTCAAGGAAAGTGAAAGGTACTTTATGCGAATGCTCAGGTTAACCTCTGTCGATTGATCAATATCGACAGTTGGTACATTAACGTCATGATCTGATACTGATTACTATTATTACAGCAGCCAATCATTGTAGTCAATAATGTAAATTGTATTACTTATCATTGGTTGCCTGAAGTTATCATTAAAATAATACATTAAATGTGTGAAACATCAAGCAAAGGATGTATATTTATAGACGATTCTGATATGATGGAGACATCAAGCCTTTTATCTTGTTTTATATTCAAAATGAAATAAAACTGTTAGCATGCTGCTTATCCACTAAGGAGCCTGTGTAAAAGAATGTAAAAATAAGTTGGCCTGACATATCAATCCTACAGTAGCAGGAACTTCTTTAGGTAGCATACGCCCATTAAAAGCCCCATTGACTTACACACTAAATCACAAAAGTAATGTGGTCTCTAAGTCTAGATAGATGTTTTCACTAGCTACACGCTACCCATCACCAGATAGCTGACATGTTGGCCTATCATGGCACCATCAATTTTCCGTATCATGGCCATGTAGATTTTTTGCTATCCGAGCCGGAAGTTTTCGTCACTTGTAAACAAACCTCTTCACTCAGTGGTAAACAAATTTCCTACGCTGCTCCTGGGAGGCCTAAAGGGGTCTAAAATTGCCTCAATTGACCCAATTTTCTCACTACATGTACTTCCATTCATGCTCTTCAACATGCAAGCCACAAAAAACTAGATTATGATTGATAACAGGTCACAAAAGATGTTCTCCTGCTGCTTTTTGGCACTTTTCATGATGGAGAACAATCGAGCGGATTGATATAGACTCTAATAGGAGTATGCCACCTTCAGAGGCTAAATGAAAAGTATCAGTAACAGAAGGGACAAAAACACACACAGAATGCAAACAGGTTAATGAGCAGGGGGAACACAAAGAGATAGATGTAAGAGGATTAATAGACAAGGGATGTAGAGAAGAAAAGAAACCAACAGGGGAAGAGGAGAGGTAGGAGATCCAAAGAGAGGATGAAGGGAACAGGGTAGGGAGTAAACTGGAGGACACAGACAGAAATGTGTGGAGAAAAAAAAGGGGGTGGAAAAGAGCCACGGGAAGAGGAGTGACAGGGGGGACAAGGGGAGAAGGGGGGGGACAGAAGAAAAGTTAGTCATGTCCTTCCTGAATGTTGAGCTCATGAGGTTTCGTACCAGGTCAGGACGGCTACCTAAGGAGACAATCCCCTGTTGGGACGTGTTATTCATGGTATGGTTGGGAAGTCTTATATTCTAATACATGCTACATGCAGTAATAAGCTTGATACAAGACTGAAGAGAGGTGGTACAGCTGGCTGAGATGTTGTTGTTTTGACTTCTGTATTCAGAGTGTCTGTCATTGCTAGACAATTATACATACACTAGGTGTCTAAATATAAACATACCACCACAGAGATATGGTGAGGAATTAAGAACCAGACTGAATTAGTATTAGATACCCTCAGGATGTTCTACAGTTACAATAATATTATGAAGTGAGGGTAATTTAAGACTGGGAATATCTCCAGATCAGGGTTAACATGAAATACATCCAGTATGTTACATATGCTGAGCATCAAACATTTGCCTTTTGCATGATACATGACAGTGAAGGGGGACCATGATTTAATTATAATCTAATGATATGCTTTTCTAAAGAATGTCAGGTTAAATGTTTAAAAGAAATAATGATACACAAACTGGTTTATCCCGTTTCAAAGCTTTCCGCATAAATGAAAGTTACATTTTTCACTCGATAACAGAACAGAGAATGATGGCAAAACTTGCCCTTCTGCCTTGTTTTGCGCATGTTCTACATGTTAATGTAATTATGTAAAATAGCTGGGCGTAGCAGATTCTTGTACAGTCTCTTCACAATAAATTGCTCAAGGCCTATGTGACTGTAGTGTAGTGTAGGTCATTGGGGTGTCTGGGAGTGAAATATTCATGTTTTATTTTTATTTTGTTAACCATGGCATTGTAACCTCTTTCATTTTAGTCACTTGGTTACCGTACGATAGTGGCAAAATTTATGACCTCAACCTTGAATCTGGTCGATGGATGGTGAGTATCAAGAACTTACATGTTTCACTAACCTATTGCTTGACAACTGGTTGTATAATTATCTGGAAAGAAGTATTAATGTATTCAAAGAATCGGAACTCCCCAACGACTGTTAAGTGATTTTCAAAATGAATCAATTAAAGAAAGGAACAGTTTGACAGGTAAGATGCATCAATATATTTTGCTCAGATTGTTGAGGTGGACTCACATACTGAATCAAGTAACAAGAAAATTAAACAGAATAACATAATGTCTGTGTAACCTTACTTTGACCAGTGTTCGTATCGATTGATTGTTTTTCAATTAACAGTTCAGGGGGTATATGGAAAATGTTTAACCGGTTAGTTTTCAGAGTTTCTTGTTGTGGTCACTCAAGTACATTAAATTAACATTGATTACAGTACCGTCGTGCATCTTGCCTGAAAGTAGTAGATGAAAACCTCATGCAATTATCTTCTGTATAACAGTTGAGTTTTCGAATCCATAATCAATTGCTTCGCACTGTCAGTTACAACTGCTGCGTGTGTGTCCAGTATCGTATAGTCTTTGCATTAACTTTTGATCAGCGTCAGTCTACGATACCATTACATAAATATCAAAAAGGTTAAGATGCAACAAAGAACAGTTGATAGATCATTCATTCTTGTCACCTTTGCTCCTGTAATTACCAGATACATGCTCCTTATTGCAGTTTGAATATTAACGTCATCAGAGTGTCGTCAAAGTGTCACGCGACAGATATTATTTTTATAACTTTGATCCCAAGCATCTCTGATATTCATCCCAAAGTAACATTTTTCTTTGTAGCATACTTCCTTCTTTGTTTGAATTGAAAAGAAAATTAATTCTTGATTCGCCTCATAACTGTTGGAGTGATTTTGTGACGTCATATTGGTAAGCTCATAAACCTTCCTGTTGTATCTAACTTATAGTATGATGATCGTACACTCGATGTGACAGATGCAGTTTACAGCAAGGAGGTAGGTAGTGAAGTATAATGTATTACAATACACACAGATTCATTGGTTTAATCTCGATGAACATTGTAATGGAGATTGATCATTAACCTACAAACTAATCTGAACATTTTTTGGTATGTATAGAAATATAATAATGTTTGAAAGGGACGATTAAAAAAAAAGATTGTCGCTGTGTGCACCTTGAACACAAAAGAATAGATTACATATCGCAAATAGGAAATGTGGAGTTTTGCTATCTTTTTATAAGTTACATAAGGCTTGCTAATAGATCATAGAAAACATAAGTGATTCACGGATTCATTAGACATAACAAACATAGCTTCTTAATGTTACTCTATTAACCCATATTACTATGAAAAAGTAAAATTAAGGGTAACATTATGTTGATTGCTCCATATTTATTAATCTCATTTGATTGACAATGTGATTTCACAAATCCCTAGCAGCCATACTTTTGAAATTTGAATTATTTTGTCATACAATAAAATTACAGCTATCATTTATGATTGACTTCTTTTATACAGGTTAGCGAATTCCGGGAAGTATGGCAGTAAGTTATTTTTATGTGTATTTTTTCGTACGATTGGTGATTTATTGAGTTAACATACACAAATCCCCATCATTACGATAATCCCTGCCTATAGCAAATACCACCCAAATCCCCTGTTTTGACCAAAAATAGGGGAGATTGAATATCTACCGGAGTTGGTAATGCTATAGCCATACTGAACGCTCTTCTGCAAAATTTCACGATTAAACACACAGTGTATCATTTCAGTGTAAAGCCAAACTTGTCATCGCACACCAGAAAGTAGTACTGGCCATGAGAGCACTTGTGTTTACAATCATACAGGTGACTGGTCAATTAAATAGGTGCACTCAAGGATTAATACTTATGGCAGTATTTGGGGTAGTTTATGCTATCAAGTAACAAATTATTCATGCTTGAGTGAATTTGAGGAGGACTGTTTTTCTATAGACAGGCTTGACCAACAAGGGAGTAGTATACAGTACATTATGCTACTTCAAACCCCCCACCCCCCCCCCCCCTGTGAAGCAGCATGATATATACTACTTATGGGATTTAGATAAAGGATACACACTTGTACAGTATGCAGGTTGTGTATATCAAATAAGATGCATTGATGGCCATACGTAATTGATATATATACTTCATATATATATATATATATATATATATTACGTAAAAATATCTTTTTAAGAATGAATTATAGATGACGTCGCTGCAGCCTGTTCAATCCAGCAAAGTCAGAACTATGTTTTATTGAATAGAATTGGGTAAAACAATGTTAAACTTTATTTGCATTGTAACGTAGATCTATGTTCACATTTTGTTGCAATTTATCTTACTGCAGGGGTACAGACTGTCAAAAGGCTAGAGAAAGGAAACTGAAGGTACCCAAAGATGATACACTGACACCACTGCTACAGTAACTGCCACATCAGTATAAATCAGCCACGTTACTGCCACCTCAGTATAAATCAGCCACCAAACTGCCAGATCAGTATAAATCAGTACAGGTATCAACGACGATCTTATAACATTGGTACTGAATGAACAATTGAAGTTTATGAAAAAAATAAGTGCAACATTCTTGGATTGGATTAAGTAGGTATAATGTTCAAGTACATTGAGTAACAAAACTATAACACATGCTCATTTTGATGGAAAAGACCAAATAACAATTTTTATGGAACGGATTTGAACCAGTCACCTCAGCATCACAACTCCTGCGATATAGAAACTGAGGTACCCTGCCTTAATTTTTCAATGATTCCTATATTGAAATTTCTTCTGGGGTCGCTAGTCAGAAGCTATGCATTGAAAAACCGCCCTTTAGTATGAAAGCATTTCATTTTTCGTCACTGCCCACTTCTTCACCTTTCAAGGTGATTAGTCTGGAACGTTAGCCTGTGTTTTGCGTAATTTATTCGCCAAGCCTAGCAAAGGAAAAAAAGCGTGGAAAAGTCACTTGCTCAGCTCAAATTTCCTTTGATCTACTGCGAGAGCCTATTAACATGCTCGAGGCAGGTAAACTGTAATGGCAGTTGTATTAAAGGGCGCATTTTCAAATGGATACCTTGCATATCGTGTGGCCATGCAGGAATCATGCCCATTTTCATTCGATATAACCATTGCTTACAATTTTGCAGTTCAAAATTTTGTTTTAAGTTATTTACCAATGCACTGAATGACATTACATTGAAATTTTCAGTTCCACTCTTTATATGTACGTAACTTACACTCTTTACATATGTAACTTAAGTAAAGAAGGGTATAAAGAATAACATTAAACGTTTGCCATGTGGTACATAAAATTAAACTATTACGTCATTACCAACAACTATATTGATGTGGTGGAGACTTGATTACAACATAGCTTATTCGAGGTCTTATTGTAGGGAAAAATTATCAAGAAGAGAAGAATCCATTATCAACTACTTAGAAATGGTAAAGAGATCAAACCATTTAAATATAACAAGTCTCAAGCAGAGAATTAAGCAGCTGAGCACGTTTATGACTGATACAATTTGACTTGTGATATAATTCTTATGAATCTCATGAAAGTTGGAAGGTAGAACTTTTTTATACTGTTTAAGCATAAATGTACCAAACTCACTTTATATTCGCATTGTCGAATTTCAAAAAATCCCCCAAGAAACTACAATATTACATCTGGAATAACACTCACAAACACAAAACACAAAATGTTACCTCAATTTGTTAACATGTTTACAATTATGTTTGTTTTTGTTAGTAGTAGGCCATATGAAGCTTTTCAGCATTTAGCATATTCTTTTGGTCCATGAACTGATAGATATTCTCTATTAACCATGGCAGGCCTTTTGTGCCAACTTATTGTGCCGTGAAAAGTCATCATTTTGTTTCACAATGACTTTCTGGTTCTGATATCAAATCCCTACCCTTTAGAAAAAATGCATTGGTTTACGTTCATTTTGTCTTTACTTGTAATCAATTTTGATATTTGAGGCAATTTACTATAATTGCCAATGCAGTTATATATTGTATATTAACACTTCATGAGATCTCTCTTGCATCTACTATTGTTATATACACTTTTTTACATTCCTTTTAAGAGAATGTCATATTGTAGCCTGCAATACATTTAAGTCCGTAAAAGGTAACTTCGTTTGCTGAATCCTTGGAACTTATTAACTCCAGTTTTTAACTTTGGATTTAATGAACAGGCTGGGAATTTGAATTTTGTAACACCTACATTTTAGTCGTTCAGAACAATGGTACTCTAGGCAAATAGTTTTAATGTCAGGAAACATGCGTGTACTTTAGAGTGAGCTTACTGGAAACATCTTGACTTCACTTGTGATTGGTTCTTTGAAGTATTTAATTAATTACAGCAATAGTAATATTTTTAAAGTGTTGATGTTTTCCAGTATGTTTTATAATAATCTTTTTTTACATGACCACATTGTAAGTTACCTGAGAGAACTCATTTTTTTCTTCAAATCACTTATTCAGGAATATGGGAGAATAAGTAAAGATAATTATCTTGAGCTTTTTAATCATTTATTTGAGTTATTGAAACTGATTTGAAGGCTTCCTAGCCTAACCGTTACTAAATCTCAATGCAAGATCAGTATTCCCTATCTGCTTACCCACGCTACTCTATGCTATCGGGAGTACCATCTCTTAATCTGACAAAGAACGGCTAATTAAAAGTAAGGCCTTTAGCATGAGTGCAAATGATTTAGTGAGGAAATAAGGAGGATGTGAAAGTTCACCAGTCATGTACGTGGTAGTCATGATGGACTGGTCTCATTGATCCAAATTTAGATAAATTGGACGAGATCAATTCAAGGATCAACCTGATCAATACTATAACAGAGATTCCCAAGTCATAGACACTCATGTTAATTTGTCCTGACTCCCAAACTTAAAGCTTGAATTCTAGCTGAACAAAATACTTGGTCGAGTTACAACTCTTATAACCATTTCAGTACTTCTTTTTGTGGAATTGTTATAATTATGCGTAAGAAAATACACACAACAGCCTCCTAGACTAACCAAAGTCCTGATATATTTCAATTTGGGCACTTTATACAGATAACCAGTGACAGGTCAAATTGAGTAACGGATACTTAGTTATAATGTCACCTATAATTGGATGGTCTAGGTATAGATTATGTAAACCTACTGGCAACTTAATTCAGTTAACAAATGGACACCTGCTTTGGTGGTTTATTGAATATTAGGATATAAAAATTTTACTTTGATCAAGGTACTCACCGACGAGAGAAAGTACTTCTTTCTGAAAGGACCGGATGGCTAGAAATATATCTGATGGTGACATCTATAGGGGAAGGGGAGGGGGAGGGAGGAAGAGATATAGTACGAAAAGAGAAGACAAAAACTCATTTCTCCTCTTGTATTGTGTTCCCGAAAGCGAGCTCTCGCAGAGCTTTTGACAGGGGCGGCGATTTGTTTCAAATATTGGGAAGGGGGGGGGGGGGGGGACATTTGCTTGGGTGCAGGCGCTTAGCAACTTTCATCCCCAAAATTGTTAGCATAAATCGTGATATTTTATATATATATATATATATATATATATATATATATATATATATATATATATATATATATATATATATTTATATATATATATATTTATATAAAGTGCACATTAGGTGCCCATTGCATATTAAAAATTGCTACCTTAGAGGGACAGTAACGTTAGGGGAACATATTCGTGTTCCCCTAATGTTTAAGGGTATGTCCATTCTGTTATGAGGGCTTCGGTGTACAGGTAATTAGTACCCATTGATCGTGGATGCTGCCCTCTACACTCCTTTATTTTGATTGGACGATTATACATCTGAATGGACATTTATAGCTTGGCAATTTTTGTAGTAGTATATGTGACCTGTGCAAAATTTAGCTATTAGGGACCCATCAAGATATATCTCGTTTATTTTATCGTCCTATCGGTATATGTTTTACTATCGATGCTCTTTTAATGCTGGTAAAACTGACCAATGGAACTGTGACCTTGAAAGTCACAATTTCGATCCCTATCCCTTTCGGTGATACATATACTGATATCCATGTTCATATTGACGCATTTTCTTTTGGTATACAAGTCTTGTGACGTCATCACCGCGCAATGTCGCTAAGTGTAATGTAGAGCTCATATGGACGTGTGTACAGTGTGGTAAACATGTTGTCCGTATGGCCGCAAGTTTTCACACTGTATGCAAGCAAGAACGGTAAACCTAACTTTTGTTCGCGAATCGGCGCGGTATCCATGTTGCACTATCAAAATGAGAGCCGTCGAGATTGACTTTGGAAGCCTAGGTAATACCGTAATACTTTCTTGCAATTGCTAGATATTAATTCCTTTACCAAATGCTTTATTGACTAGCCTAGAATTAGTAATAGTGTAAAGTAGGCCTCAGTTCCCTGTGCAGCTGGCTGATTACCAATCACAATTTGTGCAAATTATAGCTCAGTCTCACTTGTCTCACTCAGTGTAAGCCTAACATTAACAAGGTCTAGCCTAAGTTACAGTAATGTTAGTGTTGCCCCAGATAGGCTTAACTTCATTTTAATTGCATGACCTTTGTCCCAAAACTCTACAAAAACATAAATAGTGATGAATGATGCTTACATAGCACCGTTTTTTGATACAAATGGTACAGTAAATATACCCTAGGCCTAAGTTAAGCCTTAGCCAACAGTAGAAAGACAGGCAAGGCTGGACAATGCTTAGCCTATATTAGTAAAGTGCCTTATTGTCTAGAGCTATTGTGATTTTTTTGCCCACAATTAACTTAAAATACGAAGCCAATTTTCAATTCTGCCCAAAAATTTAATTTATAACAGCTAGCCTTAACCAGGGTAGGAATTAATATTTGGCTTTGGGGGACTAGTTTGGATATAGAAAAGTTAAAACGACCCCTTATTCCCTTAATGTATTTACAAGGGTTTTTTAAGGTTTAGGGAGGCTCTTTTCCAAAGTTCAATATACGCTGTTTACGGATATGGTTGTAGCATTCAACAGGATAAAGTCAGCACAATTGCCCTATTACTAGTGTTGCAATTAACTGTATAGCAAGTTCATTAAAAGTTTGATAGCAAAAATTTGCGAGCATTTAGCAAATAATGTCAATCCACTGAATATATGACGAAAACAAATAACCCATCAACTGAAATAGAAAACAAAGGTTTACTTCCGCTGGTAACTCCTTTTCCTAAGGCATGTATGTTTTTGTGTGTGGATAAAATCACATACCTTCCAAACAACTGCCAATTTCCAGCAAATTTAAAGTTGTAAACAAAGCTACGCAGTTTTTGTTTGTTTTTGCAAAGTGATGGTTAGGCTACATTTCCCATTGACTTAGTGTGGTTGTTAGGCTAATATTTGCTTAAAGATTGCAACTTTTAATGGATATTTTTAATATTTATTTTCAACACAACTTGAGCGAGTAAACAGATGGATAGGTAAGATTACCATGTTGACCTTTTTCACATGTGAAGTTAGGCTACCATGTGGTCTGATATTTGTGGGGATTTTAGGTTATTGGCACTGAAATTGCTTAGTGGAAGCCGTAATTTGCCAGTAACTGTGCGGAGATTGTGCGTGACCCTCTGGCACTGCTTGAAATTTTATGCGGGATTGTGAGAACTGTTTGTGCGATTCGCGCTGCTACTGCAATGCCTAGCTAAATCAAAAGCATGTCACAATTAATTTTACACAGACACCTGATATAAGGAGGCCATGATGGCGATTTTCATAAGGACGAATCGCCCTTCGCCCTGCTTATTTCCAACCCTGGCCTTGACATTTCACTTCCATGCTGTGCACGTAGAGGTGGGCAAATGTACGCACAAAGTTAGGAGGGGCACATTATTAGAATAATCCAGTTGCATAGTGGGCTTGTTATTGAGGATTTTAAGGATTAGATCAATGATCCTAATGAAAGATAATCCACAACAACCATCTGCAAGCATTTTTCATGTTAGACCAAATAGTATTTCCTCCAAATATATTGTTCACTACATAAATAATGTGTAGAATTTGGCGAACTTTACCCCAAGATGTATCTTTTCCATCACAAAATTGCCCATGTGCTAGGCCAATACAGATATTCATGATTGACAAATTTGGCATCAGTTTGTCCAGTTTTAAATTGCATTTTTTTTCTTTTAATAGATTATACAAACAGTCAAGGCTTATTCATCTTTCATTGTAAATCAAACAAATTCTTTTTAATGGTATGTACCTGTAAAGGTTCAAGGTTAAGTAGTACATATTTCTGCTTTCTTTAACAGTGTTAGCTAAGCTGGCCTACTGTTCCTGGGGTGGTACTCTGATAAATATGGAGGCACCTCAGTCAAGGTTCCAAGTCAATGGCGGGCCTAAGCCTGTTACTATAAACCAAGGGTATAGTTAGGACACAAGGGCTTATTAACATGCGGGAGGGGGACGGTTGACCAAAAATTAGGAGTCAGAGCTGTTTCACTGATGAGGAGTTTGTGGTGCAATTTTCAGCAAAATTTTGCTTATTTGACATGTGGCCTCCTGACCTTTGACCCTTTAGCTAACTTATGACAACATAAAAGTTGTCTGTATTATGTAGGCTACTTCACATATATGCTATATTGTGGAGTCAAAATTGACTCCCACACATACACAGACATCAAACATTTGTTTATTCCCCCTGCACCCCAGTTGGTACAGTACTTGCCAGCCAATGGGATAAGGTTATCATAAGGTACCCCATTAAGTGCCCACTAGCCCACCAGCTAACAGTTCTATACCACAAGGGATGGAAATTAGGCTACTTGTCTGTTTAAAGACCATTGGTTTGTTCAAAAACAGGTGAATACAATGGAATAAAACATCTCCCTGTCTCTAAATGTATACAAGAATGAGATAATAAAGTTACAACACAAAAAGTGACAAATATTTTAGCTCCTTGTTAGAGTTTGGTATTAAGGTGGTGATAACTTTATTAAACAGATCATGGAACATACTTCTTTCTAAAATTTTACAGGGCAGGTTGCGAATGAAGACCGAGAAGAGGCAATGGGTAAGATCAAAAATTATACTTGTAAGAGAAAGGAAACCATTTCATTATGTTTTGGATAAAAGCTTTGTCAATTGAATGATGGAAACAAAAGGACCCAGTAATGGCGCATTTGAAAAACTTCATGTAAGAAATTTTAGAGGCTCAGCCGTAAGTGTTTGTTTTGTGGATATACTATTTGGTGTCCTTAATAGCTAGGTATGTAAGGAATGTGCAATCACACAACTTTTCATGTGGATTTTGCGATTATTCCTCCCATGTTTTCCTCTGGGCACATGCATGCAATGGTAGACAACCTTCACTGAAACGTATTCCACATGGAAAACAACCCCATCGAAGTTGTAACCACCTAAAATATTATTAGTGTTTGGATGCACCATTGACCACCATAGAGTGGATGACTGGTAGTCCTGGGGGGGGGGGGGGTGATGGTTCGAATATCCTATCTAAGCCTCAGTTTCTTTGCATATTTCAAATTTCATAGAAGTTTCTCCCAGCCAGTCAGTAGTTCTAATATGGTGACTCATGTATTAATGTTGTTAGTTCATTTCTTGCTATGTCCAGCAGAACAGGAGGCTGATGTTCAACAGAGAAAACAAAGAGCAAGAGGAGAATCCCCATCCATGACCAACAAGTCACCTGTATGTAAGTATGACAGTTTATTATACTGGATATGTAGAGGCACCAAGAATTATGGGAAGAGGGATAAATGGCAAGAATGATGTCGAAAAATATAAAATGTTATTGGATTAATCTTCAGCAAATTGAGAATAAAGTGAGACTTAAATGAGGGAAGTCAATCAGCTCCTTTACATTTTGCAGACTAGATCATTGCCTAATAAATAAAATGATTTTATTGAAGTTTGTTATCAAGTCAGTTTAAACATTACATAACTGATTTTGTCATAAAAAAATAGATATTAGAGGGACACAGAAAAAGTTATTAATCTTAACTGAGACAATTACCTGCACTGACCTATAATATACTGAAGTAGAACATGGTAGAACTAGATGTATTAATGTAATAACTGGTGAGGCTTATATTCCTCTAGCTATGCTGTTGATTTTGAAAGCTACATACTGTAAGTGATGTTCCATGTGAGAAACAGTTATTAGCTTGACATTGTATTAAAACTTTTGTATTTTGTATCTGCTTTAGCTGTTCATTGGTCTCAAGACTCAAACATCTGCATTCTATCCTTTATGAAATACATTTCCTACCTCGAAACAAAGAACTACAGAACTGTAGTAAACTTACCAGACCCTGTAATAAAATACCTATGCTACATCATTGACCTACTATATCAAAAGAGGTATTAGTTAACAGTAACAACTGGCTGTTTGACTTTTGTCATGCAGTCTTACCAATACTATAAATCAGCAATCAAATTGAAGAATATAGAGTGATCCTTAATAAATAATAAATATACCCCAGATATTCATTTCTGGTACAGAAGGACTCTCATATGCATGTGGCATACAAGTCAGAACTATGTTATCCCTAATTCCAGTTCTTTTTCTTTCTCAGGCAAATGTAATTGCATTCCAAATGAATTACATTGTCAGTCTTAATCTCCCTGACACATGCAATGGTTAACAACCTTTACACAGTAACAGAAGGAAGAAAGCCTTCAGACTTTGTGACCCCATAATGCTTGTGTTTTGTAAATTTGGTTGGATGGATCATTCAATTGATATGAATTATCATTATTAGAGCAATTGGGCAACTAAATTTAATAAGCTACAGTAATATACTTTAATTTTACATGTAATTGCTAGTTGAGTCAAGGGATGGATATAATTTGGTGCCATGAGTTCTAGTTATTTCCTGGTGTCTGTTATCATTTGGTTGAATAAGATTAAGTAGTTGCATGTTTTAGGAGAGATGAAAAATCTGTGACATTTGCTTCAAGATGACTATGCAGCTACCAGAATTATCAATTAGTCTTGAAGCATAGAAATTTTAAAGGCATTGAACACTCGCCCCAAACCGCGTGCGGCCATCTGAAAAAGTTAACTTTCTGTTGCTTGTAAGTGACCTTTTTTCGTGTCACTACAAAATGCAGACAGTACAGTAATGAAATGCGATACCTTGTTATCTTTAGCTGGACCTGAGATGTCCATCGCTGTATTGGTTTTTACACTATGCTGTGGGTATTGACCGCAGCATGAACTGACTGTACACTAGTGTCTAAATACCGATGGTAGCAAGCTGTGTGTGTGTATTTTCTGGGATCGATGGTGATGTCCAACACTTCTATTACACCTCATTCGAAACTAGGTCAGATTACCGGCATTAGACTTTCTTTTTGAGCGAGTCTTGACACCCTTAAACTAAATACATGCTGCCATTATCTTATTTGTATTGATTTGTGTATCCTCATCAAACTCAATTGTTTTAACGGTGTTCATTTAATTTCTTGCTGTGTCCAGCAGTGCAGAGGGCTGATGTACAACAGAGAAGAAAAAGAGCAAGAGGAGAATCCCGATCCATGACCAACAAGTCACCTGTATGTAAGTATGACAGTGTGTGAAGATCTTTATGACGGAATGTCAAAAAGTGTGTTTACAAAATCTTTAAGAGTAACAAGTTTATGAAAATAAAGGGACTAGGATAATGGGAGGCTCAATTTGTCACACTTTCACTAGGGAGAGGTTTTTCTTGCATCATGTTAACATGATTGCCTTCTAACCAACAAATTTGATTCAAGTTTTTACATCGGCTGTTATGTCGTATTCTTCACTGAGCATGTCAATGTGGCCTGCATTCAGGCAAAAGGAATATACCAATCACTGCAGTATTGGAATGCTGACAAAATACTGATCAAATAAGAATTAATATTTACTTTTCTTCACAATACAATTTGATCGCCCTTGTGCGTGGGATCAGATCCTCCTTGCATACTCACATGGATCGGCAGGAAGCAGCTAGGGTAAACTGATTTCAGTAGACAGGACTCACTTGGTTATATATGCTCCATTAGTATACTTTTGGGCAAGAATTAATCAGTTGCAGTTAAAGGTGGCAATTGCTCTTATTGTGCTTTGGTAATCTGTTTAAAACAATAATATTGTTAGTTTTTATTTTGGGTAAATGCAATAACCAAATCATGTGGAAATCTGGCAAATGAGTCAAAGCAAGGAAGGACAGCTATTTCGAAAGAAACACCATTAGATGAGCTCCTTTGGCATGCAAACAGGTGGAGTTTATTTGAAAAAAAGTAAAAACAAGAAATGTGTACAATTCTTTGTGGGAATCAACTCAACCAATGAAAAGTTTGCAGAAGTACTCCCATAATAAAGAAGATATTTTTATGCTTTGTCTACACAGATGACCTTTAGGCTTTGCTTGTATAAATATTGAGCATCATGATGCACCTTAGTAAGAAAGCAGGCTAAATTTAGTTTGCTCTTTTTCTGGATTTGAAACGACAGAGTAAAGTTTTATTTAAGGACTGGAGACACTCTTCCAGTACCTTGTTTTTATCAATTCGTATGTGATGAAAGGAAGGTTGTAATTACTGGTGCATCTTTATATAATGAAGAAAAGGTTTAATCCTATGAACAAGTTGTACAACTTCACATACCCTGACCAGAATAAGGTATTACATGTGGAGGATTCCCAAGTTTCCCAATTGCCTCTACAGCTAGCTGCTGCAGCAATCATTTCCAACACCAGACAAATTGGGTATAGATGTTTATTGTATACATATATTCAGACATTATGACTGCAATAGTTTCAAATCTGCTGAATATTAATGAGCATTCGCAAGACAACACTTCCTCTGGTTGCTTTACCTAGTGTTGTATGTCAGGCGTCAGGTACCTTTCATGGTGTATAACTGTATCATCAAACATGATTTCATATATAGTTCTTTCTAATTTTTGAAGTCATGTTCAAGCTCAATTAACATGGATTTCACTTTTTATTTTCCTCATTTCAGGTAGGAAATACATTAAATGGAGTGAAAGTGCTTCAAAGTGTGTGGTGGAAAATTTTGAAAGTTACATCAAAGGACTTGCAGGAAAGAAGCTCCCAAGTAAGTATGCATGCCTAAGTTAAGGCCTGATTAAATTATATAATACATGTTTGCTTTATCTCATGAATATTAATGAGATCCAAACACTTAATGTTAATATCTTTAAATTGGGAAATCAGGCAACTGTAAGGTGTGATTTCTTCAAACATATTCCAATTGCAAAAGTACAGCTACCAAATGTTGGAGGTTCGTCAAACTTTGTTATGTTGACATTGGCAGATATTTGGAAACCTGCTGATATGTGCTGTACAACTGATATCAAGCACGAGGGACAAGTCTTAGCATTATTTGCAAACACAAATTTTGCTCTTGTTTCCATAGAGCTTTTTGGAAAAAATCCCTATGAAACTAATCAGTGAACATTAGCAAGGAACTGTGTTTTCATTCTGGTTGTGTTCCTATCAAAAAGTACCACTGGAGTTACCTTTCATGATCCTAACCCTCATAATATTTTATAAGCAAAAAAAATCATTTCTAATTCGTAAAGTTATTTTTTTTCCCAACTAGGTCGCAATGAGATTGAAGATTTTCTGGAGGAAGGAGCAATAGACCATATGTTTGATTGGTGGACCGTCAGAACAAAAATTTTCAACGAGACTAATAAACATAGATTTAGGGAAAGGGCGAGATCAGTAAGGATGAAGATGTTATAGATTAAGTGTGTTCTAATTTTACTGTGCTGACTGTAATGGATATAATAAACACTGACCAGGGACGTAGCTAAGGCCTGATGATTAGGGGGGGGGGGGCTACTCACATGAACAATTTTTCAATTGTTCACTTTATTCCAACTGAATATTTGGAATGAAGTGAACAATTAAACATTTTGCAGAAAGATGTTGAGTTGACCAGATACAATACGTTGTCAATTAAACATTTTGCAGAACATTTTTCAATTGCTCTGATGGAATGAAGTGAACAATTGAACATTTTGCAGCAAATGTCCAATTGACAAGATATGATAAGTTGTCAATGAAACAATTTGCAGAAAAATGTCCAATTGACGAGATATGATAAGTTGTCAATTAAACATTTTTCAGAAAATTGTTCAATTGCTCAGTTAAAGCAACTGAGCAATCCAACATTTTTCTGATTTTTGATAAGATTTTATCTTGTTATCTAAACAGTTTACTAAAAATGCCAACTTATGGGGCAAACTTTTTCTTATGTTGATGGCACTTTTAAGCCTCTGTAGATTATCATTTGAGTGTTTTATTGTATTCCATAGAGACTATATATCCTGAACTTACTTGAAGGGTCAACGCACCCAATAGCAAAATTAGTACATATATAAACCGAATTGAAGCTGGCAGTATTCAAAATCATACCTAATTTTTGTATGGTGGAGTATAAGGATCGCGAGATACAATTTCTCAAAGTGGCAAGGAAAATGTGGTAAATATGACTGATTAAAGGTCAATTTTAACCAAAATATTTAGGTAATTCACAATCACAAGAATATATGAATAGGCCTAGGTAAATTGGAGTGCGACAGTCAGAAATTCTGATTGTCACACTCAAATTTTCCAATGTCAGTTTTACCAAGATTGGGGGGGGGGGTTGAGACACTCCCACAACCCCTCTCTAGCAAGGTCCCTGCCACTGCATTGTGGGCTCATATGTTTAGCTGTTCAAGTGTTATAAAAAAGTACAGAGAAGGAAGAGAAACCTGCTAATGAAGAGCTTCCGTGTTCCAACTTGATCTCATTTTCTCTATTTTCTCATAACTTGGGTAGCTAGGCTACTGAAAGTGTTCTAATTTAAACTTTAAGTGTTTACAATTGATGGGTATGTTATTTGCATTATTGAAACACAACGTAATGGTAAAAGGAAAGATACTTAGAAAGTTGTAAACAAGAATAACAAACTGAAGGAGCTTCAAAGATTAAAGGGATAAAGTCCTTGATTATTAGGGTTTTTTTTAAGTCAAATCATGTACTATATAAGATTATTGATTGTTATATAGCATAATAAAGGTAATCTGATCCATGGAAGGAATATTCTTTGATGGTAAGACACTTTCCATAGAGATCAAGCATACCTCTATATGTATGTTTTTAACTTTTTATGAGTGATATGAATATTAACCTGTTCAAGTTTATATTGAGTGGTATCAATGTTCAGCTGTTCAAATGTGTTAAAACAAAGACAGAAGTGAGAAAAGGCTGCAAATTAAGAGTTTGTTCCAGTTTTATGTTTACCAAATCTTGTTTATAGTTGTGTTTTCTTTCTGTTTACCTGTGTAGTACATAAGGACACACGGTAGACAACAAACTTCAAGCAGAGGTTTCAAAATGAAAACAAAGGATTCAATTTTTTGTAACTGAATACATATTTTTTTAAATGAGTGGTTAAACAACTTATATGTGCCATTTCAAATTAAAGTAATGCACAAGAGGTTACATCACTTGATAAACTCTCAGAGTTATGTACAGTGAGCATTACCAATGTGTTGCTGATACTTAATATCATGAACTCATGTGTTTCAATCTGCAACAATCTTTACCTGCATTAGCGGGAAGGGAACAAGTTATAGCAACACCTTTGACAGTGATTTGCCAAATTAGCATTTTTTGGTGTTTTCTGCCTAAATCAGCACTTTGAATGAGCAATGATAGTAGTTAATAATAAAAACAAAATTTGCCTGTTTAAAAAGGGTTGTCAGTTGACAGCCAAGTTATGAGAAGGAGGTTATGGTTGGCTGTATGTTTGATAACATAGACAAACTTAAAATACTAGGTTGAACACCAATTACATTTTCATTACTATTTTCTTATGCGAATGTACTTCTTTGCTCAAATAGTTTGATGCATAAATTGCTAGTTTGCATACAGGGAAAATATAAATAAACAGTACCTTGTTTCGCAAAGGGAACCTCTTAGAAGTGAATGCAGAGGTCAACATGTTTAAAAGCTGTATGTAATGGTGCATTTTCACTGCAGCTTAATCAGTATTGACAGCCCAGTATCTGTTGCCTCATGTTTATGACATGGCTAATTTTCTTTTTTTCTTCATCAAGATAGGTCAAGTTTGCCTACTATAGATCTGTTCATTTGATTATTAAATGTTAGTTCACTGTTTAAAATATTTCAGAGATGTTGAGGTAATTGTACCTTTCTTTTGCTGTATATTAAAAGCATTTCTGGTCACCTGTCTATTCTATTCTTTTTTTTATCTCATCCTGATAAAGCATGCTAATACTTACTAAAGATCACTCACTGATCTGTTTAAAGTCAATCATTGGTATAAACCAACACACATGCACACAAGGATACATTGCTTGTGAGAACCTGTACACAAAGCTCTCAACAAGATGCAAGCAAGCAGGTGTAGTTCCAGCAAGTAACTCAAGAATTATACCACAATTGACAATCGATTACATAATCACAGAAACTTTTTTTTTTTTCAATTCAGCAGATTTTCAAGCTTATTGTATTGTGTTTTGTTTTTCAAAATACTATGTAATTTTATTGGTCATTGAAACTTCTCACGGAGCACTCACAAAGAATTCACATAAGATATGAATACTTTGCTATACTATGACTCTTGTCAACACTACTGCTAAAATCTAGTTTACTATGTATGTTTTATTCAAGATTTCAAGGCCTTATGTTTCCTTCATTTAATAACCAGCAATGTTAACAGAAAGGGATCCACACTTCTCTTGTGGTGTACTTTTGTATTATGTTCTCATTCCAAATGTTCACAAGTTGACTAGTATAGTGTACTCCTGTAAACAACACAAAATGTTCATTTAACTTGTATTTTCAAGAGTGTGTATGAGTAATTGATGACCTTTGGAATGGTTCATACTATGGAGATAGTGTCAATTGCATAGTATACTCTGCACCCAATGATCAGTTTTAATCTACATTAATTTCAAAGCTGCTGATTTTCATTTATTTTTGTTGTTCACGTGCCATAAGGATTTTATTAAAATTAAATTAAAAATATCTTTGTGCTTGAATGTTTCCTTTCTTAGTATTTATGCTTTCTGGCTTGGTTTGTGGAAGTACTGTGATCATATGTATTGTGTTTCTGGTAACATTGAAAAAGGCTTAGGGAACATAGGCTGTGATGGGGGAGGGAAAGGATGTATGATTGATGAATTGCTGACCAATTTCATTGAATATGCTAGACATGGATCTTCCATCTAGCCAAATGGATTAAAGCCATATCCGTCAAGATAGTCACAAGTCTGCCCCCCACCCCCACTCACACAACCCCAACATTTTACTAACTATGCACGCTAGTGGTTCCACAATAGAGCTAAGAGTTTACTGAATAAAATCTGTGGCAAAAAAACCTTCACACCCATAAATACAGCCGCCCACACCCCCACCCCCCCCCTCCACCAACAAAAGAATGCCTCTTATAATGCAACTTGTACCCTAATTTAATGTCATGTGGTGACCACAGTATGCCTGAAGTATACTGGCTTTGTAAAAGACCAAGCTAATTAGGTTTTCCTCGGTGGAAAAATCTAAGCAAGCTATGTTTGAGGTTAAAGCTACACAGATAAGAGAGGTACGTAGAAGTGTGCCATGAACACTACAAACATATTGCTAAGACTAGAACTTCGAAAAAGACGAGAAGGAAAGCGCCGTACTTATCAAAATAGCTACTCCGAGGGAATCTGACCAACTTTTGCTAATTATACACTGACAGCATTTTCTGATCAAGAATAGTGTTCGACCGATAATAGGTTAGATAATCGGCATCGGGCCGATTATCAGACAATCGGTAACCGGCATCGGCAAAATCCATTGCGCTACCGATTATTTGGAACCGATTATTAAGTTCCACATCAAGGATTGTATTTTTACGCGCTTTTGATTCACCACAACTACAACGGGAGAAGTTCGATTCAGCGTTATTCATAGTCGGGGAAGGTGCGCTAATCTACCGTGAAGCGGTATCACAAGTCCCTCACGCGAGTTTGTACTAATGCTGTTCGATATACTATCCAGTTTTAGCAGTTAACATCATACAGTATACACGCGATAAGCTTAGAGGGACGACGTTATTATTATTTTTTTCACTTCGCTTCTTGCATCTAACGAAACCTCCTGTTATCAGATTTAACGATTGATAAGATTATTTGTTTCGAGTAAATGAAAAACCAAATCAATATACTTTTAAACCACTTTGGCCATTTCACCGTAGGTGAAACTGGAAAGTGAGAGTGACATTACGCTTTGTTCATTGTGAGTTCTACGCACAATAGGCTAGTCTGGCTAGAGAACGGTTGAGCATAATAACTGTTTAGTTTGAAAATACGCCCAATTTTCTACAAATGCCATAAAATTATGCAATCAAGGCGCCAAATACTCCTAAAATTCCCTAGAAATGTTTGGCGACAGTCCTCGGTAGTTCTACTGCATTACCATTTGTGATTACTAATCAATGATTAGGCAAATATTCTTATGCATATTTTTGCGAAAAACCCGAAGCAACTTTTTTCCCCTGACCTAATGTACTATACGTGCTAAAATATCACCTTTGCAGTAATTAAACTCACCGACTAAAGCATGTCTGATTTCCAGCGACAACGTCAATGGGACTTTAGTGTGTGGTTTTCCCACGTGTAGTAATGTCAATGGAGAAGCGCCATTGACTTACTGTGTATGATCGTTTAAACAACGTTCCATCGGAAGGTTTCCCTTGCATATGGCAAAACTTGAAGCAAACGTTCGGGATTGTGTTATCTTTTTCAATAAAATATTAAAATAAAACTGCTTATCCACTAAAGGTAATAGGCATTGGCCCGATTGTCACAGAAACTAGTCGGTACTCGGTAAAGCTCATTATCATTTAATAGGTCGAACTCTAATCAAGAAATCTATACCATAATTTGGGTTTTTGTCACACCGTAACATTGGAAAATAGTGTTGTTATAATCTAATAAAATGTGTATACTGACAATTGAAAGTTCTACATTAGCTGGTTATATTTTGAGCAAATTTATTGCTTAAAATTGCCGATAATGCAGTCAACTTTTTTTATATAAGATTCTTTCCTATAACATGCAATGAATGAATGACACACACACTTAAACCGTATACCGATCGGAGAGTTGTATAAATGCACACATTATGTGAACATATGTACTGTACCCTTAACTGTGAATAGGGGGACATATGCAAGTGTCCCTCTATCGTACTAAAAATTGTTTGAAGTACGTAAAGAAGACACAGTTACTATCGCTTTTCAGATATATCTGTCAATGAATTGCATACAAGATGCGATCCAAGTTCCATGCACTGCTATCATTCCCTCCAGTCTGCGGTGAATTTATCCTTAACGACGCATTTGCATTAAGACTTATATGTGGCATTAAGTGGAAAGTCCATCCAAGGTGGGTTTTTTGACGGTGTCCTGGTACTGTACACTTTAGGGTTATATATATAAATATATATATATATATATATAGGCCTATATGTAGATGTGTAAATGTATATATAGTAACTGGTTGCTACAGCCCTGATTTCCTTTTTTATCGGCAAACCAAATTTCATTACGGATGCAGTCCGTCTAGCTAATTCATTTTGAAAAAGTAAAAACTACTTTCGTTAAAGTCTCTGACGTTTCTTTGGTGATATTTAGTAACAAATTGTGGAATTTGCCAAGGAAGGGGCAAATTGTGAAGGCATACCAGGCGCGTATCCAGGATTTTCTAACCCGGGGGGCGCGAATTACTATCTAAGCGGAGCGCCACCATCGGTTGGTGTGGAGCGTACAAGAAAATTTCTGGTTTTGATACCCCCCAGATCACCGGAAATGGCACTTCTCGGGCTTGAAAATGAGCAACCAGATGTACACTTTTGCCTGAGAACCAAGTATTTCCCAAAAGTTTTTTCCATCCATAACCTTTTTGAAGATTGTCACCAGTCACACATCATGTTCGACCTCATTGCATGTCCTATGGGTCATTGCTTTTGTAGGTTATTCTACGTCACGGCCCACAATATCCGAAAGCCCCACTTTTCAAGGTTTTAAGCCCATTACTTGTTGAGAATTTGAAAATTCACTTTTCTCGTGAATAAAATCACTTCAAAACATACCCATAATGTTGCACAAAATTCAATCTATAGACAAGCAATATAGAAAAACCTCCTTGAACCCCTAACAGACAGGTCAAAATTGAACGAGTAGAGCGAAGTATGATGAAGAATGCTGGTCAGGAATTTTTCTAAAATTCCGACACAGTTAATTTATTGGTGTAGAAATATTGCAACCTCTTATAACAGCTATTAAAACTTGGTTGAAGGAATTGAAATGAAAAATAGCAGATATTTCCGATATCAGGTATCTCGAAACCGAACACTACACACATAGGCGTAGGAGGCGGGGGCTGCAGCCCCCCCCCCCCAACCATTTTTTTCGCCCTGAAAATTCGGGCAATATGCTGAGAATTTTTCGGGCACCTACTGAAAGAAAAATAAATTGCAATGATGTAGCTTAAGGAAATGGATAGTTTAAAAATGATCTCCTTGGTAATTAAAATAAAGTTGTAAGCTTGGCCGACTAATTCGCCATTACTAATGTAAAAGAGAGTTTTGACATAATTGGACCTGTATGCTTTTTCTCCATCTACATAAGACATTTCGTTGTTTACATTAGCATCCGGCGGTATACTGTGCAACTTTCACCGACCGTATGGTACACGATGGCATGCGATGTAATAACAGATTCTTACATATATGATATTGACCTTAACATGTTGAACGCGCGCTTCGCGCGCAAAAAATTTTGGTTACATTTTTCGGGCAAGTCGTTACAGCCCCCAAATCCAATTTGGCTCCTACGTCTTTGACAACACACATAGACAGTTTTTGGCGCAATGAAAAGAA
Organism: Apostichopus japonicus; assembly: GCF_037975245.1. Taxonomy (NCBI): domain Eukaryota; kingdom Metazoa; phylum Echinodermata; class Holothuroidea; order Aspidochirotida; family Stichopodidae; genus Apostichopus; species Apostichopus japonicus. The sequence goes on from NC_092567.1 coordinate 11,555,073, forward strand.
GGACTACTACAGTCTGGAAATCCTGTTATTGTATAAGTTTTATTCAATCTATAACAAAAAGAAAGAACACATCCACAATTACCACAAGGTAAAATGTTAACAATGTTTGAAAAAGGAAAAATGTGACTGATCAACATTCGTGTCTCGCATACACAAATAAACACCATACACAGAGTATATATCAATAAGCAGTGACTTCGGTAAGGTTATATAATCGATAAACAACCAATTGACTGCATTAAAAATTGACTGCTAACTGTTAAAACAAGTTTAAAATGGTGGAAACACCATCAACATAACGTGACATACCTGGACACTGAGTCCTGTAACAATACTGACATGAAAATTACCCTAGTACATTGGTAAACAAACGATGACTGCTTAATTAATGAGCATTTCAACCCATATCCATCACAAAATTGCCTGAACTCGAGTAATCCACAAAACAGTGAAACCTGTATGGCACACTAACTACTCCGTACTGACAAAACAAAGATGTTATGGACCGGTGCTACACTGAACCCACTCCCGTGCTAGCATTTGGCTAGCTTCAACTCGAACTATGACTCTCTTGAACATTTCTTAAATCGACAACACATGTCTCATGCTAACATACTAATATATATGAATTGGGGAATATAAAGTACATAAGTAACCCTCGGTAACAACCTAGCGTTATTCCCTAGATAACGAATACTCTACAAAGCAGATTTTGATTAATACAAATGATTTAACACCTTAACGACTTCTCAAAACAAACAATACTCACTTCTTGGCAGGATAAACCAGCAACTCGTGACAGAAACAAACCCTCGCGGGATTAATTACTGAAAAACTGACAGATACTACGGACAGACAAGAGTTCGCCGTAGTCAAATCTTTAACTGAACTGAAGCTATCGACAAGGCTCGACATCGACAACTTTTACAAACAACCGAAAACTACGGAAGTGCTGCAAAACTATAGTTACGTGAATTAAATTAAATCAATAATAAAAGTGTATAATAAACCCAAACTGTACAACGAAACAGTTTTGATGCTGATATGATGTGACATCTGCTCTTTGCTTTACCAATTTGAATTGGCGTGTAGCTAGTAATTTGCCAAGGGAGGGGCGAAGCCTGTAGGCAGCTAAGCGTAGCGCCACCATGAGTTGGCGCGAAGCGTACAAGAAAATTTTGGCCGAAAATGCCCCCCAGATCGCTGGAAATGACACTTCCCAGGCCTTGTAAGTTGCATCTAAGCATTTGCTATTTTGAAATTACTAGCGATATCATAAAGAAAATTTGCTCGGGGGGGGGGGGGGGGGGCGGTCGCCCCCTTCCCGAAATGCGTCATGTATATATATATATATATATATATATATATATATATATATATATATATATATATATATATATATATATATACTAACCACGTGCCGTGCCGTGCCGTATATTGATTTCTGCAATTTGTTAAAGAGTATCTCAGATGTGCAGTAGACTCTCCTTTGGAGAAGTTGGATGATCCGTTTACAGCAATGGTTGGATGACAAGATTAACTTAGCTGGTTTCGTTAACAGTATCGACTTAATAACCATCAAATAGCACCCAAAAGCTTTCATCAGTTTGATGAATTATTATAACTTGGATAGATGCATGAAATGCATGAGATGCATAATGCATGAGATGCATGAGAAACCTGGTTGCTCTTTAACCAGCATCGGAACTTAAATAACACCTATCACAGTTTGTTCATAACACATACACATACTAGCTTCACCTTCTTATACATGTAGGAACTTGAGCTGAAGTTGTTTCTATTCTAAAATCCTGCTGAGGTTAATGCAAGCGGTCAGATTCATAGTTCCTTCTATAATATTGCTAAGTATACCGTTCTTCAAATAACATGTGCACTTAGAGTTTCCGCAAAAAAAATATTGTTCATTTCATTTCCGTTATCACCAGTATAAATATACAATATTTATTAATAGGAGAACCAAAGACATATAAAAATATGTACATTAATATGAACATAAATATCAGAAAGTAAAAGATTAAAGAACTGTTGAAAACTTATGTTACTAAAAATAATCTACAAACAGGATCCAAGTCATTATGTTTGAATAAACTTTACAGCAAAGCAAAGAAAAAAAAACTAAGACTCCGGTCACACGTATAAAATCTCATCTTCCGACCATCGTTTCTTAACTATAGTCCGGACAGAATTTACGAGGAAATTACGAGCGATCCCATCATTAAACTAACTACGGTAGCGGTCACACGTACTCACACGGCGTTGTACTATATTCGGACGATCGTTATTCGCGAACACATGCATCGGTGAGTTAATTATTCTTTTGCAACGCTATCATGCGCAGTTGCGTTGGGTCGGTCAAGGGTCACGGTTTTGACGATGTTTCGCGGGGTTATTAGATGTAAGTAGTAGATGATGGCGATGGAAGCTCAATTTGCAGTAGCGCTTTCATTGTTTTATTATTATGAGGTTTGTATTACGAAGGAGGCGTCACATATTGGAAGAAGCATTCCTGCAAAGACAAGAAGCCGCTGTTCGCCGACAGAGAGCGTGTAGGCGCATATTCATTCGTAATACACAGCGAAATATTATGGATATGCAATCCCAGCACGCACTGCTCACGCTAATGTGTATGCGTCCGTTCGTATCCCTCTTTCGCCATCATTTCCGCACACATTCTAAACACCTCCTTATTCCCGGTGTTTTCCACCATACTCTGTATCTACTCCCCCCAAAATATATCAATTAGTGTCAGGACTTCTTGTTCCTCCCAGGTTTTACCGCGAGCTGTGGCCGCCATTGCGAGTTGTCTTGTCGAATTGTCCGGAGTGTTGATTGTTGTGTTGTTTTGTGGTAGAAACCGTACGTGTGTATGTACCGTTCACGTATTAGTGTACAGTATGCAGTGCAGTGCAGGTTTGTTTTGTTTACATCGTATCCCAGCCAGCATGCCCAGTTGGGGCCCAATTGGGTTTCACTCGGGCTGCCAAGTGGGCCCCAATTGGGCTTCCCAATTGGGGCCCATTCAGATTTGTCATTCCGTTCCACACAGGACCCAATTGGGCCAAACAGATTGGGGCCCACGAGTGGCCCAAACTGGTCCCAGTTGGGCGAGACTGATTGGGGCCCAAACCAATCCCATACGGGGACCAACCGGGCCAGCTGTATGGGGCCCACCTGGGACCCATTCTGGGCCCCAATCGTTTTGGCCCACACAGAACCTATACTGTGCCCAATCAGGCTAACTGCATTGGGCCCAAATGGGACCCATTTCGGGCCCAGTTGATTGGGCTTGACCCAAGTGAAACCCACACTGGGCCCAACTGGGCCAACTGTGTGGTCCAAATTTTAAGCCCAGCTGTTTCACTGTGTCCCTTAAAATAGTTCAGTTATCTACAGGTTTACCACCTCTCAGCATTCGGGGAAAGTGGCTGAAGGCCAAGTTTCAATCACGACCATGGGATGGGGACGTAAAATAACAGCCCTGGGAGCATGCAGGAAGTGTTTGTAAAAGTCATAAGTTTGTCTCAGCGTGAAAGTGTAGTCGCCCCTATCATCCAAAGGACGAGAGAAGAGCTGGATATAGCTTGGTTGCACTTGTGTCCCACATATTATAGTAGGTTGTTGAATCAATAACACTTGAACCGTTCATGTACTGTCGTGGTACAGCAGAGATTAATTGCCTCAGAAACAAATCCAAATAAAAACAAATGTATTCATGTCTACATTCATTGAAATATATTTTTCAAGAAGACAACAATGAAAACTAAACAATAATTCATAAACTCCATAATTACATTTTAATTTAAAGAAAAAATATGAAACTCTCAGAACTGAAACTATATGCATCCTAATTTGAGGGAGCATTTTGGCATTTGGAGAAAGAAAAGAATGTCCAGGCAAACCCTGCAAATGTTAACGATGAGGGCAAGATGCTATATATTGCACATACTTTTGCATTGCAAATGCAATGCTAACGTTGCTCAGGGCCAACAGTATGTATCCTCTAGATCAAATGGAATCATAAAAACATGAACTCATTTAAAATCGTGACCGAAAGCGGAACTTTTACTTTTTCTGGCAAGGTGAGAATAAACATCTTCTATGTTTTATGACAAGATAATGACATAGGTAATAAAAAATATTGCTACAGTAAATCTGGAAAACACAAAAATATAAATGGATGGATGTACTCTAGAATAAAGAACATTGATGAGCAAGAATTAAGGTGTATAATCGTTTAATGTAGATACGACACTATGAAAAAGAATGGAATGGTTTAGTACTAAGCATAAAAATTCACATTAAAGGGCAAGTGTACTCAAAATGTGATTTATGTATGTTATCAAGCTTTAAAAATCATGCCAGTAGCTATCCATCCCATCTCTACACAGGGACGTAGCTAAGGCCTGATGATGGGGGGGGGGGTGTAGTGGCTGAAATTCCAACTGGATGGATTTTGGAGCCAGAAAATTCCAACTGCTGCCTTGTACCCCCCCCCCCGTACTACTCATCAACATTACCATGTGGAATTATGCGGAATTATTTTTCGATACATCTGTACCACTGGCCCTCACTACACAGTAAGCAACTGAGTATAGTTATCTGCTTGAAGGCTACATAGACTACTGACTACAAAAGCTATGTTAATGTAACGAAAGGGAAAACTTTTTTTTCAACAAATGATATGCGACGACATAGTGAATTACCAAAAAATACAGTGCTTTTTACTAACACGCTTAATATTATTTTCCTGGGGGGGGGGGGGGGGCTATTTATCACTCACATGAAACAATTTCAATTGTTCACTTCATTCCAGCTGAGAATTTGGAATGAAATGAACAATTAAACATTTTGCAGAAAAATATTTATGTTGAGTTGATGAGATACCATAAGTTGTTAATTAAACATTGTGCAGAAAATATTTCAATTGCTCAGATGGAATGAAGTGAACAATTGAACATTTCGCAGCAACATTTCCAATTGACGAGATATGATAAGTTGTCAATTAAACATTTTGCAGAAAAATGTCCAATTGACGAGATATGATTAGTTTTCAATTAAACGTTTTTCAGAAAATTTTTCAATTGCTCAGTTAAAGAAACTGAGCAATCCAACATTTTCTGATATTTGATAAGATTTTATTTTGCTATCTAAACAATAGACTGAAAAATGTCAATTTATGGGGCAAAGTTTTTCTTATGTTGATGGCACTTTTAAGCTTCCATAGATTAGCATTGGGTGTTTCAATTGTACATACCATAGTGCCAATGTAAGCTAGTGAACAGGGTCAACCCACCTAATAGCAAAATTAATACGTAAATTAACCAAATTGAAGCTGAACGTTGTACAGTAGTTCTAGGCATTTCTTTTAGAATATTCAAAATCATACAAAGTTTTGTTATGGTGGAGTATAAGGATCGCGAGATAAATTTCTCAATATGACAAGGAAAACGTGGTAAATATGACTGATTAAAGGTCAATTTTGACCGAAAATTTTAGGACACTCACAAATTACAAGAATATGTGAAAATTAGAGTGCGACAGTTGGAAAAATTGAGTGCGACAGAATATGAGCATTTGGAAAATTCCTAAGAAATCAAATAGAACGGCAACACTAATATTTGATGACATCAGTTCCTTAGGTTTGTAGCAATTCCTATGTTTTAAATTGTTATTCATAGTCATATAAACATGGAAGTTATAACCCTATCCGTTCTAAAATGTTAACATGTTATGTCAGCACTTGGGATTTAGATGATGTTTACACAAAATTATTTATTTCACATGTAAGGAATGTGTGGAAACATATTATATATATTTCAAAGGGAAATATAATACTTTTAGTAATAGCCAGGTATTGACATGAAAAATATGGTGTGGCCATTCTACTCCTATTAAACAACAAACTGCAAACAGTCATATCTTGGTAACTGAACATGCTATGAATATGGAAATAGGGCTACCGATATGATTTTCAATGCTCTAAGTATCAGATAGGTGAACTACAGTTTGAATAAATGCCCCCTTTAATCTACAAAAATGTAAAAAAAGTTTGAACATGAAAAATACATATTTACGAATGTTGAAATTGTCTTGCGGTTGATGATTGAAACAACGGATGAATAGGTTGACTGCGTCCAATTGATTGTCGAGATCGTGTTGACAGGCCTTGAGTTGTTCAGTAGTGAGTATTGGCGAAAACAGCTGCCTACTTTCCCGGAACTTAACAAAGGAGGCTGTAGGAATAGTAATAAAGGCAACAATAATGGGTGGGTGCTCTCGTTGAACAGCGTCCTTAAAATGTTGGAGACGTGAGATTAGCCAAGGAGCAGTAACTGGAGATCGACGGAGAACTCTGTGACCTGAAGAATTGCTGGCCAATTCCGTAAGGTTGTTAAATGTCTGCAGCACAGCGAAGAATGACCCAGTCGTTGGTAGGATAGTGACGTAGCTTATCTATGGTATACAGAAGCAAGTCTGCAACAGTGGCTCCTCTTCTAATTACAAAGTCTATGCTACGTACAGGTCCTTCAGGCCTACGATAGTGATCGAAAGAATATGCCGTTGAATCGGTTACAAAGAGAAAATTAATGCGTGGTGATCCACTACCAGACAGGTGTATTTGAAAACGAACAAGGAGACTTATCTATGAAAAGTTTATAATAATACACCAACCGCGATTGCTCTGCAACTGTAAAAGTCTAAGTCTATGTAGACCGTAAGGATAGGCTGTCGCGAGTAATACACGAAATGACATGCCATTAGGTCTAGGCTAGTTGCCTGATAATGCTATAACTTATACTAGATTAAGGGTATTGTAAAACAAACCTCTGATCTAATAATTTGGATCAGTCCGTCTAGTAAAATTAAATGAAAAGTGGTCGGTCCTCCAATACACGAAAATACACACAGTGCACCGTCGCTCAGTCCAAGCTTAGATCGGTGGCGTGAGAATCTTTACGCCAAGCCGTGGTTGGAACTTCCAGAAGGTGGCGCGAAGTAGTAGTAGACTATAGGGTGCCTAGGCTTACCATCCTATGAACAGCAACCACGCTAGGCTACGCTGATAAACAATAATCACCTGCGACGCGGACAGGGGGTGATCGTTAGGCCAAGAGCTCGCGGAGCAGGAAATTACACGAGCGGGCAATGTCCGAACAAATATAGATATTAAGGGTTGAAGTTCCCGAGGTAAAGATATGCGTGTAGAGCTGTAATTAAGTATATTAATAAAGGTCAGCTGGTACTCGTAATAGTAATAATCCACATGTCGCGGAGGTCCCAAGCTAAGATGACGCATGTATTCCTCTGGTGAGTCCCTTAGAGTATTTTCCAAACGAGGAAACCCGTCACAGAAAGTTTACACTTCCGGAGATGAGGGTGCAAGGAAATAAAACTTGCTACCAGGGGCGTAGCGAAGGGGTTTTTGTTGGGGGGGGTGTGGAGAATTTGATTTGCCGACGGATCTGGAAGTGGTGACTGAAATGGGGCAAGGGTCTAAGGGGAGGGGGTGCCCCTCCCCTTTGGCAATTTTTTAGATTTGAAACGTCATTAGATGCAATCTGGTGTATATTTTAAGTACAATTTGATTTGACGACGGATCTGGAAGTGGTGACTGAAATGGGGGAGGGGTCTAAGGGGAGGGGGTGTCCCCCTCCCTTTTGGAAAATTTCTAGTTTTGAAACGTCCTTAGATGCAATCTGGTGCATATTTTAAGTAAAATTTGATTTGACGACGGATCTGGAAGTGGTGACTGAAATGGGGGAGGGGTCTAAGGGTAGGGGGTCTACCCCTCCCATTTGGAAAATTTTTAGTTTTGAAACGTCCTTAGATGCAATCTGGTGCATATTTTAAGTCAAATTTGGCACGGAAGAAGGTCCCGTTCTCCTTTTCTCTATTCAGCTTTCCTTCTTTCTTCCCCTTCCGCTCTCTTCACCTTTTCTCCTTTTGCCGACAGACCCAAAATTTGCCGACAGCGACCAAATTATTGGGGGGGGGGTGTGACACCCCCACACCCCCCCCGCTCGCTACGCCCCTGTATCAAGGCCCCAATAGCTACAGTATGGCCATCTTTATGAAAGTAAACCTTGCAATCCCATGTTTTAGGCCACTTGGCATGATTAACTAAATACTAAATATTGTTTCCATGTCCTTGTAGAAAACGTCAACTTCGCAAAATACAATTAGTTGTGTTTTTCTGGTTACGTGAGATCCGTAACCGACGAAGTGGTTAGGCTATGTACTATACTCTTAACTATGGTAGGATAATTATTTGTCCTTTTATTGTGGAAATTCTAGAAAATACTTTCTTTTTCCTCCGCTTAACAGCAGATGTGGTCGTATGGTTTATTCATAAATGGGTGTACTAGAGCCTTGTTTACATGACATTTGTTGCATTTAGCACGATATGCCAGTTTCGCGTGAATTTTTCGAAAGTATTTTGCTCGATCTTTCGTAAAATTTGAAAGGTGTACCAACTTACTGTTCGTACACAATTGGTAACTTCTCTACTGATTTTCGAGCTGTTTTTCTCTATACAGTTAATGTTGTAAAGGACGGGTTTTTTACGAAGTTCAAAAGTCAGTGAATGAAGTTGATAAACTTTATTTTTTTTTCAACTTTCTTAACCATGGAATGCTAGAATAATATTTACACATAAAACGTAGAAAGGATAATCGCATTTTTATCCACAGTTATTTCAAATTTCTTTCACAAGAAATTATCGTCATTTGTTCAATACTCCAAAAAAATCGTGTTAAAATTTTTTTATCGAGATAATAAGAATTTTCGATATATCGCCCAACCCTAGTCAGCACTGCACTATGTAGGTCTACTAATGCAAAAGTACACTGTCGGTGCAGCGCAAATGTATACGGCACATGGCCGGTTTAAGAAGTTGTTTACATTCGAGATGGGTTGCCCACTTGCTCTTTTGACTTGCTGTGTGTTGTATGCCGTTTTATAACATCAGCCGAAAATAACATCAGCAGCGAAATATTACTGTGCTTCGTGAAATAATTTACTTCGAAATTATTGCAGTTATTCATTTAATTTTTAAATTATTACTGCATATGAAATTCCCAGATTCTGTGAAACGTTCGTTAAAATATTTGTACGAAACTTGCATCATGAATACTGCACTTGGCAGCCATGTTTATAGCGTGCTTTCCGCGAACTTTTTAGTGAACATGCTTTGCCGTTCAAAAAGGGCAGAGTCCGGCAAACCCCACGTTTCTTTGGAGTGTACTGTGTAGTCTCCATCTTCCTTCAACGTTGATGATGACATCTGTTGGTGATTGGTGACCAGAGCAGACTCTTCTGGAACCATGTGCATCTGCATCACCCTCTATGTGGCTCTGACTGGATACTAGATCACAGGATGTGCTGGTATGGTTGTACTTGCCTTCATTTGATTGGTCGCATATTAAACAGCACGACTTGATATTTGTTAATTTTTCAGGTCATTGTGCTGTGCTTACCGATTCATGAATTGTGCTTACTAACTGAGAAATCTTGGCTCATGTTGGTAAGCACATTTCATCAAAAAATGAAAAATTGCTTACCAACTTTTTTTGCCAAATTCCCACCCTGTTAATCACACGTTGCAATTTAGGACATTATTCTAATTCAGTAAACTTTAACCCAATTAAAGACAATTGGTCATAAAATTCTACGTATTGCCTACTTATTGTAATGGCACACTTCCTATGGTTTGATTCGTTATTTTTAAATAATATATTAAAGATGAAAACAAAACTTCCTTAGAGATTCTAATTGGAAGGGGGGGAGGGGTCTAGGTCCCCATACTGAGGTAACGACAATTATATTTAAAGTTAAATCTGCAATTGACCTAGGACAAGGAGTTATTTGTCCAGGATGTATATATATTGTACAAAACACATTATACGTTAGAAACCTTGTGACGACGTTGGTACAAATAAATGGAAGTCTCCCTTCCACGCTCGTACTCCAGCACTTTCGTCATATTTTTCTAATTATTGTTGTCCTTCTTTCTCTGCATGTAGACTCCTATGTGCTCTCCTTATAGAAGTTATTGTCTTGTGAATTAACATTCTTAATTTTAAGATAGAGAATATTCAAACAGATAAAAACATATAAAGAGAAATTAATCTATCGTGCTACCAGTGTTTCTTAGTCAAAATGTTTTATTGGTGAAAATATCGATAGATAATTTTCATCTCTAGATTCTTTAACTCTGACGTCACTGCATGCAGCAATACAGCAATCATTAAATGTTAATCGGTGTTAGTAGTTTGAGTTGTAATGGGATTTGAAGGATCCATATTGATTATATTTCATTATTTATTTAAATTAATTTATATATATATATATATATATAAGTGACTGATATGAATGTGTGGGTCCAAGCAGGCTTATATATGAAAGGGCGTATCTGGGTTTAACTTGAAACTAAGAAACAAATGGATTGTTTAGGTAGGTTTCATCAACTTCATGTACTTTAACATACTAGGAAAATTAAGGAGAGGTGAATACTTAAAAGTTTAACTAAAAGATTAAATTTAAGGTTTTTAATTCATTTTCAAGAAACGTCTTTTTCTACCATCCTCTTTAAAATATTTGTCATATTCCTTTCGTCTTTTGAATAACTGCTAAATAAAAGCTTAAAAAAAGCAGTATCTTGAAGGAGCTCAGGCCCGAGTGGGAGGAGAGGGGGGGGGGGTGGGGTATTCAAAGTACCTAGTAATGTGGTTGATTTTGTAAAATTTACCACCGGGCAAATTAATTTTGTATAATTATATTTAAGTGCTGACGATAATATAATGCAACATCCGAGCCTTGTATCCTCACATGGTACCTATTGTTATTAGTACTCTTGCTATCAGAACCATTCAATATGTCTGTATATTATTGGATAAGAAACACTCTGATGTAAGTAGAGTAAAATTATTCCTTATCCCGACCCAAGTCCGAGACGACTTGGTTCTAGTATGGCACTCTCGAGTCCTAACAGCGTTCTATAGAGTATATGAGCAACCCAAACCAAGTCCGAGTAAGCTAATACATAGAGACAAAGCAATGTCGAGCTCACGCGGTTTCTGCCAATACTAGTCTAATAGACACGTAGGGAGTATCGGTTACATAAACCCACTCTAAATAATCTTTAATTTACAGACCGTTGCTTACTGGTCTAAATGTTCCCAGCCTAACGTTGAACTGAGAGAGTCAACTATTGGAAAATTGATTATGTTCGCATGTACAAACTACCAATTAAACATATACACATACCCAGGGTAAATTGAGAAAGAAAGTAATCTATACAGGGTTTATTATATTTCAGGATTGTTTTGCAATGTTAACAGGTCTAGACTATAGTCTATTTAATTCTCCCCTTATGGCTCTTATTTAATGTGTTCATCATACAACTGAATTTCCCAAACTTGCATGATATCTCTACTCGATCAACATTACGATAGAAACAGACCATCTAAGACGAAGGGGGATGGGGGGGGGGGGGTGTTGGGGGTAGCTAATATAATGCTTTGTGGGCTAACCAATATTTTTCTTTTTTTGCCATTACATCGATACAACCACGAGGTTATGGGGTTTATCTTTGAATACTGCTCTCTTTTCTCTTGTCGTGAGAAGTTCATTATGATGACGTCACTCAGTGTTTAATGACGTCACTCAGTGTGTGATGACGGATTTGAACATAAAGCTGATGTTTATATTCATGTTATTAAGTCCGTGCATCTTACATTGACGAGTCTGTCTCCTTTATTGACTTTAGGGTGTTCAATGTAGATGTGCGTTTACCTGCCAGGAATAGTTTACTGTGATATTTGTGCAGATATATGATCCAAATATATATACTTTTTGCTTCGCTATAGTATATTTTCCTGAAATTCAATTTCAAAATCTCATGAATATAATATTTCTCTTCCTTTCAGGCCTGTGACGAAAATGGCAAACTACCAGGAGAAGAGGTAAGCGAGACATATATTCATGTTCCTGTTAATTAGTAACGGTAATTTTAGTAACAGACATAGAGGTATTAATTAATGTGAAACAAAGAAATAAGACAAACGAGCATTAAACTTTGTTTCTCATCACGGGGAAAGATTTATAATTGTCGTGTATCGAAAAGGGAATTCAGATAGCCCAGTTACAAGTGTATACCTCGTAATGATGATAGCACCGTTCTCAATGTCAAGTTTAGATGCGGCCTAAATAATCTTACTTCCGCACACACGGTCAAAGTAATGCTAAACTAAGAAACGGATATACTTTAAAATAAGTTTAGTCCGGTGTTATGGTGTGTTACAAGCCTCATACAATATTGGAATATAACTTTTAAGCTGTCAATCCCCTCCCGCTGGTAGATGCTTCATGATTATTTTATTTCACTCTGCTGATGTGCATATCATAATTCGTTACCAATACCAAAAGTATAAAAGAAGATATTTATAATATTCTTGTAGAACATCCTTTGTTCATTAATTTCTCCGTGAAAATTTTGTTCACAGTTTATTGACCGTGAAAGGAACTGATAAAAAAAAATTAACATTTTGAATGTTACTTTTATAGCGTAACAATTTTCTCTACACACAAAGGGCTAACTGTAGAAGTCTTTGCTCAAATCTACCATAAATCTCTACTCCGGTATTCTTTGATATATTAAAATCATTAGAATCATTCCCTGGGGTCGGGGAGGGGTTGGGGATGGTTTAGGATTGTATCCGTTGGGTAATAGCATCATGAATCATTGTGGAACGAGAGCATACACTGTGTCATAAAATCACTAACTCGGAGCGAACTGTTGTCATATGACATGTAAGGAAACTAGTAGAAATGAACGGTTGATGTTTTAGTGACTGAGTGATGACGTCATACAGTAATCCATTACAGAGTGGATTAAATGGAGGAGGGGTGCATCAAGTAAGTTCCAGTTCAGGTCCGTTTATATAAAAGACATGACAGCAACGGTGTAGGTAGCTAACGACACTATAGTGATTAGGATGAATCTGCGTGCATGAGAGTCGACTCTCTTTCAACATAAACCTTAAAAAAAAAAAAAAACATTTATTGAGCAATATACTTCCCAAATGTGTGTCAGTTCAAAGCCTACAGTATATACGGTCACCGTTGTTTTTAGTCTGCATTTATTTTTGCAATATGAAAGCCAATTTCTTTATATTTTACCAAACCTTTCTAAAGTTAGTCAAAATGAGCTAGCAATGAAGTACTGTCACGGATTCTTTTAAGAAAGCAGCCGACAACGGCGTAAAGACGGACAGAGAGCGTATATGAGTTTCAAATGTTCAGTGAATTACAATTTATTATACTTATTTTTTACACCGGTCTGAGTCCGCCCTCCCCCCCCCCCCCTTTTTTTCCTCCGTTCATCTGTAAAATGGTGTTATTGGGACGGTTAATTAGACTGGTTATAAATCAGAACGATGTGTCGATGATTAAACTATAGTTTGGGAAATAAGGTAGCTAGCAAGAAAGACTCTGTTTTCGCATTTAAGGCTTAAACTGTTAATATTCTTTCGCACTATAATATGCATTAATAATTAACACCTAAACTGTTCATATATGTAATTTATATCCAGGAACTCGAAAAAAACCATCATTGGCTAATCAAAGCCGCAAGCTGACCGAAGTCAGTCTCTTAGATTCATATTTAACGTCCATTATTATGAATTGTCTGTAACTGGACGCATTCATTAATCTTCTATCCCGTTACATTTAAATAATGGTCAAATCAGGGAATTTCTGTATTAAAGGTACACCAGTAGTGACATGGCCTACCAAACATTTCATTTAACTTTTAGACGAAATGATCGGATTGGTTTCAAAGTTCTACAGGAAGAAGGGATGAGTCAATGTCCAATTTGATTTCTCTCCTACATTTGTGAATTCTTATAAAAAAAAAACACACATAATGAGAGCTGAGTGACCTGGATATGGTTCTGTAACGATTCAATGAATGTTTGAATAAATTGTCGAACTTTCATAACGATGAGAATGTTAAACTTTAAAATTTAATTGAAAATGGCTACTCAGCTAGACGGGATCAGCTTATAAACAGGACGGAACATTTCCCTTTATCTCACCGATGTGTAATAGTACATTGGGTTGCATTGATTGAGTCATCGTGATATCAAGGGGAAATTTCCTGAATATGTCATTTGATGGTTACCTGCAGGGAAGAGGATGGGGTGTGGCGATAAGTGAACTGATTCTTGTACAGTAATCCTGTTTTACACATAAACCTTTTTTTTGTAGACTGTGAAAGGATATTATCCTCGTGCTATGAGTCAATATGGGTTGACATATGCTATTCATTTTGTAATTTATATACTTATTTGGAATATTTCAAGCAAGCAGAAGAACGTTTTTATAGAATTCAGTCTTCACAAATCCTTTCGAGCATGGAATCAGAGCGACCACATAATAGGTGACCATGGTTTCATGGATTAAGCCTTCATGTGTATATCATGTTCAGTAATAAAATATTTGCAAGACGTACTCCTTAGGAATCCCTAAAATAATAACTGAAATAATAATAATGAACAGGACAACAATTTCCAAGACATTTGACACATTCAAAGTTTTATGTAACATGACTCGATTTATCTGAAATAACACTTTTAATATGGATGCATATGATGAATATTTACAACATTTAATTATATACTGCACTGTCTTTGTTTCTGTGTTATCTTATACACATTCATTGCTTATATTTTTCTCTCTTGTTTAGGGATTCAATGAGAGGAGTTACCAGAGGAACCTGGCAAGGCGCAAGTAACTGTAAGTCAATACAGCTGATTACTCTCTACCTTAGTATTTACATTGTATTTGTTAACAGTGATTGTCTGCTACTTACTTTTATTTGTAAAATCTTAATATATTAAAAATAATCTCCATCAATAATCAGAATATGTGTTCCTATATCTGTGATTATCTGATTTTATATGGTCACTAATATCATTTGCTTCAACTATACTTGGTTCTATTATATTTTTCATTAACCAAGCTGGTCCCTGATGAAATGTATGGAAATGAGTGATAAGTTCCCTCCATTTACAGAAACATCGTTTGCTTGTTCCAGTGTTTTTTTTTTAGCTGGTGGGTTAAATTACTTGTTGGCTCATGGTATTCCTGGCGCTTTTTCTGGGGGTTGCTTAGGTATCACTTCCTCATTATTATACTAACAAGTAAGTTGTTCGACCAATTTATTATGATAACACTATAACCTAATATTTATCAGTTTACCTTTATATTACAGCTCAATGCAAAATGCATGTCCATCTGGCGATGCCAATTATCAGCAGGACTGTGACGTCATTCACTCAATCCTCAAAACGATGGCAGTAATTTTAGTGAGAAAGGATCTAATAAAGATTTAGGTTGTAAACTGTTAACATCTCCCAAATACTACAAACAACGCCAGATAGAGCTCACACATGGAACTAGTCCGGTATGATTGTGACGTCATCAAATGCCTATATTCTCAAGACAATGGAATGGTGACTTCGTAAACACTGTAAATTTTACATTCATTGTGAATGGATCTTGTAGAAAGATTAAATTGTAAAATAATATTAATAAATACATATCCAAGAAATAAGTAAAATTTGAAAGATAACTGTTCAATTCACATTTTGTTTAAAGGATTACTTTATTCGGAATTTCAGTCTTTAAATGTTGTAGTACAAAAAAAAAAGGAGTGTCATTAATGTTTTTTCAACTTTTCTGGTTAGGTAAGATAAATGTCTGGAAAACTCCTTTAATGCTAAATTGATGATGACGTCAACCCCTTAGTGCAGGCCTAAATATTCATGTTAATAATGTGATTTATACATTGGATAACTCAACAAAATCAAGTTTTGTAACTTCGTTCTTAAACCAAAGCATAGTTAGATGATTTCAACAACATTTGTCCGTGTAGAATTGTACTTCAATGTTAACATGTTATTTGAGGCCATAAAAGCCTTCTCATCCCATTGTATTTTGTGTTGCGTTTGAAGAACTCACATAACTGTGTCCGTATTATATAATATAGTCCAGTTAACTTTACTGATGGGCTCATCTGTTTAAAGTAACATGTCCCAACATGAAACAAAATGTTATAGTAAAAGCAGCCTAGACTGAAAGCCAGTGGTCTACACATAGAGATTAGGCTGTTCAATAATATTAATAAATACTTATCCAATAAATAAGTGAAATTGGAAAGAGTTATGTTTAATTTAAATTTGTTTTGAAGGATTACTTAAGGCGGAATTTCAGTCTTTAATTGTTATAGTCCAAAAAAGGATATTATTGTTTCTTCAACTTTTATGGTTTGGACTGACATAACTGTCTCCTTACTATATTATATAGTCCAGTTACCTGTACTGATCAAATCAGCTGCCTAAAGTAACATGTCTCAAAATGTTATAATAAACGCAACCTTGACTGAAAGCCAGTGGTCTACAACATACAACATTAATGCTGTGCTTATAGTCATCCTTTAAAATGTTACATGTTCAACTATACTTAGTTTTGTGCGCTAAAGTGTACCAATGTAATTTGTCAGGTTTGTAAGTCACATTGCTGTCATGTTATCCTGTGACCATTTCTTAATCTGATGTATATATAACGTTTGTAATGAGTTCACTGTACACTATCTATCTCTCATTAAGAGACAGCGACCTCATCTTAGACACCAACTGAAATAGTCTGGTGACGTCATAGATAACCAATTTGAAGAAATGACAACCAACACATTTACTATTTGTCTCTTGAATTTAATTCGATGAAAATTAAAACGAAACGATAACAGAGAAGTAAATCTTAGAAAGAACGAGTAATTATGAGAACTCGTCCACTATTAAATAATAATATTATATAAAATAAAGTTTAACCACAGGTATAATACAGAATTTGAATTTCAGTGCTAGCGTTTTCTTTTCATTTTCGGAGAGGGGATTGGGTGTCTAGGGGATTCCTTTTCCATCCTATCAAGACATTAGGTTTGTAAACTGTTAATTACTCCAAATACTACAGAGAACTCCAAACAAGGTTCAATATCTTACATGATCATATAGGCTACTTAGTATTTTATTATAAAGTGTACAACAAGTCACTTCTAACTTTTTAATAGTAACATAACTGTCCACGTATACTTTATTTTCTAACTTTAAATTCGTTTGCTCTTCAAGCCAAATTCAAATTACTAAGAGCCAATCAAGCCTATAATGACGTCATCCATCAACCACTACGTCATCAGTATAGGAGACTATATTTTTTGGATGTCAACTATTGAGAGGGGAAGAAAGAGAGCACAATCCCTATATTACTATTTGTGTATGTGGTGGGGCGGGAATGGGGGGGTGTTGGGAGGGGTTGGGGTGTTGGAGGGGTTAGATGACGTACCCACCGCATTGGTAACCAAGTCGATGTTATAGTAGTTATTTGCAACACCAATAAGAACGCTAATTTGTAGAATTGGAATTAAACGGTAATGTGCAGTATTTTTTTCTAATTTTATTTCTTGACCATTTTGTAACAAAGTCTTCGTTACATGCGTAAGTGAAGAGAAAGATTTTTTCCACCTTCTCGTGTGTCCCTGGTCATGTATTGCTGGTGACCTGCTCTCAGCCTCCATGCACTCCTCGGTGCAGGGTATAACACCCTTCATTGGTCCAATTGTGTGTAATGATATGATTCATCCCAACCCCAGACCCCTACTACTCCTCCCCACTCCCCCCCCCCCCCCTCCTTGCATACCCGACAAACACATTACTACTCAGAACATTCAATTAAACGCCTAATTATGTTAATATTTCTAAATTGTTTTTTTTTTTTTACGTAGACATGCTTAGAATGCTTTTGTTAAAATATGTACATACTGTATCCACATACACTCAGTAACTAGGAGTGCATGATAACACTTGTATGTGGTTTCGTCGTTCTTCCTTTAATACATTTTGATTTAAGCTGTGACGTATCGGTTACGTAATGTCTTAAATCTAACAAGAATAGAGCCACATTAATTGTGTCAATGTTAAGATTAAATGACATTCATTGGTTATCTACAATACCATTGTGTCATTAAAGTCGATCCACAAGAACTTAGAGGTGATATTAATTCATATATGTGATATGTTTGTTCTAAGTCAGCGTTTCTTCATTTCTTTATGTTCCTATGAATTATCGTTTTTAACATGGAGACAATAAGATGACGTCATATCATATGATTTAAAATAACAAATGTATATTCTGTATATAACGTCATCTATCATTATTTTCGTTTTCTTATTCTATTATTATGTTCATTTATTATTATATTATTATGTTAAGCTTCGCTTTATGATTGTTTTGATTAATTTGATTTATGATCTGTTTGTTTCAAATCAGCATTTTAATAATTTACTTTATTATCAATTTTACGGCATATCCTATTTTTTGTATAACTGATCCCATTAGCGCACGAAGAATATATCATGAACGCTCAAAATAGTTCACCGACAAACAAACATACAAACGTCTCTATTTAGTATTAACGCTATCTCTTAGAAATTTGCAGTCAAGTTAAGGGCGCTTTGATCATGCGCAATTAGTTCAATCTCTCCAGGTATGATGATGTGACGTAAATATAAGATTGATAACATAACTACAGGCATTCGTGAGATAGACAGGTTCCCATTACTGTTAGCGCTTTTCGTTATGTTTTAAATCAAAACTGACTGTAACGTCGATAATCTTAAAAATGAAAGTCAAGAGGAAAATTTACATGTGACTTATTAAAGAGAATCATACACTAAACATCATGGTGAAATTTGTATCCAATTCATAAATTGCGTTTGGAGATATCCTTAGCTGAGATTGTAACAGTTTGTACCGAAAGTGAACTTGAAGCTGACAGGTGTGATGTCATAGCAGGTGTGATGTCAAGTGTGATGTCACTGACAGCAAAATGTTTTTTTCTTTTTTTCATGTTTTCACTTACTTGGTTTAACTTTGGGTTGGAAAAGATCCCGACTTTGTTTTAGGGTATGTGATAATAGCTATACCCATAATTCAAGTTTGCCAAAGAAAAATAGACACCCCTCTCCCCATTTTTGATTCCTTGTGGAAGGCAAAAGAAACCTATATGCGATGATGATGTTGTGTGTCTGTGTGTGCTTCTCTGACACTTGCCTGGATCCGCGATAACTAAACAACGGAGTGATGGATATTTGTCATACTTGCTAAATGTAAATGTATTTTAGTAAGAAGTTGTGCCCTATTTGTAAGCGCTGACTTTATGAATATTAATGAGGTGACCCGAACTTGTGGGCCCCAATATTTTTGGGACCATTTGAGCGCAAAGTTTTTTTGGGCCTAATTTTTGGGAAGGGCCAACATTGTATATTGCAATAACTCCACAACCTTCAAGTACATTAGGTTGTATCCAAACTTGGAATACAGTTGTTGGTTAATAGCTGGTACATGTGGGCATAAATATTATAATACCGCATTGGTTGATGACGTAAAACACTTTGATATTCCATTAATCAAGTAACCATAGTGACCGTTGGACTCTTGTTAATATGTTATTGTCTTTGTTTACTTTCCGTTGTTATTATAGTCCTAAAATACAGCCTTGTGTGTTAAGACAATACGATCACGTGAGTTTACACAATATATCAAGATTGAATAAGTTAATAACACTGATAATGTTCTGTACATTAAGTAAACATTAAAGACAATAGAACTCTCTCTGTGTTTCATTTTTCGTGTTTATTATTGCTTTCAAGATTTTATTTTACTGCATCTTTTAAAGTTTCTATTTGTTTGTGAGACTACAGGAGAATCAAACCAACGATCATTTCCATATTATGTGATAGGTAAACTATCGATCATGTTAATATTACATGATAGGTAAGCTATCGATCATTTTAATATTACATGATGGGTAAGCTATCGATCATTTTAATATTATGTGATAGGTAAGCTATCGATCATTTTAATATTATGTGACAGGTAAGCTATCGATCGTGTTAATATTACATGATAGGTAAGCTATCGATCATTTTAATATTATGTGATGGGTAAGCTATCGATCATTTTAATATTATGTGACAGGTAAGCTATCGATCGTGTTAATATTACATGATAGGTAAGCTATCGATCATTTCAATATTACATGATAGGTAAGCTATCGACAAGCAAGTCACTTTAGGTCACTTTACGCATTTGAGAAAAAATACATTTGAACTTGGAGATACCGTTTCGATACAAGATTCGTAGATTTGGATAAGTTTTGTAATATTACAATTTGCCTTCATTAAGTGCTTCATATAAAGTCTTGTTTTATAAGGTATATAAGCAGAACGTTAAACAGTTATTGTTTTAGCATTACATAATTATGTCGTAGTAAAGCTGATAATATTATGTGTATATCAAGTAATCCTTAAATACTTAGATCGGCTCTGTATATACTCTTCATTTAATTCTTTCATTGTTATTTTAATGCCCTTTATAAATGAGTCTACTGATTTCGTTTTTTTTTCAAATCTTTTTTATTTCTTTATATTCCGATATTTTCCTTCGATTTAGAACAACGCTAAAACTGTATCTAGTGCTTCCTCTAACTATTGTTATATTTAGTCATTAATTGTTAAATTGCATTCTACTTCATCTATTTGTTAATTTTACTTTCTTTCAAGATTTAGTTGCTTTATTTCGTTCCTCCTATATCTATGTTATGAATTAATCTTTGATATTACTCACGCGTAATACAGTGAATATTAGAAGAATATTGTGAAATGTTATCATAATAACAATGACTGGCTGTCTACCGTTACACCATTGATTGTGTTATTCAAAATTATACTGAAACGTTGTCTTAGACATAAATTAATAACAATGACATGTTTTGTTTTTTAATACAGTTCTTTTGTTCCATTATTATGATCTCTAATGATGCTTCTTTAAAGACAATAGGAACACGTGGCTGACGTATTATAGTAAGATTTTAACATGATAGTAACGAAGATAATGTTATGTATATTGAACATGAACCTTAAGGGAATGATCTGCTATCCATACATATTTTTCATCTTCTTATATCGCTTATTTTGCTACTTCTTATTATGATGCTGGTTAATGATTAATGAATATTCATGATCTCGTCATTTTAATTCAGTTTTTGTCGTATTTGCTTTAACCCAATTGGATGTTATAAAGCCATAACGTTTGCCACTAAACCCAAGCCCTGTCACGCAAAACCAAATATATTTTCATAACTACACACAGAGATGAACATATACATATGGAAGAAATCAATGCGTTGCGATATCTGTTTATAATATTACATATTTCCAAGGAAATCATGATTCTTTTTCCTTTGTATTGCTTTTGGTATTTCCGTATTTCTGCATGTAAGTACAAATATACAATGTTTGCAACCAAACACACTTGTCCCCTTTAAGGCGATCATGGTCTCTCATTGTGATACAATTACCGATTCATCCCGTTTCTCTGTTACTATATCATAAGTCCATATCGTAGAATGTAATGATGAAATTATTGATATGTATTGATTTTGTAATATCAATGGAAGCAATAAAAGAAAACTAATCAGAGAAATATTGTCAACAGTGTTATGTAACATGTAGTCTATGTACTTATTTGTAATTTCAACCTCTTACTCTGTTATGTCCTGCATCAAGGTCATACAGAAGGTTATTGCTATACAGTAACTCTCCGGAAAAACAGGTGAGGCAGGTTGAGATTAAGAAATTCTCCTAACAATAGTTTTGATATATTTATGTGTGCCTTAAATTTATACTTTCTCTTCAAGTGCATCCCAAAAGTTTCTAGAAACAAGTGCTTTTTGAAAGTTTTTAAACTTCCAACTTATTTCATATCATTCAAATATTCAAGGGTGTATAATAAAATAATCGTAAAGTATATTGTTCAATGTGGCACGTGGTGATCATTATTTGATTTTATAGCGTATTTTTGGCAATATCTGAATCATCTACAGGCAGAAATTGCGTTCCTTGTAGATTCCCTTCATTATATTAACCGTAACTCGAGATGAACTTCCTCATTGAATTTCATTTGGTAAATTAAAGATGAGTTAATAAACTGGTATATCAATTATACCGTCACCCCTGGCCACTATATATTCTTACTGAAATCATTTCTCCCGTACAATGTCCTTTCCCTTCTCCGTTCCTCCTTAACTGAACTGGATACCACGTTTGTCTGTTTCTATGTATTGACAACGTCATAATGCTTATAAACATATGCTAACAATTTTTGGAGGCCTTCGTTAGGTAACAATTTGTCACGCCCGTCTGCAGGGTTTTCCTTAAACTGTACCCTAAAACGCAAACGAAAGTGTAAATTTGCTGAGAATGTTTATTAATACATCGATGACGATATCCTATTCTATTTTATTTTATGACTGTATGTCGTGAATTTGAAGGTTTGCTTCATAGACTTCTTTTCAACATATACTTCAATCCTTGCTCGTTTTCACTCTCTTTGACTCAGTTTCTAAAGGTCGTAAATATTGACCTATATTGATGTCTGGCAGTAATATAAATGGCTTATGTAACCCTTCATAGAGTGATTTTGTGGTCTTGCAGCAAAAGAGATATATCGTCTCGTTAACACCGCGGTTTACGGTATACCGCCATCTAACTGATTGTGACAATTCATCCTAAACAAGCGATATTATCAGATCGATACACAGTTCAATGATGGGGTAATGATTGTTCCTTGTTTAAGGTGTTTAATTAGTCAACGTATTGATAGTAATCATTATATTAGTAAACAAATCTAACAGAACACACATCAAACTTCAAAATACGAAAGGGAAGTCGGGGTGAGGGTGGCTGGAAATCTGGACACATTAGCATATATGACGTCATGGTTTATTTTTGGGGCGTATGATATGCATCATCACATATATCATGACAAGACTGGACTGGAGGGGAGGGGTGAGTTTGGCGTGGATAAGTTACATTATTTAGGTTGTAATGAGGTCACATGTGGTTCAATATACTACCATGAACTTTGCCTGCCAAAGTCTTAAAATCAAGCAATTTTGACTTCTATTTTGCCGGAAGTCACTGTTTTCGACGATGAATATATTACGGAAAGCGACAGTCGATCCATTCCTTTTTAGTGTAAGGCAAGAACAGGATGTGTGTGGAAGGCTAATGTAACCGAAACGATGATAAAACCTGATCATGTTTGGATGTTATAGTGTACGGATGACAATAATTTAACATTTAATGACACTTTAAGTAGCATTTTTGTGGGTAAATTTGAAATTTTTCATCTCCCCAGCCAAGCCATGTAATGTTAACTCCTGTTTTAATATTATCAATATATCTAACCATGTGAATATGGCAGTACAACTGCCGATAAGAAATAAACTGATTTGACCAATAATGCACGATAAAATACATTTAAGTTATGTAACACACAAATTCAGTGCAATCTTTTACTTTTGCATTTAAAAAGCTTATATCTGCATACATTATTACATCATTTAATGATATCTTAATTTACCTGAACTTACTCTTAAGCAAACGTTACTTACACATCTGTGATGAAAAAGAGAAAACTGTTCTCTCTTTGTAAACCTTAAGGCAGCCGTATTTCCGACTTATCAAGAATGTTACCAAAACCTTCAGACTCTTCAAAATGAGATTGCAATTAATCAAATTAAGGCACCTTGTTTCAAGTCGGTTAGTAAGAGTAATTAATAAAGTACATAAAGTTTACAAATTGTAGTCACCCACACTGAAAACTTAAATCGGTTCACCGACTAACATAACGTTAGTCCATCTGGTGCCTCTCCCGACTAACATAGCCTTAGTCAGTTGATATACCGACTAATTTATTCCTTAGTCAGCTGGATTTCTTAGTGGGTCATCTTAGTCCGTCAACTTAGTCGATCAACAATTTCTTAGTCGCTAAATGTATATTAGTCAGTTACATTAGTTGGTGACATTAGTCGGTCTTTACCGACTAATTTATATGAGCCACCGACTAGTTTATAGCAGGTTTTACATTAGTCAGGATGGTGCCTCTCCCGACTAACCTTTCTTAGTCGGTATCGACTGACTAGTTGCACTGACTAGAATCACTGAAAGAATTAAACCCGACTAGTTTCACTGACTAGCATCACTGAAAGAAAAGAGAGCAGAAGAAACACAAATAATGTGTACATTGGCAGTATTATTTCTGATAAAACTTCTGATGTCTACAAAGGCTGACTTTCGACAGATAGAGAAGAAATCACTGTAAACAAAAATCTGAAAATATGATTTTATTCCAACAAAGTTAAGACAAGTTAATGGATCAAACATGAATCGCAAAAGTATAGCACTGCACAATAATGCAAAGTTGAATCTTGGGCAAGGGTTCCTCATGACTTTCGTTTTAAAGTGGTACCCCAAATCGACACCAGTTAAGTCTTCACGAACAAAGAGTGTTTCTCTTAACTACAAATGGCCTCCCACTTGTCTTCAGGAAGCCAAAATCTGCACCATTATTGACCTGTGAACAGAAAATATGATATACGTGTAAGCACAGATACAGATATAGCACATGATAACTCACATTATCATAAACATACATTTACATTAAAATTTTATAACATATTGGGAAGTATACATTTAAATCTAGGTCCCTCAAATTATAAGCCAGGAATAGCAGCTTTACCAAATAATTATTAGCTTTGCACAGCATAACACCAAGTTATTTTTCAAAGCTTAATAATTATGTTAATCATGTTAATAATGATCCCAATAGACCGGGAGCCCAGAGGGTTTGGTTAGCTGGGAAGGTAACCAATTGCCTTGTACATCACAATGTTCACAGTGCATTCCTGTATATGAAACCAGACGACTGGCAAACCGACAGTGGTGGGTGTGGCTGGGAGAGCAATTTTAAAGTCACCTGATAGCTAACCTAGATCAGTTTTCATGGTAACACATCAAAGTAAGTACAATGTGTCAGGTATGGCCCCAAGAGCAACAAATGGCCATCACCAGTAATTATTGGTGGTGGGGTACCCCTGCCAGTGATCTATAATTGACCCCTCAAGGCTGACCTAGGTCAGCTCATGAGGTAACCACTTGAAACCTACTGGAAAATGTTGGTCAGGACTTCAGATACAACTGATGGGCATAGCCAGTAATTTTTATTGGTGGGGTACCCCTGCCAGTAGACCCCCAAAATGCCCATCCCCCATTGACTTAGATTAGCTCATGAGGTAACCAGTTAAAAACTACTGTAAAATGATTGGCAGAACTCTATATGTAAGGGATGGGCATTTCCAGTAATTTATATTAGTGTGGTACCCCTGCCAGTAGACCCCCAAAATGCCCCCCCCCCCCTCATTGATCTAGGTCAGCTCATGATTT
The DNA here is from genome assembly GCF_037975245.1 of Apostichopus japonicus. Classification (NCBI taxonomy): domain Eukaryota; kingdom Metazoa; phylum Echinodermata; class Holothuroidea; order Aspidochirotida; family Stichopodidae; genus Apostichopus; species Apostichopus japonicus. Next base: position 11,580,500 of record NC_092567.1, read on the forward strand.
AACCAGTTGAAAACTACTGGAAAATGATTGACAGGATTCTATATGTAAGGGATGGGCGGACTCTGGCAGTGGTGGCCCACCAATATAAAATACTGGAAATGCCCATCCTTACATATGAAGTGATACCGATCATTTTCCTGTAGGTTTCAACTGGTCAAATCATGAGCTCACCTAGGTCAATGAGGGGATGGGCATATTGGGGGTCTACTGGCAGGGGTACCCCACCAATAAAAATTACTGGCAATGCCCATCCCTTGTATCGGAAGTCCTAACCAACATTTTCCAGTAGGTTTCAAGTGGTTACCTCATGAGCTGACCTAGGTCAGCCGTGAGGGGTCAATTGTTGATCACTGGCAGGGGTACCCCACCACCAATAATTACTGGCGATGGCCATTTGTTGCTCTTGGGGCCATACCTGACACATTGTTCTTACTTTGATGTGGTTACCATGAAAACTGATCTACAGTAGGTTAGCTTTTAGGTGACTTTAAAATTGCTCTCCCAGCCACATCCACTACAGTCGGTTTGCCAGTCGTCAGGTTTCATATACAGGAATGCATTGTGAACATTGTGATGTACCAGGCAATTGGTTACCTTCCCAGCTAACCAAACCCTCTGGACTCCCGCTCTACAGATCAGTGAAAATTTGACCAAACTTATGAAGCTTGCACGTAAATGATATACTAGACTGTTTTTTTTTTAAAACAGGTTATGAAAAGTATCTTTAATATCATTAAACAGTTGGGTACAATAGTTAAACTCACTCTTCCATCTTTTTTCTCTATGGTACTTGTTCCTTTGCTTTTTGGGCTCTTGGATAAACTCTTTTGTTCTGCGAAGGGTACCAATATATCATCTTAAAACATGTCTTTAAGCCATATATAACACAGTTCTCCTCTTCTGTTGTTGCCTCCACACTGGTGTCGTACATCACAGGAAACCTCACCCTTGACTTAGATATTTGGCTTTTCAATTCCTGCTGGAAAAAAGAAACAGCAAAGTATTCATCATTTGAAGAAAAAAAAAAATAAAGTTGTCACCACAAAGTTATGTGAGATTTGCTTCCACTATAGTCTCAAAAAACAATCCCAAAGTTTGAAGCAGACTGTATAAAGCTGAAAATTTGAACGAGAGTGTCATCACCATTGCAACCAGAATCAAATGCCCAGAATACAGAGATAATAAAACATGGGCTAAATCTTTGTTTGTTTTTATGATCTTTAAAAATATAAAATTTTAGAAACAGAAATGCACTGAGCCAACTTATTTATAGGCCTAATCGTTTTTAGTTGTTATTTTGCTTGCTCACATAACAAGCCTGTTTAGACCTAGGCTGGAGGAGAATCAATACTTTGTTACACTAAGTTTGTCTTTCGGCCGTTTTGATTTAGTCTTACTAGTAATACTAAAGTATATAATGGACCGGCGAAGACTAGAGAATACCCAGAGTTTTAGCAACTGCGTTAAACTGTATCATCTGATCTATTATTTACGTCAATGAGTTTCATTCAATCTAGGATCAAAAAGAGAAAACTAATTAATCTTAACCTTTAAACTTTGCTACTAAACAGATATGCTTGAATTACAAATAAATGTCAAAAAACATCATAATCTACGAATCGATGCATATACATATACATAAACAGAATAATTTGAATTCGCGCAAGTGAACCCTGCACTACATTGGACAGAAAAAAAACGTGCAATTATAGACCAAACTAAACATACTAAATTTTCCGTTACTTCTACATAAAATATCAATACAAATACAACAACTTACTCTTTTGGCAGTATACTAAAAGCACATGTTATAATAACTTCAGACTATCAAGCTTTCCTGAGAAAAAACGGTTAATACTTCTTACAGTAAACAAGTCGACCGTGAAGGAATGTCGCAATTGTTTCCTGAGCGTGACCGGAAATTAAATACTAAAAAATGATAAATGAAAAGGTTAAATAGAACTGAAGCCTGCATCCTAACTGCTCGCAACATATAATACCGTTGACTAGCCAACATAATTTGTTCAGCCTACTGTGACTGTACGTTTGAAGGTCTAGCCTTGCTTATTCAATATCACAAAGCCTACCCATTTAGATTCACATGGGAAATTACAGGAAGTCTTTACCAAATGAGTGTAGACTTCAAATAAACTATTGAGACTTATAGTTCCAGCATTTGTTTGGGAATAAATTAGAAGATTATGTGCCACTGTTCAGTCTAGCCCAATACACACATAACACATTGTTAATTGGTGTTTAGAATGCACACTGTAGTGTTGAGAATGCACTGCAGTACCCAGTAGAAGCCTATAGGCTACTCACTGTCATTGCACTTGTGTATTGCGAAACGCCAGCGTGACAACGGTAGCGTTACACTAACGATAATACATGAGTACTAGTGCCAGTGGCCTAACAATTAACTTTAATTTTACCTTCAAGTTAATGGAATAACAGGTAGGCCGATGATGGCAGTTAATACCTCCATTCTTCCAAAGACCTTCTTGGGTGATTTACGGTTGAAAGTTGCTTAGAGTGATCGTATGAAACTATGCCAAGTCCAGCAAGCTGCCGTTGCCTCTCGGTTTCCAAATTGAAGTGAATCGAATTGGGTTAAAATACATTAGTCCGTCGACACCGACTAAGCTACGATTATGGCGTAAATCGGGTGTCCGTATCGTTCTTAGTCCATGGGTTAAAATACCTTAGTCCGTCGCCACCGACTAAGCTGCGATTATATTTTTCTTAGTCAGTGTAAACTGACTAAGAAGCAGCGATGAAACGAAGATTTTTGCTAGTTCGTGTGCATTGACTAACGTTACAAACTAATTTAACGTTAGTCCGTGGCAATATTGACTAGTTTATTTTTTCAGTGCAGATAAGTTTATATCTAGAACTAGATCTAGAACATTCAAACTTTAACTTACTGTTTGTTTGAATTAAACCTTACAATGTTAACGAACAGTTTTGCTACTCTATTCCTGAAGCAAATAACACTTTCATCAAAATCAACCTAAATATTTACTTTAAATATACAAAGAATAATCTTCTTAGCCTAACACGAAATAGTCCATTGTTACAGACTAACATCCAATCTAAAAATATACACTTAAAAAAAATGTTGCATTCAAAGTGAAACCATTTATCTGTACTAGTGTTAACAATATCAGCATTGATCGCCGCACAGTTCTCATCTCTCTTTGAATAAAGCATACGAGCGCCCTCTAAAATAACAAAGTTTGCATCACGCGGGGGACACAACTATCTTCTAATTATAATAAAGGTATCGTAAGATGAAGACTGTGGAGTACGGTCAGGATAGTCACAATGAGGTTGTAGGATTATTTAGATCTTACATTTTTATTTAGAATTGGAAGGCCGCTCTGACGTAAGTTAGATGCTGAAGTTCACAATAACGATTATTCAAACAACATAATGATATAGATATTAAACATCAAGAGAAACGATGATGGATCCAGAGTAGTGTACAGCTTACTACTGTAATAGCTTTGCCCATTTATTAGGGGAAGATTGTGATCGTTTTAATAACTGATTTGGTTTCACTTAGGTTGTTAATACAACTATACATTTACAGGCTAAATGTACTTATAGCTAATAAATCAGATTGAATGATATAGTCATGCCATAGGAGTAAAAAGACCAACTTGTGTTTATGTACAGAATTTAAAGCCTGCACGACGATAGATATATTGCTTGTTATGTATATATAGCGTATATGAATACAAACGATTATCCAGGTTAATCGGCCTATAAATCTGAATTATTCGGTCGAAAAACCTGGATTAACAATGATAAACTCCGATAATTAAGCGGATTATCGATCTGATTTGTAACCCAATATCCAATGTCATTGCCGATAAGCTTTCATGTTTACTTGAATAACCTGAAGTACTGGTTCAAAACAAGACTTGCATCGACCGATAATCCAACTTTTTTTCAGGATAAAACTGGAATATATAATGAGTGGGTATTTTGCTTTGTCGAAATGAAAAAATACCAGATATTTCCGAAACCGTACACTACACACATAGGTCAAGGAGGCGGGGGGGGGGGGGATAACGACATATTTCTTTCTGAAAATTCGGGCCTAGATGAGCTGCGCTTACGGTGGTGCTACACGAAAATATTCGGGCATCATGATGCTAAATAAAGAAAATCATTAGGCCTATATTAATATTAATGTCACAAAACAAATAACACAAAAACGCTCTCCACGGAACTGTCGGGCAAAAATTTGAAAAAGATTCGGCAACCTACTGCAAATTTATATATATATATATATATTTATATATATATTTATTTCTCCTCTCCTCTTAGGCTGCCCGGGGGGCAATCTGCCCCCTGCCCCCCGCCTCGTATGCCTATGCACGCAGGCAAGAACAAATTAACGTTTTTCAGAAAAAGTTCCGATGGGGTTCCTGCATTTGCGGGTGCTTGCGCGCGTGTATGTGTGATGTTAATTTTCCATTCACGGAGATGAAAGCACCACTGTAGCCTAACTTAAACATACTTCTACTGCCTGTCCTTCTTTTGTTCTCGAAATGTATTGGAACATAACATTTAATTCTCAGTACTGCACGAGTATGCCATTGTTTATTATTCTAATTACTACTTTCAGCAAATAAAAATAATGCCTTCTAACCATGTTTGGTTTAAATCTTAAGACATGGCTTATTATAACAGGTGATTGCTGTATATAGTCGACGTAAAGCTCATATATGTATGGGTTGTGTATGCATGGATTTTATAGTGCATATTGGTCCATATTTAAATGCTAGAGCATTACCTATATTTTTTTTTTATATTTGAACTCCATTTTACATATTCAACTTGACAATTTAGTTCCGTGGTGATCCAATTGCTGATATGAATTTGGTGTGATTTGAAATTTGGAGAACATCATTAACTGTATTGTTTAGTAGGTTGGAAATAATTGTGCTCATGGTGCAAAGATATGTCGGCCGTATTTTCGCAGCGTTGTAAATCCACAAAAAGTTCGCTCGAAGTCTTCTCGCTGGTACCTCGGTTATATTTCTTTAAGTTACTCAATATAATGGCGGCTATTGCTAGCTCATCACCACGACTCAATAGAGGTGCAGAGCTTTATGGTTGAGAACGTCACTGCTGGTGGAAGAGGATTGTCTAGCTATCAATGGTATTAGTTTGACGTCATATTATCCGCTCATACTTTATAGTCTTCGCTTCCGAATTCTTATTGCGTACGTATTTTGGAAATTTTTGGAAATTTCTTGATAAATTCATGACACTATAGAAGGGTCGTCAAACCACTGTCCCATTGACCTCCTCCTTATGTAAGTACACTCGTTTACTAAATTATTTTAAACCAGTAAGTCATTAACTACAGGCTTCATACTTGAAATTGTTACTTTTTTTCATTATAAACACTAACGGAATAACGTAGGCGCATTTGACACAAACATTGTCAAAGAAAGGTGATAAGATTCCATCCGCTGGTGAATGCGTAGTTTTGAAATGAAGGTAAGTTAGATTTGTTTTAATTAACCTAGTCTTTCATACGAAAAATATTATTCAATTAACATATTAGTGTTTTGAACAGAGGAGGGGATTGACGCATTACAGTGCCCCCCCCCCCCCCCAATGCTGTACATTGTGTGCTGTTAATTTAAAGCTCCGAGGATATGCGACCAAATTTCATCGACAAAACTATTGTAACGTAATCGTAGAGTAAGACACTTGACCGTAGTATTACAATGGACGCAACGTTTCACATTATTCATTAAATATTGTTATTGTAAGAAGAAAGAAAAACATAATTTACAATGTAAACATTCAATGTACATTTTTAACTTACGGGGATTTAGACAGAACTTGTTAACTACACGTTAGCAGTAACGATTCTACTTAAATACAGCAGTTTGTGTTGAATTTTTCACAATCCGTTAATTTGTAAATGTGCAACTCCTTTACAAGTACAACAACGTACCTACATACCCAAATATATATGATACTGCAATCTACTTAAATCACTCCGGAAAGGATGAAATTAGACAAAGAGTGTAAGAGTACTCCAAGATTAATGTATGTCGTCCAGTTACAGAGTTGTTGACAACTGACAATTCATAATCATGGACGTTAAATGTGAATCTAAGAGACTGACTTCGGTCAGCTTTGATAAGCCAAGGATGGATTCTTCGCGAGTTCCTGCTTGCAGTAGGATCTAAAATACATACATACACACAAGAGTTTGCACGATAATGCATTACTGTTAACTTTGTGGGGTGCAGATTTATCCGTGTTGGACTAAACGCTTCGAAACTCTATTTAAGAGTAGCCAACTGGTTGTTAGTTGTAATCAGTAGTGCGTCTCGTAGTGCACGTGTGAGTATTGCATAATAGTCAGAATGACACGATAAAACAAACTCTAATACAGTTGTTAATCGTTTGCAAGAAGTGAATTAGAATGAAATAATTACACTAATGGAAAAGAGGTCTGCGGTGAGGGGAGCATCGAACGCACATTTGTAATAGCTAAATCATATCTTTCTTGGATATTCAAAGTATTGTAACGCTACCTCGTCCGTGGTGTGAGATCAGGTCTCGACTGGAGTCTAGGATCACTGGAACGGAGTTCTGTACTGAAATAAATACTCAGGCACACAATGTGTTGGGTATAAACAATCTATTTACAACACGACTTGCTTTCAGTTTCATGCTACAGGCATTAAATTAACATCTGAATACATTTATTAAGTATATATATATGAAGAAACATCAATACAACACAATGTAGGACCCTGATGACAACTAGTCAGGTGTAGAGTCCCAGTATATGACCTGTGGAATATTCCTAATTCCGCCAGAAACCAGTATAATAGTATATTCCGCAAAAAACTAGGCGGAACAAGCACAGCGACTCCAGAATATAAAGTTATTAGGGCTAACTAACAGTTGGTTTACCCAAATCGAACAGAGAGAAATTGACTGACTATACAAACCGCAAAAGTTCAATCACAACTTGACGATTCTAATTCTAATCTATATATATAACGACCACTTTGATAACGATCCTTTCTCTTCGGAGGCAAAAACAGATGTGTCCTGGCCCTGCGTATCAGTGCAGGCTGGCCGTAACTTTCACACAGCATGTGTCAGGAAGTTAATGAACAGAGTTAAACAATAGTAGCGGAAGCTCAGCTTCCGGCCCACGAGGCCTTCGTGTGCACTCATCGCCGTGACGTTTAACAGCCGAAATCTACGGTAGCTTATTATGCACTACAATATTATTATGATTAAACAAAAATTTCACCTATTTTCGTAACAGCATTTATATATATATATGGTAGTCAACGTTAAAATTTAATTGTATTTGTAATTCCAAAACAAGAAGCCAAAACATCACAGAAGACTTTTGTAAATATAAATATCTGTCTACGTGTAAGAGGCCATCGACAACTGTCTATTAAGCTACATACCATGTTGTGCACCCGTCACTCTCACTCTTTAGTATTATTGTGAATCGTTTAGTTGCGGTACTACCTAGCCATGAATCATGGATTAACATGACGTCACATTTAATATTTCGCTGTGCTGCCCTCTGTTCCTTTTATTGTTATACAACCAAAATGAAAGACACAATCGTGACGCATTATCTTACCAAATCGTCACAATTGACCTTTAATATTTGCTATCATATAATATAGTAAACCTATTTATGATCACTGGCTTATCTAACTCAACACTTATAAGCTAAGATCACCCAGATATTTAACTTGTTGTTAAACATCAAGTTATATTGTCCGTCAGATATTCGGCACGTGCAGTTACCGGATCCAAAGTAACATGACGGTAAATAGAGGATCAATATGAATATTGATACACATTAATAGCATAACACGTTGGATACACGATACAATCATATATAACAACCATTTCGATTATATTGATAAATATTCCTCTTCCTTTTGTAAAGTTTGACCCAAGAAAGGTTTAACTATCGAAATAAGTTTCATCCTCTCCGAACTGGATTTAAATTAATGACGCCAGGATTGGACACAAATGTCTGAACTAATTTTGTAGTATAAACGTTCATCGAATGGAAACGGATCCGATCAAACTTGATCTGTGAAATCTGCTCTTTGTGTTTGTTCGCCATATTTTTTTGCTCTGCTATAACAAAGCTAGTAGGGGTGGAGGGAGGGGTGCAATGGTAGGCATAGGCGTTGCGGACAGAAGTGCTCCATAAGAGCCCTCCTTCTTTCCATTGTTACAACTTTGAGAATTTAGTTTTTACTGTCAAGTGAAAGGCACCAGTCCCTCTATCCATAAAGTTCGTGCCAATGTTAGCGTATACTTGTCAACGCTATAAATCTGTGTGTTACCTGTGTCTTATTCCGCCTTAAGTTTGGGCTATTATTAATATTGTTGGTTGTTTCAATTATATCTTTTTCTATCCAAACTGTATATGTTGTAAACCACTAAAATACCACTGCTGTCAGTCTAGGTTTTATTTTTATAACATTTTATATATCTAGTTTTGAGAAATAACAGTTTAAACAGCTGACGTCAACAATAAAAGTGACTGGATTATACAATCTAACACGGAGCCAATTATGTCAGTTCTTCGAATGCAACACAAAACTTACAGTAACGGGCAAAAAAGACATTATAGCCCCAAATAACATGTTTACAGTAAAGTACATATTTGTCACGCATAAATTGGAACTTATCCAAATTGTGTTGAAAATAATCCAATTATTTATACAGAATTTAAATGAATTATCACACAAAAAGTGTAAACAATATTTAAAGTATTACAAATTATCAATTCGTTTACTTTAATAAGTTAAAATTGCCAAGAACCATTTAAACTACCAATGATGTCATCTATCAATCACTACGTCATCAGTATATATGACCATTTTCTCATGGACGTCAATTGATTAAAATCACAATCAATAAAATATAACAATTTAAACTAATATACAATAATGTCAATTTGTTTTTAATCTGTATATAATATATCACGTACACTCGATAATTAGGAGAGCCTATTTTACTTGTATTGTGCTTTATTTCCTTACCATATTTTTACATAATGGCCTTAACTTTTATATGACGTATCTGTTACGCAATGTCTTGAATCATTACTTATGACACTATATTATAATTTGCCAATATTCACACTAAATGTTTTTGATTGGTTATCTACCACCCAGGGGCTATTTTCTAATTTATTAGTCGCTGTTTAGCTGGAAATTTCAACATCTGTTCCAAAATGAATATATTTTTATAAAATAATTATATCTTTCCTGGAAATCGTCTTAAATTATTTTAAGGATGTTAGGATTGTGGTACTTAAGAAGTGGAAATTTCGTAATAACAGGTCGATCTTTTCACTTTTAATATCCAATTTGCATTTTTTTATTCTCAAACTTTCACTACTATATTTCAAACTTTTGCCTATTTTCTCTAACTTTCGACTTTAAGATGGCAAAGTTTAAAAAAGTATTTCGACTTATTATCTTAACATATTGGTTTTTTTTATTTAATAATTCGGCTTATTCCTTATGATATCGCCTTAATACCTCACCAGTTGAACTATGTTATCTCAGAATATCAACGTTTCTTGATTAGATTGGTGTTATGTAATAAGGGGGTAAAGAAAGGACCACATGGATAAACTGTTGACATTTCGACTTAGTATGCGAAAAATGTGTTAACCGATTATATGAAATATGTAAAAACAAGATGTACATCGATATAGAGGCTATGAGTATTTCATCTACTTGATATAGGCTCCTGATGGTTTGGTTGTTCTTATGCATATCTCTGGTAAGAAAATGAAGATTGTGAGCAACATATTTAATAGGGCGGGCACAAGGATTTACTGGGAGAGCAATTGCCCATTCAGTATATTACACATTATAGTATATACCTCGGTCTCACTAAGATATGTGTGTGACCATAATCATATGTCCGCTACGAGCTATAATCTTGTCTAATGTATAAATTCCTGATGTAATTGTTGTGACATGTTACATTTGTTTTGCTTTGCTTTAACGGAGGATGGTAGCGCCCGATTGATACATTTTATATAGGCGTGGGATGCGGGTGGGGGGGGGGTAGGTTTCATTATAAATGGGTGTCCCCCTCCCCTTTGGATTTTTTTGCATTTCCTGGTGGCCTCAGATGCAATTTGGTGCAATATAGCACACTTCAACACCTACTCCATTTTGTAAACTTAATTTTGTATTTTCACCTGGCCTTAGATGCTATTTGGTGCTCCAAATGAGATTTTTTTCTCATTTGGAAATGAAAAAGGGGTTTTCTGACTTGCGAAGCGGGGGGCGGAATGATACTTCCGCCCCTCCACATTTTTCACTGGGGGCTGGCGCCCCCCCCCCCCCCCAGCCCCCCGGTTCCTACGCCCTTGAACATTGGTAAACCAAACACATGAATTTGTACAAATCAATAATAACATAATACAGAATAAGATTTCCTCTTATAAATAATGCACAAAGGGAAGAAGAATAGCAAATAACATTTGGTAACATGAAACTCAAAGCATAGAGTAAGATTAACAACAATTAACTCCTTAATAATAATAACGCTCAACTTACCATCGCTGACGGGCAAAACTAGCCGCACGACAAACTGCGACATACAGAGGCATTCAGGGGTTTACTGCAGCTTTTGGGGGTTTACGACGGCTTTCTGGAGAATCATAGAATACCAATAAAAATAATAACCTCTCGAGAGATACTCCACGAAGATGATACCTTAACTCGAGATACTCTTACAAATAAGCAACGCAATAAATACACGAAAAGGCAATCAAGATGGTACAAAGCATATAGCAAAATCACATTAAAAACAAATCTCAAGAATGCGATATTAAAGAAGTATACAATTAGGATATCTATCCCTTTAGTGCCTTAACAAAACATATATAGGATACACAGTACTTAGGATTTCACTCTGAGAGCATATGCGACGTCACTCTGAACCAAGAGAGGAATGAAGAATGTAACTACGTAACACTCACACAATACGAAAGTATTCATCGATTACGTAAGTATGCGAAGCAAGGAAGCGGGTATAAAAGGTCACACCCTAAACACCTAAACACTATTGAGCGAGGGCAGCATTGACTTTTCCCCGATTTCGACCAAGCAGAAATTTCCCTTTAACCACGCTAAAGAAATAACAAAAATCGGCAGCGATGATATAGATCATTAATATGTTGCTTCCATGATACATTTTCATCAATAATTAATCCTAAGTATTTTTTTAAATGTGATTTCAAAATGTGGATTACCCTCAAGTGAAAAAAATATCGTAACATTAATGACTATTATTACGAGCAAGGAAATTGTGTTGCTATTTGTTAAATGTGTAAAGTTAACGTGCTTGCGTTAAATTGCATCAATAAATTTACTACACCAAGTACACACTACACATCCGGAGACTGTGCAGTCTAATTTCTTCAATACCGCCCTCATTCCCATTTGGTAAACATATCAAAAACAATATCAAAACCACCGGGTCCCAGTGTAAGGATATATAGACGTCACAGATAACAGTGCCGTACAGCTGAAAGTTTATCTTTGTAATAAGGAAGAGACCCTTCTCTTTTCATTATTACAATTGTGATTTTTTTTTAGTAAATGTGTTGCACTCAGGTCAATCAAACGCCTCCCTCTATCCAACAGTTTGCTCCTACTAACCCCCCCCCCCTCCCTTCCCCGATACCGCCTTCTTCCGCCATTGCTTACAAGTGTAGTACTCCAAAGTCCTGAAAGTCAATGCCATTTGAACATAACATATCGAGAGTAGTTACACATATATATGCTGTTAGAAATCTTCCTTTATCTCTCTCGACGCTGCACAGCAGGGAATAATTACGCTTTACTTCCTGAAGGAGCAGGCGAGTTGTAGTCACTTCAAATGATTTTTATCGAGTTGACAAGGCACATACTCAACTTGATAAATTTGGCCAAGATATGAATAAAGCGTATACTTGACAACTCTATCAAAATCATATCTTTGACTTGTTGCCAAGTTACTTGAAACACACCATACTCGATTTGTTTTATCATTTTTGTCAAGCGGTAGCGTTAGCGTAACTGGTCAGCGCAACAAAAATATGCAACATTAAATTGTTTTGAAGAACTCACCTGTCCCTTCAGAACCATTGTTGATTTGTCACCAATGTCGTAAATATATGATATTAGATGCGGCGGACATTGTATATTGTCATATTATTCCTACACGCACGCTACGATAACGCGATTAGTATTTTTGAAAATCTACTTAACTTTTTTGACCAAAGTCTCCGACGCGAATAGTGTGTTTTGTCATGATGAGTAATTCCAGTAATCACCAGCTGTTTATTGAAATTCCAAATAGTCTGAAATGTTTCATTGCGTTGCCGGAGCGCGATTTTTTTCCCAAACAGGTTTGCAAATACGGAGTTTTCATCTAACCAGATTGCTCGTGACGTCAGCATCAATAATGGCCATCACTAGATAGAAAGTTGGAAGACATACACTGAATCAGAAGAATGATTAGGTCCCTGGGTCTTAAATGTCAAAACATGAAAGAGTTCATTGACGTCACTGAAACATGATGCTTAAGCTGAACAGATAAAATGTTGTTGTTGATGTCCTGTGACACTTAGTTAAGTCTAGTTACGGGGTTGCCTTCTAATCGTCCGAACTTTACCTTTAATGCTTGGATCACTTGTTGAACTTACTTATGATACATACGCTACATTGTAAGATTCGTGAGTCGTTCTATTGAAACCGGAATTCCTTCGTGCAATGGATACACTAAAATCACAAGTCTTAAATGAATATACGCAAACATGATAGCAGCAATAGTTTGAATCAGTGATACAATACGTACGTGAATTGCGCAACTAGATTAGGACTACAGTAAGTCTGCAATTTTCCTGTCTAAAAGTTGGAAAATGGTTTGCGAATAATCAAGGCTTAATTTATACAACTTTTCTGTTAAATCATATGTTTCTCCACTGGGTTAGATCATATATAGAGGAAACTTATTGGATATACACAGTACATATAGGACTAAACAGGATAGGCAGAAGCTCAAGTGAGGGGTGAAAAATGCTGGGTAACTGTCACCAATAACTGATAAAGACTGGAAGAAATATTTTTGATCGAGAGGAAGTTGGTCCTTTTGTTGAGTCAAAGCATAGATACAAGCTACTGATAAGCAATCCTGTCATCTCGAGAAAACCTCTGGCCAATGTTAAGAAGTGGTTCCAGAAGGGGGAGGGAGTTGGGTGGGGGGGGGGGTGGTTGAGAACAGAACTGTTTTTGTAGCACAACACAGTTCTAAAATGTCCATACTGTATAGTGTGCAGTATGGTATACTACCGTCGCTGCACTGTGTACATAATTTTAATACATATAGGCCTACAGCGCATGTGTGATGCACCCTGTACAAAACTGTTACGTGCTTTGTGCTATGTTATCGATAAATGCCTTCACAGAAAACTTTGATCAAACATCGATAGTTGATCTTACAATATAACAAACTAGTGTGCTAAATATGTCTAAACCAATTCCAAAGATATCTACATATACTGACGAAAAGCTTAGGGTAATTTTGAACGTTTAAACCTTCGTTGCAACGAATTGATTAAAACATGTTGCTTACCGCGAAGTACAAGGTTTCTATATTGATGACGTAACTTCCGACCAATCATGAGCGACTATTTACACACAATTGCAAACCTGTTTGGGAAAAAAACCGCGAACAGGGCAGGGCCTGGATACGCTCCCCCTCCAGATTTGTGAAAACTGGTTAAAAGAAGGAACCTTTCCTTTTTTGTAATAAAAAGGGTCCTTTACTAATTTAAAAATGTCGTTTTGTTGATAAATTAAGCAATATGTCATTTGAAAGTGCCTTTTTGTTTAACCCCCCCCCCCCTTCGCAACCCCTGCCCAAAAGTTAGATTTCCATAAAGGAATGATATGTGTATTTGGGCATACATGGTAAAATGACACACTATTTTAAGAATTTCATGCATTCACTTGAGAAGAAGGAGATACGATATAAAGGAAAACAGATACATCTATTGGAAACGTATTTATTACTGTATGAGAAATGATACATAACAGATGTATAAGGGTATGAATGTAACATTTGAGTCCAAGATCAAATAGTTTAGGTTGTTACATCACGATTGCAAGTCAATGATCCCGTCCGGATCGAATCCCTGTAGGATACCAAATTCATTTTGGAATCCATTTTGTGTAACAAAATGAAAAATAGCGGCATGTATGAAACGTTGAATAGCGAGTTTCATTCTGGTACATTAAACAATTAAACCATGAAGTATAATTCAAAGAACAATTCGCAATCAACCCCCCCCCTCCCCCACACCCTTACACACCGCTACAATTACCACTCCATGTTGGTTTTTGCAGATGTATGCAAGTATGTAAGGACTCTACACAAAAGAAACAACATTAAGTAATTCCTATTCATGATTCATTGTCTTCATAGCATTATTGGCAGAATATAGCAACACTTTGCATCTAAGCACCCTTCCATTTTACAAGAGTGCATTCCTGGGGAGCATCGAATGAACCCAAAAACCTCTTTGTTATGGTACCTTATCATAGGTAAATGGTCCCCAATCGACAAAAGTATAGTTGTAGGACAACAAATGAGCTTATATACTCGTCAATACAAACGATCTCCGTTTCGCAGATGAACCATTTGTAAGAAACATCAAGAACAACAAATTATAACTTTCGATGAAGATCGTTCTATTGAAATATCGACTTCCGAAATATACTGTTGTTGTTACCATGGTCACATTGGACGTGGTTTGTAATCAAGATCATAACATTTTTTATGACAGTTCGGTGGAAAGGGTGTAGTGCGGATTGGAAGTGGATCGTAGTGGGACCATTTGTGTGAAGGTGAGGTAAAATGTCATCATTGCCTGGCTTTGAATACACAAATAAAAACACGTCCCAATATCGTGTCCCAAAGTACACTTTCGTATCACGTATACAATACGTCAAAGAAGAGACTTATGAACAAACTTCTCGATTTGTTTTGTTCGATTTGAATTTTGGTCACCATCACGGGACTATGTTGAAGTTATCAGCTGATTACAACACTTATGATAAGTTAGAATAGTAGGGGGTCTTAGTGAGGTTCCTCAAAGCGGTCTCATATTACGCTTCATACTCTTCTCTTTCTTTTTGGCCAAACTGATAACACTGCATCTGGTTTAGAGGTAAAAACGATAAAGTATTGTAAAGCAGTAAGTGATCATCAAATGACGTATACAAGTGGTAAGGCGCAGAGCATGACAATAATTCAATAAACAAACTAAATTTAGCGTAACGAATTAGGGGTCTGAGATACCAAATTGAACGAATTGAACCCGTTTCTTAAGATTGTAAAGTGACTTCGGTCACGTGACATATCCTCTGTGCATTGAATGACGAATTATTCATGAAACACTCATCGTCAGTTATCAGCGTGACGTCATCACCTAACCGTTTTCATCAGAAGATAACATCATGCGGTAACAAATACAAGAATGTTTTCAATCTTCATGGAAGGATTTACAAAAAAATAAAGTACTATATACAGCACTGTTAATGTTGGATTCATCACAGAGATCATCAAATAGATCTCCAACATGTCACACAGTCCTGTATTGTACAAAAGTAAAACAAGAAACGTTTCCAAGGCGATTATCGATCACATTAATGACTAATGAGCGTGAGGAAGAAGTAACATGTTTACAATAAAATAATTAACCGGTTAACCGTCAAAAATGAACCGGTTCGGTAGTATTGTTCCTCGTGGTTGCAGACTTAGGAAAGTTTGACAGCAGGTAAGAGGCTAAGAAAAGAAAAATATAATGATAGCAAAACGAGTTCTAGATTTCTGTCTCTATTTCCGTAAAACCGTATATTGTTAACGCGTATTCTGTGAATTGGATATTTGAGAAGGTCGAGGAAATGTTCAAAATCAAAAAGAATCTTACAAAGTCTTTGCTTATTGACGTTAACTTGTGAAAATTCTAGAAGATTGTGCAAGGTTTACCCAAACTTCAATTTCAGATCGTGAAGCATACTCTGACATTTGTTTTTAGCAAATATTACAGATTAATGGCATAATGACTGACACAATGTAACAACTTGTCAATGTATCATAATTCAATTTATGTTAATCTCAATATCTCAGTCTGTACGAAAAATGTATTTACTCTAAAAAATAACTGAAAAGCTAGGTACTGGGTATCGTTCAGTTTCTATGAAAGACCAATGTCTAGATATAAGATGTTGACAGGAACGAAAATGCCGCCCATGATGATGATGATGATGATTACAAAGGCTTTTACGTCATCAGTTAAAATTTAGTAACTGCTATTGTATATGCAGTAAGGCCTCCGACTCGGTTGGATAATTATGAATATATTGTTTGTTCCTACGTTTACTGAAGAAATGACTCATAACTGAAATTTTGTTAATAATAAAAGTACACAGAAAATAATTGTAACCAAATAATCAAAACGTATGGCGCATCAGTTGTACAACAGGTTTTAACACGGCGATCATGGAAAATATGAAGTAGTGGATATGTTACTGGAAATAGCTTTATATTCCTGCACAGTTTGGACATATTGACCGGTTTTGTAATGGAATTCCGATACTGCTATTTTCACCTTAGATTTAGAAAAGCTTGATCTATAACTATGGCATTGTATGTTAATCAACACTTCCTCAACCAAACAGTTGGACACAACCTCCCATTCCAGGACCATTTGATACCGGAACCAATCATCAAGGATTGAATATAACATGAAGGATTTCCATTTTATTGAAACTAAATGTCATTGAGTCAATGATATTTACACCAAACAAAGGACATCCAATTAAAATCTGATTAGGTAAGTAAATAAGGTTCATAGATTGTACTGATCAATGTAGGAAATAAGGGAGGTGGTATAGTACAGGACCTGATGACAAAGAGGGAATCCACCACTCCCGCCCCCCCCCCCCCTACCTACACACACACACAAACACGCTATACTTCATTTAGTGTAAATTTGTATTCAAGTTATTTCATGTTAGGGTGAGCTTGTGTATGTGTGATGTCATTTGGTTGTTGATATTGAACTCACCTATGTGGTTCACTTTTTTTCTTTGTTTATGTAATCTACTCTCCTTAAAATGAAAGACTGAAATGTTAGTATAATCATCTGAAATTTCAGTCTAATGATGGATGGTATTAGGGATCAAACTACATAGACTAAATTCCAGTCTGAAATGTAAAGACTGAATGTCAGTCTCAGCTAGGCTAAATACTCTGCAGTATAATAGACTGAAAATCAAACCATTTTAAACTGAACAGTTAGAAGTTTAGACTGAATTATTGCAGCACCAGTGTAAATTAGATTGAACACTTTCTAGTATATTAGACTGATATATAGGCTGAAAAGTCAGTCGTTTAGAATGAATTATTACACATCATAGCTATACTGTCAATCTTATGAATTGCAAATTCTGGTTTGAAAATGCTTTTCTAATGATCCTCCATGTTGGCTAAGTGCTGAAATTCTTCATTGTTGATGCATTTACCCTCAAAAACAACATTCTAAGATATGTTAATGCAAGGGAATTTACTGAAAGGTGCACAATGGCTCCTGAGTTAGTATGGTCTGTATTTCAGTCTTATTCTCAACACAAGCACCAGAAAACACACTACTTGTTAAGAAAAAGTCGCCTAGGAAAGAACCTGGGCACGAAAACCAAACTACCGAACGACTGATGCGCTCTCAACCCCAGTCCCCTTTCATCGGGACTGTGACTGTGAGATCATCGTCGGGTGTGCATCACCATTCCCTTCGAAAGATACTACATATACTACATACACTACATATGATCTTAGCCAAAAGGCCGAAACACAAGGCACATTTCTGATCAATGTTTAACAAATCATGTTGTGATTTCAACATTATTCAGTGGAAGTTAAAAATTGGTTGTAGACAATGATACTTTAAACATCAGTGAACTGAGTACTTTGGAAATACTATCAGTTGATCAAGAATTGTAGATATCTTACAGGTATAACATGTTGGAAAGTTTAACATCTATCTGCTTTCTATCTCTGTAACTGGATACATTAACATCTCAGAGCTGCACTGGAAAAAAGTGACTTCTACTGTTGGCAAGATTCGAACATTTGAAGTGCAGAAACATAGCCTGCGTGCACCGTTGTTTTGTATATAACATGAACATCAGGCAATCAAGGCATGATCATTTGTCTTACTCTGGGATTACCTTAATAAAGATAGAAAAACAAAGTATTCAAGAAATATGCACAGACATTACAAATATGTGAGTAAACAATTGAAATGCCTGTAATTATTAATGTTACTGTTAATATAAAAAGAGAGATACCACAAAACCAGAACCCTACAGTCCATAGTAACATAGTTCTTAAGTAAATGGCCACACAGGATCGGAACAGTCGAATCTTGTTCACTTAATGTGCAAGTCATGTACATGAATCATTGATTTGAGTGGACTTCAAATGGGGTGAGTCATCTTCAGTTCGCTGCAAAAGTGTAGCACTGTCAGATGTTGTGAAGCGACTTCTATCCAATGTATTTCTGTGGTTAACGTTAACAAGCAATTGTTTATGTAATTTCACAAACTCCAACATTTTTGGAGACGCAGTGACTTTTGAAGAGCTTGTCGGCTGCCTCCACAATGTTTGCCCAGCTGGAAATAACTGTTTTGTTGGCTCAGCTACAATGAAATATTGCTTATGGCCAGTGTCATGTCCACCAGAAAGTTTAAATTGCTGACTATACTGGACAATATTCCTTTTCCGGGCTGCAGCTTCCACATTTGTGCCTTCCTGTTGAGTAAGGATATGAAATCAATTTAAAGAAATATTCTTACAGAATTGTTTAGACAGTGAGCTTAACCCGTAAATGCATTTTATATTAACCCAATTGTTGAGGACCCCTGACATGGATAAATCAGATTATTCATGGGACTCTTTAACTTGGAGCTAAGAAACAAAGGATACAGTACTTGTATTTCCCTAGGAAAGAATAAAGAAAATGAAATATGACTGGCAAGAGAAGGCAAAGCTACTTTAGGTCACCACACATGCAATGTATGTTTGATGTGATGTGTAACATGAAGAATAGCCAGCAAAGAAACATAATGATAAGAATGAGTGAGGGATAACTGACCTATCATTGATGGCATTTTGCTGATTAACAATACTAGTACAATTAGTGATAAGGTAATCAAGATGTCAACTTTGCAAGAATTAAAGCACACATCAGGGTCTGAGGTCTGAGAACCATTCTTTCACAGAAAGGAGATCTTGTCATATGTTTTTCTTTGAGGTAGTGATTAAAACCCTTTATGAATCTTTCACACACTAAATCATCTTACCATTACTTATTAACCATAACTGTATTTTTGTGGCATGTTGTCGCCAAATGTTTTCCCATCGTTTAATAGGCTACTATAGCAGTAAGTTTATTTGCAAAGATACGAATCTGTCACAATACATTTGGAAAACTAAATATGTATTGTGATGAGGTTTGAATGCTGACCAGATTTTTAAGAAAAAATATACCCTGATTTATGCCTTTAGGTCCCATGTTGCGTTCAAGTAAACAAATTATCATTTCTTTGCTCACAGTAAGCCTATAATCACACTTCCACATATACTGTATGTTCTTTTCTTCAAAATTTAGATTGTATTGCAAATCTGAACAATTAAACAAAATGAGATCAAAACAAACCAGGCGATTATTCACTTATACCCCCGTGTTTACATTTTCTGAGTTCTAGTGTGCATGTACTGACGGCCACACTGTACCATACACAGTGATACATATAACAAAACAACGGTCTCATTGCTGCTATTTTGTGAATTAGCCAATATTTCTAGTAAGAAATACACAATTGGAAATAATGTTATTGCAGACACTAAAATGGGATGATATCAGCACAATATTTAGGTTGGTCATAGTTATTAATATTACCAAGGTGATGAAAGCATCACTATTTGCATGGTTATTCAGCGGCCCTGACAATAATTTAAAATGTATTCAGTATTTAACTTACAGCTATATTCTGTACGAAGTATAGGACATCTCCAGATCTACTAGTTGGCAGCTTCCCATAACTATACCTCTTCATATTTACCTATCTGTGCAACATGTAGATTAGAGTAGATACAGTACAGATGTCTTTCTGAAATGAAAAAAAAAGAATATTAAATAATTAGAACATCATATAAATTGCACCATCTAGTTCAAATGGTATGGACTGTTCATTAAGCTACTTCCCCTAATCACAGGCTGAGAGATTCACCATCCACCTCCTACGACTTTTACAGATGGTATTACAAGTAGATTTAATATTCGGCATAACTTTTTTTTCCTAATAGGGTTGTAAATTAGTATAACGGTTTGCCTAAGAAAGTTGTACTTGCAAGTAGTGTGAATGGGTTTAAGAATGCTTTGGACAAGCACTTTAAGCATGGTTATGTATGTATGTATGTATGTATATTAGATCCTCCTGCAAGCAGGAACTCGCGAAGAAGCCTCATAGGCTTATCAAAGCCGCAAGCTGACCGAAGTCAGTCTCTTACATTCATATTTAACGTCCATAATTATGAATTGTTAATTGTCAACAACTCTGTAACTGGACGACATACATTAATCTGGGAGTGACTCGAACCGGGAACCTTATGATTGAAAGGCGCCGGCGTTAACCACTGAGCTAACACTCCACATTGGCTCAGAGTGTTTGTTTCTTCAGTTTTCTTTCTCTCTCAGGACTATAAGGTCCTTGATGGGGACTTGAGTGTCCCTCCTGATCCTGTTTTTTCTACTAAACTAACCCGTTTGAGGCTTATAGCATTGCACTGATAACGTGCTGATGCTTATTTTCACACGGCCCTCTGATACCTTACACCCAATAGCTACTCTAAGTTACAACTTACGTAGTTACTATTGTTTTTTAATTATCAAATCTGAGCACTGTACACAAAACTTGTTTGGCTCCACATAATAGTTTGAGTATGATACAGGCCACCATATCACCTTATTTCTCTTCCTTTACAACATTATATCCCTAACACAATGTTATTAAGAAGCATAGACATAAGCACAGCCTAGGCTTATTGGTCGGGGTTACAATTAACTAGCGTAGCCTCGTTAGGCTTAGGTAACTTAACATGGGTAAATTAAATAAAAGTTAGGCCTAGGCTAGCTTGACTTAACTGCATATTTACCAACTACTAACTAGCCTACTATAATTAGTGCTAGACCAAGACTAGGCCCTGTTGTGTTAAACCTAGGCTTTAGACAGTAGTACCAGCCAACTATAACTTATAACCTAGCCGTAGGGATATAGAAGACGGTAACATCGCGTATCACGTGACATCTTGTGATCACACGCAAATTTGAATGATTCGATACGTAAAGCACGAAGAATTAGATTGACGCTCAAAAAGCCTCAAATTCGATCAAATTCAAAGCAGTATGTTACCTTCTCACAATGAGAGAGAAACAGCTATGTTGAATTGTGTTTTAATAAATTTAATTTATGTTTCTCCAATTGTTCTGTACCATCGGCATGCGAATAGTCAGTGCATGTGAATTGCGTGTAATTTCAATGTAAAATAATTTAAGGTCTGCCTAGCCTAACTTTGTTGTCATTTGCAGACCTAAAATTGTTGTATGGATACCTCTCAATTTAATCTTGCATCATGGTTCTATCAGAGAATATCTCAAAACGACATGATCATTAATCACGTCCGTAATATCCCAACGGGTACATTGTGTACGTCCACTGTGCATCAACGAATTTAGAGACATTTTCTGAGGCTTCAACTGTCAAAACTTCAATTTAGTCAAATATTTGAAGGAGAGTATAATATTAAATAATCTTCAGGAAACAGAACGATCAGCTACATCATCAGTTTTAGGAGAAAGAAAAAGACCAAATTAGCATCGCGGTTTTACCGTATGCATATACCATCTAAGTTAGGGCCTACATCTTT
The DNA here is from genome assembly GCF_037975245.1 of Apostichopus japonicus. Classification (NCBI taxonomy): domain Eukaryota; kingdom Metazoa; phylum Echinodermata; class Holothuroidea; order Aspidochirotida; family Stichopodidae; genus Apostichopus; species Apostichopus japonicus. The sequence goes on from NC_092567.1 coordinate 11,602,601, forward strand.
TCATCATTTCTCTTTATTTATAAGCTTCTTGAGCTTCCACAAACATATCAAAGTAATAGTGTATAGGACAATACAGAACACTCGAAAATAATTTGCCTATGCTAAGTTTGTCATGATAGGATTAACGTTAGGCCTAACTCGAACCTATGCCTTAATTACTATTACTTAATACTAGCCCTACGTACAGTGATTCGTTATAGCTAGCCATATAGCCTGTTAGTATGTTAGGCCTAACTAGACTATGCCTACCGCCAGTCAACATCCTATTCAGTGTTCTAAACTGCAAATGTACAATATGCACGCAGGCTAAGCCACACAATTGTGCCTGTTAACATTTATATAAATTAAACAAAAGAATAATAAAGTAGGGCCTACACTCGAACTGCTTAAGGAATTCGTCACCAAAGCCTTCTCCGCAAGAAACGTTCTTAGCAATTCTGCCATTTTCACTGGAACTTCCAAGTACATACGTGTATAGAGGGACGTAGCTAAGGCCTGATGATTGGGGGGGGGGGAGGGGGGTGTAGTGGCTGAAATTCCAACTGGATGGGTTTTGAAGCCAGAAAATTCCAACTGCTGCCTCGATGCACTACTCGTCAACGATACGGTCAGTGTCATTCAGACTCCCCATCTTTCGCGACTGCACTTTTGTTTTATGCTTGAAGGCTACATAAACTACTAACTACAAAAGCTATGTTAATGTAACAAAGGGGAATTTTTTTTTCTTCAACAAATTATATTCGACGACATAGTGAATTACCCAAAACTACAGTGCTTTTTCCTAGCGCACTTAACATTATTTCCATTTGGAATGAAGTGAACAATTTTACATTTTGCAGAAAAATGTTGAGTTGACGAGATACGATAAGTTGTCTTTTAAACATTTTGCAGAAAATCGTTCAATTGCTCAGTTTGAATGAAGTGAACAATTGAACATTTCGCATAATTTTTTGAAATTGACGAGATATGATAAGTTGCCAGCTAAACATTTTGCAGAAAAATGTCCAATTGACGAGATATGATAAGTTGTCAATTGAACATTTTGCAGAAAATTGTTCAATTGCTCAGTTAAAGCAACTGAGCGATCTAACATTTTTCTGATTTATAATAAGATTTTATCTTGTCATCTAAACAATTTACTGAAAAATGTCAACTTATGTGGCAAAGTTTTTCTTATGTTGATGGCACTTTTAAGCTTCCGTAGATTAGTATTGAGCGTTTTAGTTGTATACCATAGAGGCAATATATATCCTGACCTTACTTCAAGCTAGCGAACAGGGTCAACCCACCTAATAGCAAAATGAGTACATAAATAAACCGAATTGAAGCTGGCGAACGTTGTACAGTGGTTCTATGAGGCATATTCAAAACCATACGAAGTTTTGTATGGTGGAGTATAAGGATCGCGAGAAACAGTTTCTCAAAGTGGTAAGAAAAACGGTAAATATGACTAATTAAAGGTAAATTTTGAACGAAATTTTTCAATTTCGAGTGTGACACTCGGAAATTCCGACTGTCGCACTCAAATTTTCCAACTATCGTCAGTTTTATCAAGTTTAGGGGGGGGGGGGTGGGTGGGGGTGAGACACTCCGCTATCGACGTCCCTGCGTGCATATATAAATAGTTTGTATATATCCCTGCACTAGTTGCAGTGCGCTAGGGTGCGCGGTCCTATCATGTTCGCCACTCATTGTAATCATGCAAATATTAAGAACACGTGATCATATATTACTTTCCTGATTGGACGTGATTTTAGTGGAATAGAAAGACTTACATTTACGCGATCCCGTAACAAAATTGAATAATATGATTGGATACTTCGGTCAGTGTAAACAAATATTGAGCGGTGCAACGGATTCTTTATATGATATGGAGTGATTTTTAGTCTAAACTCAGTCCAATACACTGAAAACAATTGCAATCGCACTTCAAACTGAAACATTCAGTCTATCATTTCAAGAGAGTACATGTAATAATTTCCATCATTCGTTGCTCTACACATAGCCCGTTCACATTCCCGTTGCTAAGTAGAGAGGTTTAATTTGGGCAGTTGTATATAGGAACTTGACGAATACAAATAAAATAACGAATCACAGGTCCCTACGAGAGCAAACGTACCCCCTCCATCCCGTCTACCGTACATTATATAGATGGTGTGTATTTTGTTTCGTGAGAAACCTATCAACAACTAGAAACCCTGTACTGGTACAAGTACCTTGAAAGTATATAAAGTTAATATATTGTACTTATCAATGAAGGAATTAAGGAAGGTGAGGATAGTACAAAACCTGATAGCCAGGCAATAGAATTGTAGCCCAGTCCCTCTCATCAACATATTAAAAGAAAAACATATCATTGACTATGCCTTGAACAACGAAATCTACTTTTCTTCGAAGCGTATATTATTACAGCAAAACCAATTATAAAGTGCTTAAACTCCGTATCGGTTGCCATGATACAATTATTCCGTCTCACGTCACTGTGTCTACACTTCTCTATTACAATTATTGCCTCTTTGTGGCAACAAATTCGCATGAGTGGTTTCAATTGTTCAAGTTTATAGTATTTTCTGCATAGGAAACTTACCCGACTACTAAGTTTGTAAAAGTACCATATCTTCGCTATGCCAGATATTGTACACTGCAATATGCTGGAAGCAAAATGTCTTTAATGTGAATACAGTTATTGTAAGATCAGTTTCTGCAAGCTTTTAATGAGGACCTACATATCGAGGTCTTCTCAATTACTGCTCATGTTCCCTACACTGAGCTACGTTAATCCACACTGATTACCATTGCTTACAATATATAGTGTACACTTTCAGGGGGGACTGTTTCCACTGATGTGCTATCAATCTTGTCATAGACTAGTCATTAATCGAATTTTACGAAGATTATTTTTGTATCAGGAACGTTAATTTATGGTGTGGGTAGGATAAGAAACGAAAGAAAACCGTTGCGAAAGAACACGAAATACTTGATAGTACCACGGTTCTGGGATACAAACAAAGCCATTGCATTGGTCGTTCTCACGTGTATTTTTTATGGAACTAGAAATCTAAGCACGCAAGTAGTTGGGGAGAGACTAAAAGAACGAAGTCTTTTTTTCACTAATAGCCAGTAAACGGTTTAGTAAATTTACTTTTGTTTTAAAAGCAATAGCTGCCATCTTGTATTAGAAATTGAGGTGGAATGACTGTCACGCAAATATGTTTACTTATAGACTATTTACACAGTCGAACCAAATGCTAAAAACATGATCATTTTGTGTTTGCTATCAGGAGAATGATCGAGGTCTACTTATCTAAATCTTAAAGCAGCTTTCTGAGTCCTTTCTATGATTTTCTCAACCTCATTGACCCCACGATGCCATAACGACATACACACCTAGTTTATCTATTCAAATCTAACTTCAAGTGGTGGTTTAAGGTCGAATGATTTACAAATTTGAACGTTGTTTCTCTCGATGATATTTTCCGTTAGGTTCGCAATAAGCCCCGCCTATAACATGAATATTTAAATTATTTGAACGTCATGGAATAATGAGGTAAATAATTTCACTTTGCCGACGTCGTAAGCAATCCAGTACACCAATATATACTACAACACCATGCTCTATTTATGTGCCTTGAGTATGGCTGTGATAACGACTCAGCTTTTTCGGATTGTGAATGTATCTTTTTTAAGCAACAGCTTATAAATAAACTTGTCAGTTATTCACTCATTGGTTGGATTCAAACTAGTGAATTTGGGGAACTGTATGCGATTGCTTTTAAATGAGAAATTTGTCGGAAGACTCTAAACTTATATCTGCAGAAGTCCTTTATTACTCGCCAATTGGTGCTCTAGGTATGAAAGAACTTAGCTAATATTTTAGTTTGATGTTTTGTGATGAATTTATGTAAAAGCACTTGACGGACATGTCTATAGGGTGGGAAAACGGCGACAAAACGCAAAAAGCTGCTTTAAGAAGTTATAACAACTTGCAAGCAAAATACCGATTACAGTAGTATCCCACCCCGCTGAAGAAGGCTAAATGGGGTGGGGGCGGGGAATTCGAGAAACATCTTTTCTGTTGCTGAGATATAAATGTTTGAGTTTAGTTATAAAAAAGGAAAGTACTGATTGTGCAATAACCTATCACGTCACAACATTATGCACCTTAAATTGTCTTTGTTTTCTGTTATAATTGAAAGCGGCTTACTTAACCTTTAGTAGGGTAAGGGGACCAGACGTCCCCGATTTTCGGGACAGTCCCCGATTACAGTGTGCTGTCCCCGATGAACAAGTGCCCCCGAAAATGTCTCCGATTCGTCAAAATGTTCAGGAATTTCGAAAATATTATTAGTAAAATAATTGTATAAAAAAAAATTAGTCAAGTGTGCAGTCGCAGAACGGAACTTATAACCAGTATTTCAGGTGGGCCAGTGTAAAGTAGAAACACTGTTAAAATATGCTAGCTCGATCTAGCCTAGCACTCTTTCGACCGTATAATTGGCAACTACGGCGACACAACCACAATTATATTGTGAGCATAACCACTCACAAGCTCTCAAAGAATCACGTAAAGTAAGTGAATTTCATGTGAGAAAAAGCTACATTTTTGAAAATAAACTTGATTAAAACAGTGCTTCTAAGTATCACCATTTTACATCTTAGACACCCCCTCCCATTAGACCCCTCCCCATATCAGTCACGCAATAAATGTCCCTGGTTCCAGTCAGGAAAATATGGTCACCTTATAGTAGGGCCATATAATTTAGTAATTTACAAAGGTGGTACCTATCGACCAACTCTTTCCGCGTTCCATACGCATGTGACTTGTGATAAATAACTGAATTATGAAACAGACACAGGCTGTTATGCGTTTTATAGTATAATAATGACTCAGATCGTGTCTCGAAAAGTTGGGGGTTCGTAGACAACTGTGACATCCACAGGGGGTTCGTGGGGGAATAAAGTTAGGGAAACCCTGGTTTAATGTTTAAGCAGGGGGGGGGGTCCCTGGTATGTGCGATAGTCTGTGTATCTAGGGGTATCAATGTATTGTTGGCTGGAAGAGAGTTGGTTCTTGCTGCCGAGGTTTATGTTAACAGTCTGGTGGACATTCTTGTCTCTGAACTTAGTATACGGGGAAGTAACCATAGACGGATAGACCGTGGGGCGGGGTTCAGCTCATATATGTAGCAAGGTAGAGAGCGTTGCGACTTGTTATTGGTTTCTGATATATGTCAATGCTATCGGATATGTCGTAATTGGTCAGTTACTCGTGCATAGGATTCTACACAGTTACGGGGTCGTTTATATTGCTATGCGAGTAGCGTTTTTATACATTAATTTGGTATACATTAAGAACAAGTTGCCAGGCAGAATCCTTGCCGAAGTTTATAGCGTTTGTCAGAGGCAATGTTTTAGAGGTTATTTTGGGGCTTCTGCAGAAGACATATGGATCAGATTGATGCACTCTGAAGCTGCGCTGCGCACACTGCTTGTGCGGTTACAAGGCCGTTGCAGCGTAGGGTTCACGGGCTGACGCGGTCCATCGTTAGCTGCGCTGCGTTGCCTTTGACGAATTCATCATTTGCTGCGCTGCGTTGTCTTTAATGCCGACAGTTAAACGCGCTTCTAGGCAACTTGCGCATTACAGAATAGCTGTGCCGTGATAGGGTTAGTTAATGAACGTTATCAGTGTGTGGTGTTCTAGTTGTAAGGTATTCCTACTTATATATAGTTATTTCTTTGTCACACTGCGAGAGATGTACTACAAGTACATGGTATGTAGACAAGATATATACTTATTAATCTCAGGATGCACTGTTAGTGTATTTTATTTTACGGTGTCCTCGAGTCTCTCCCTACCACCACCACCCCCCCACCCCCACACCTTACTTTACCAACCGGGTACGCAACATAACTGTAGCGGACATACATACATACATTATATGAGTACTACAAGCGTTCAGTGTTACAAGGGAGCACGTCACAGGGTCGGTGCGTTGTTTTACGCAATTCTGCATTGGAATATTCATGGTCAATGTTAACGTATACGACGATGGTTGAGTAATTATTGTGTGCCTCGTCGACAAGTACACAGGAGCTCTAGTACTTGATCCAAGCTAACACTTACCTAGGCATTGACTTCATAGTGCGATGATGTTATGTGATTTAAGTTCTAAATATAACCGTTACAGTAGGTTCACTTTAGGGAGAATCTCATTGATCAGTACCCACAATCAAAGTGCGTGTCATAACCAACAATCGTTACCTAAAACAGGACGATTCGAAAAGGCGTTACAAAGGCTTCCAGTGTATACATTTAATAAGTGGTGTTTCCCTGCTACTTTATATAGTACAGTATGACCTCTGCCTCGGTTGGATAATTATGAATAGATTTGTTATGTTACAACGTTTACTGAAGAAAGGACTCATATTTTAAAGGTTTTTTGAAATAAAAGTAAACAATATATAAGTGAGATGCAATTACTCAAATCAGAACGTATGGTACATCAGTTGTACGACAGGTTTTAACACGGCGATCACGGTGATATACGAAGTAGTGGATGTGTTTCTCCAAATAGCTTTATATATCAGATTGATGTCTGCACATTTTGGATATATTGCCTAGTTTTGTAATGGAATACCGATACAGTCACATTGTTTTTAGATTAGCAAGGTTTGATCTATTGCTACGGCATTGTATATTCATCACCTCTTGCACAAACAGACAGTTGGATATCGCCTCCCATTCCAGGACCATTCGACAACGGAACCAATAAGACAAGGATTGAATATAACAAAAAAGGATTCCCATATTATTGAAACTAAAGGTTCTTGAGTCAATGTTATTTACACCAGAACAAAGGTCATCCAATTAAACCATCATTAGGTGAGTAAATAAGGTTAATAGATTGTACTAATAAATGGAGGAATTAAGTGAGGTGGGTATAGTGCAAGACCTGGTGACTTAGAGGGAATCCACCATTTCCCTACAAACACACAAAGACAGACACGCTAGTGTGTATTTATACACCATTTAGTGTCTATTTGTATCCGATTTGTTCCATTTTAGGTACATGTGTGTGTGACTTGCATATGTTGTTGATTTTGAACTCTCCTATGTGGTGTGCTTTCTTCTTTGTTTAATAATTGATAGATTTTCTAATCAATTGACGAATTAAGAAAGGTGAGTTAATATACCCGCCACTTCGTACAGTAAATGGGTCACGTGTCACCCGTCGGATGAGACAGCTATCTACAACTAGAAAACCTATACTTGCACATGTCACTCTAAAGTATATTAAGTCAACATATTGTAATTTGTTCCTCACCACTACCCCAATGATAGTGTAGCGTGACGTATTATGGGGAATAACATCCCCTATGAAGACTTTTGGTAGTGGAATCTTTCTTTTGTGTTCACTGTGGTAACCTCTGTAGCTGTCTGTATTATGTGCGTGTGTTTGTCCCTTCACAGCATTTGTAGTTTAAAGCTTCTATAAAAACTATACCTAACTACATGTCCTCAAGTTAGTTCGGTGTAGCCGACCTCACAAAGACTAGTGCCTTTTAAATTAATGTTTAGAGTCGAGGATTAATTCGCATTAAGTAGAAGCTCATTATGCAGCTTATACTTATAAGTACCTGCGACAAATATAAAGGTTGAATGGCACATTGCTACGATCCGCATGAAAAATATAGTTTTCCTTTCTGAGAAGGTACCAAATACATGGCGTACATGTGAGCATGCGTACAAGCTGTAAATACGGTGTTACGACCATAATCGATGTTTGTGACCATATAGCCATATTGGCCGTTCACTATGTTGATATAGCGGAGAACATTTACATGTGGCTCAGGCGACGAATATATTGTATTCAAGAGACAAAACTAGTTTAACGTAACATTCCAGCGGTATGTTATAGTTATCACTTACATACTTATAGTAGGTACTAAATGGGAGGGCAAAAATTGAATAAAAAAATTCTTTATGTCTTTTTTATTCAAAACAAATGTTTACAACCTTCTATCATTTAATAAAAAATTATTCCTGCTAAGAAGGAGCATAAGGCAAGGGGTAGAGGAGATGGATGGAATGGAAATAACACCGTTATCTTGCGTATGTGTTATGCACAAGCAAAGCAAAATTTCTCAAATAGTAGGTAACATGAGCTTTAGCAGCGTTGCTGCTCTTGTTTTAACAATACAGCAATCCGTACACAATCCTACGAACATCTGTGTGTAGTCATTGCATGCAACCAATGTATGGTTCATTACTTTTTACAGTGGTGTGTAATTCGATATTTCGGCTACTCTACATACGAAGTTTTATGCTAGACAAACTAGAATCACAAACCTCCATATCATTGTACAATAAATAGAATTCTGATAAATCAGCTATAGCAAAATATTCTCTTCCTAAGGAAAGTAAATACCAAAACTGAAGCATTCATTCCTTATTCACGTTGTATATATTTATCATATTTTCCAAATCTCATGTTCCTTGTCTTCCATCACATATCTCTGATCTTCCAAATCAACGACCTAGGCGAAGCGTCTTTCAAATGAGATACCGTATCCATAGGAACTGTCACTTTAAAACGCAAAATGAAATAATGCGGATGCTATAACACCAAATTTGCTAATTTATCTTTGAACTTCAATCACCTCCACCGCCAAACCCCACACCATTCTACCTTTAGATTTAACTCCCGCCATTTCCACGAGTCTCCCCTGCGAAATAGTAGAAATAATTGATTATATACTTCAATTGATGGAACCTCATCTGACATATTTACCCCTGTTTAACCCAAACCACCCTCCTCCTACCCTGTTCTCCCGGTAACCCTCATTAAATGTTCACACCAAAGTACATTTTTCAAAACGTAAGATGGCGATAAAACAAATAAATGAATTATAAAAAAAATAAAAACGAAAATCAGTTTGCTACTATTTGATCGTTATTATTATTGGTGAAGCAAGATATGAAAACCTCTTTATCAATTCTCAGCACATTCAAACTTTACACATTCCTTATATATCTTTGTCACTATATTTTTCGATCGACTCGATTTTACCTGATAATATCCGGGATAGTCGTGCATATAGAGCTTTACGTGCACTTAGGTGTGTTTTACTGACAAGTCGCAGCTTTTCTACCGCAAGATATGGTACAGAATGCTTTAATTACTAGAAACTATTTCAATGCATTTCATGTTGGTTGCGTCAATACTAAGGCCAGGGTAACAAACTTTCAACGGTTGAACGAACACGATCACGAACAAGATGTCAACATACAAGTAACTCTTTATACTATTTACAGCTTTAATATTGTTAAATACCATTAGAACTACGTTTGGTTTTTCACCAACGTAGGTTGACGCCACTTTCTTTATTATGTAATTTCAACTTTTCTATCGGTTTACAGATTCCATCGCTTATGCGAGAAGTGTTGATCACCCCAGTCTTATTGGAAGTATCTGGCAGAAATATCTTAATGGTAAGTGAAGCAGTTAATGCTATATTAGAAAATGTATTTAGTAAACGAACCACAAATGTGGAAACGTTATCTTTTCTGCTATGTAGTTCTGCTATGATGTGTCTTATGGTGTGGATTTTGCGCATATCTACTGGATCCTGCTATTAAATTCTTTCATTTAGCAGCCTACTTTCTCTATAAATGTATTCAGTTATCTTTCCAGCAACGCAAAATGCGTTGGCTTTCCACGAACATCCATGTCGGAAAGGAAGTCATATAAACCAAAGCAAATGTAGTTGCCAATACAGAATATTCACAAAACAGGAAATTTGTAATATTTTCTAATAATTATGAATATGTTAACATTGCCCCAATATAAAAATAAATGAAAAAAATGGCTTCTGATCTTTAGTTTAAGAATATGTTGTGATGACGACCGTTCAATTAAAATGTAATCTTTATATGTTTATACATTAGCTATTTTGGTAAAGTATCAAATGCTTTTATGATACAGCTACAGATAGATAAATAGATAGATATGTATATAGGTAGGTAGATGAATGGATGGATGGATAGGATGGATGGATGGATAGGATGGATGGATAGGATGGATGGATAGTATGGGTGGATATGATGGATGAATATAATTGGATGGATAGTATGTAGAATGGATGGATAAAATTAATGGATAGAATCGGATGTATTGGATGGATTGATAGGATAGATGGATAGGATGGATAGGATAGATGGATAGAATGATTGGATAGAATGGATAGGATAGATGGATAATATGCATTCATAGGATGGATATAAGATGGATACGAGGGATAGGATGTATAGGATGGATAGATGGATAGGATGGATGTTTAGCATGGATGGATATGTTGGATGTATAAGTTGAATGGGTAGGATGGATGGATATGATGGATGTATAGGATAGATGGATATAATTGGATGGATAGTAAGTATAAGATGGATGGATAGGATGGATGGATATGGTGAATGGATATGATGGATAGATAGGATGAATGGATAGGTTGGATGTATATGTTGGATGGATAGGATAGATGAATAGGATGAATGTAAGGAATACGATGGATGTAATTGGATGGATAGGAAGTATATGATAGATGGATAGGATGGATGGATGGATATGATGGATGGATATGATTGGAAGATAGGATGGGTAGATAGGATTGATGGATACGACGGATGGATATAATGTATAGGATAAAGGGATACGATGGATTGATAGGATGGATAGTTGGATGGATAGATAGTATTGATGTATAGGATGGATATATATAATTGGATGGATATGATGTATATGATGGATTGATGGATGGATGGATAGAATTGGATGGATAGGATGTATAGGATGGATAAAAAGAATGGATGGATAGGATGGATGGAAGGACATATGGATTGGATTGATGGATGAGATGGAATGGAATGGATAGGATGAATGGATAGGATGGATAGGATTAAGATGGATGGATGGATAGGATGGATAGGATAGATAGGATGGATATGATGGATAGGATGGATAAGATCGATTGATATGTTGTATATAATAGATGTATACGATGGAAAGGATGGATTTATATGATGGTTGGATTGACAGAACTGGTGGATAGGATGCATGGATAGGATTGATAGGATAGGATGGATAGGAATGATCGGATGAATTGATACGATGGATTGATAGGATGAAAATACATGATGGATGGATAGGATGTATGGACAGGATTGATGTATAGGTTAGATGGAAATATATGGATATATGAGATGTATAGAATAGATGCATAGATTCGATTGATTGATAGGATGGATAGATATGATGGATGTATAGGATGGATGTATAGGATGGATGTATAGGATGGATGGATAGGATGGATGGATAGGATGGATGGATGGATAGGATGGATGGATAGGATGGATGGATAGGATGGATGGATATGATGTATGTATATTATGGATGGAAAGGGTGGATAGATAGGTTGGATACGATTTATGGATAGGATGGATGGATATAATGGATGTATAGGATAGACGAATTGGATGGATAGATAATATAAATGGATATGATAGATGGATAGGATGGATATATAGGATATGAGGATACGATGGATAGGATGAATATATATGATGGATGTATAGGATGGATGGATAAGATGGATTTATATGATGAATGGATATGATGTATAGGATAGATGGATTCGACGGATTCGTAGGATGGATACATAGGATGGATAGATAGGATGGATAGGACAAATGGATACGATGGAATAATAGGGTGGATAGATAGGATGGATATGATGGATGGATATAAAAGATAGATAAGATGGATAGGATGTATGGTTAGGATTGATGAATATGTTAGATATGATTGGTGGATAGGATGGATAGAATGTATAGGATGGATCCATAGGATGAATAGGATAGATATGATGGATGGATAGGATGGATGAAAATGATAGATAGAGTAGGTGGATGGACGGATAGGATAAATATGATTGATGTATATGATAGATATGTAGGATCGATGGATAGGATGGATAGATAGGATGGATGGATAGGATGGATTGATACGATGGATGGATAGGATATATAGGATAAAGGGATGCGATGGATTGATAGGATGAATATATAGGATGGATATATAGGATGGATAGTATGGATGGATAGGATGGATAAATAGGATGGATGTATAGGATGGATGGATTGGATAGATAGGATACGATACATTCATAGGATGTATAGGATGGATGGATTGGATAGATAGGATACGATACATTCATAGGATGGATTGGATTGATGGATAGGATGGATGGTTAGGATTGATGTATAGGATAGATGGTTGTTTGGATAGATAATATATATAGACTGATATGATAGATGGATAGGATGGATAGATAGGATACAGGGATACGATGGATATAAAGGATGGATGGATATAATTGGATGTATAGGATAGATTGATATTATGCATTCATAGGTTTCATAGGACATAAGATGGATAGGATGGATGGATACGATGGAATGATAGGATGGATAGATAGGATGAATATGATGCATCGATACCATGAAATGGTAGGATGGATGGATAGGATGTATAGCATATATGGATACGATGCATGCGTAGGATGGATAGATAGGATGAATAGGATGGATGGATATGATGGATGTATAGGATGGATGGATGGATAGGATAGATATGATGCATCGATACGATGGAATGATAGGATGGATGGATAGGATGGATAGGATGAATGAAAAGGATGGATGGATATGATGGGTGGATATGATGGATGGATAGGATGGATGGATAGGATGTATAGCATATATGGATACGATGCATGCGTAGGATGGATAGATAGGATGAATAGGATGGATGGATATGATGGATGTATAGGATGGATGGATGGATAGGATAGATATGATGCATCGATACGATGGAATGATAGGATGGATGGATAGGATGGATAGGATGAATGAAAAGGATGGATGGATATGATGGGTAGATAGGATGGATGGATAGGATGGCTGTATATGATGTATATATAATACTATATAAAACTAACAATAACAAACTAAAAGTTAAGTTGATGTAGAAAGACGTTCGAGAAATTGTGGACGTCGGTGTTACGGTCTGTAATGTTTCCCTACGCAATTTAAATGTGTATTATTCATATTAGACTGACACTTTTTTACTTTTTACCTTGTATAAGAAGCCGTTTCACACTTCCTGCACACTTGAAATGTATGCAAACCTAAATTAATAGGTGTAGCTCACAGCGTCACTGCATTATACGCAGGTTACATCTAGGACTTGGGCTTCACTGTGTAATTCGGGGGGAATGGTTGTGATTTCAGAACTAATTTAATTCAAAGAAATGATAGCTACCTTATATAATATTAATAGTTTATAGTACACACAACGGGTGATGTGTGTACTATAAGGATTTGCAATATAGACGTGTAATAGTGTGCTGTTTATAACACACATGCAGTCGGAACCATTTCAGCCAAAATACAATCTACCAAATCGTTACAACTGAATGAATAATTATAACAGAATTTCTATGTGATTGTCTCCGTTACCGTGGGCGATGAATACCAGTGCTGCTTTATTTAACTTACCGATTTAGAAATAACACCTAAGTACCATTGTTGCTTGCTACCGTCATACATCATTGACTAAGACAGACTGTACACTTTGAAGGAATTGGTCGTGGTTAGCTGGGTTGTATGCATTGTTTTGGTTCTCCAACGTAAAAACTATTAGTATGAACTAAAAGGGGAAGTTCAGATGACTATGACGGCTATAGAGATAGAGGTTGGATTTAAGCAGTATTATCTTTTAAGGAAAAAAATAATGCTACTTTTCTGAAAACCAATATATATTACCGTTGGCTGTTATTCAAGCTATTTATAAATATAACCGAACTATGCACTGAATTGCTAAAACAGATGGACATTAGTTAAGACGTTGTCAATAGGTAATAGCATCGCTTCCATTAATGTACATCAGTCTAGCAAGACATGCCATCATAACATATTCCTATACTTTACTGTATATCATAAACCTACCGAGCGACCCCCCCAGAACCCCCCCCCCAGACCCCCCCCCCCCTCCCCCTTGAGTACCCCGAAACATTACATTTACTTAAAAGCAGGAAGTATCACTTAAGCTCTCTTTTCAGGTTGAGGAAGCTAAGCGACCCTCCTCATTTTTTTAGACTGTCGAGTAGTTTAAATATTGTGGTAGTGTATTCTCAATAGTTAAGACATTATTGAAAGCGTATTATATGAATTTTATGTTACGATTGAAATTCGTCAACGTCAGCTGGATTGTCACAAAATTCGGTATTTCACATTCAGATACTCGTTATATGTAAAAATACCTGGATATTCTAGCGTCCGTGGAGCAACGACATTAGAAAGTGTCTAATAACTTTTATCAAAGGATATTCTGAAAACTTATATCAGTTAAGGTAAGTCTCTGTATCTTCTAAATATCCTATTTTCTAGGGCTGGGCATATCAAGATAATAATAACAATCGTCACGTAAGATACAATGACCCCAAACAGTAATCGCTTGCGATGGTGAAAAGTATGTAATAACGTTGTATACTTGTGTCATTTACGTATCTATAGAAGTGTGATAAATATCGAATATTATCATAGCTAACGTCACTATCGTTTCGGTTTCCGTTTTGTTACGGTTACGTGTAGTGCCGGATTGAAACATGTTTATTAATTCATATTCCACCCAAACCAAATCGGTATTTTCAAGCATGAGATACTGTTCATGAACGGTATAACCATATCACAGAATTGTTTAATTTTCCCATTGCAAATATTATCAAGATGAACGTATACATGTAAATCCTACATAATGGACCGTGTATAGTGGATCCTGCATAGTGGATTCTGTGTAGTGGATTATGTAAAGTGGATCGCGTATATTGTATCATACATGGTGGACCATGTATTAAATCGCGTATAGTAAGTCACGTATGGTGGATCTCGTATAGTGTATTCTGTATTTTAGGTTTTGTATAACGGATCATATATATTTGAACATGCATATCGGATCCTGTACAATAAAAGGTGAATAGTGGATTATGTATAGTGTCGTTTACAGTGTTTCGTGTTTAGAAGATCCAGCATAGTGATCATATATAGTGGAGTACGCATATCAGATCACGCATTGTAGATCCAGCATACTGATCACGTATAGTGGATAATAAATAGTTGATCCTGCATATTGGATCCTGTATATTGCATCATGTATAGTGTATGGTAGATATTGGATCCTGTATAGTGCATCATGTATAATGATTAATGTAAAGAGGATCGTGTATACTGGATCTTGTATAGTGGATCCAGCTTACTGGATCCCGGATATTAGATAATGTATAGTGGATCCTGTAAAGTGGATCCAGTATAGTGAATCGTGTAAAGTGGATCGTTTATAATGAATCGTATGTAGCGGAATGTGCATAGTGGATCCAGCATATTGGATCGGGTAAAGTGAGTAAAACATATATGACCCTTTATAGTGTATCTTTAATCTATCATCTGTCATCATATAGGATCGTAAATAGTGCATAGTAGATCTTGCGTGGTGGGTCCAGAATAGTGATCATGTAGAGTGGTTTCGGCCAGTGGATCGTTAATATTACATCCAGCATAGCGGATCATATATAGTCGATCCTGTAAAGTGGATCCAGCATAGTGGATCGTGTAAAGCGGATCGTTTATAATGGATCTTCATCGCGGACCAGGCATAGTAGATTTGTTATTGTGGATGCTGTATAGTCGATCCTATATAGCAGCTCGTGTAAAGTGGAACCACGTATACTTACACGTATACTTTGAAAACATCCGGCAAAAATATTGTGGTGTTCTCAGTGTGTTGTAATCTGTTATAATGTATGTTCTTTTAACCTAAGGACTGTTATAGCAAATGTTGATGAAAACATTGAATCTCTCAATATAACTCAAAATACATTGGCATTTACCTTCGACACAAATTACCCGCACAAAATGTATTTATCTCTTTTATCGATGCTGGTGCATTTAAGCCCTAGCACGTTTTAATCTCGTAAAACGCGACATAATTCTAGTCCTTTGCAGATGATAATTTTCCAATTTTAAATGAAAATACATTAACAAAAAGTTTGACTCAGTGTACTGATTCAACCCCTTAACCAATATTTGAGGCAAACTGAATTGACGTAATTTTGAACCACCACACGCATATGGATCATTGTCAACGTTAATGCAGAATGACCAAACCCTGAACCATATTTTGGTTAGAAATCCACCGACCCCAGCGTTGGGTAATATTAATTTTGCAGGGCATATAATATACACTTCACCTTTGCAATACAAATATAACTAGTATCATAACAAAGAACTTTTAATGTACACTTTTGTAAGATAAATGATATGATATCCATTAGTGGAATTTACAAACTAAATACACTAATACACAATACAAATTGAGGAATTTCGAAGTGGGATAATAATAGTCAGAATATGCGTATTCCTGGCGCTCTGATCATGCAATGAAGATGGTAATTTTTGGATAGGGTCTAGCAACAGCCAATCGTGATTTGACACGGAATGACTTAATATGTTTTTTGATAACTATGTTGCACAGGAGCTCATTTTAAACCAACCTTAAAATAATGTTGTTCAACTGACTCTTCTGGGCATGTACTGGACGGACAAAAATTGGTTTACAAACTATATACCTAAAGGTTATACTTTTTAATTTGGAACAGATATTATTTTATTGACTTTCTGCCTTTCTTGAGAATTATGCAAATTCTAATACACACTGTAAGTGTTTGTGTCTATTAACATTTATTGTAAAGTAATGTTTTTTAAGTGACTTAAACCAGAAGCAGACAGTGCATTGTAACTATTATTTGTTTATGTGACATTGGATTCTGCAGAATATTTAATTTAATGAACTTGAAGTACAATATCCAGACTCACACAAATATGGAAAATCACAACATGAACATCGTTTTTCATTTGTAAATATCCCAAACTTTGAGGGTTCTTTATTTAAAAATATGGCAAAATACCCTCTTGAAGTGTGTGTACAAACAGCGTGGTACCATACCTCTTATATTAAAAAACAGTTTTTTTTTAACGTGACGCGTTTTGAGTTATAATCTGTCAAAGACTACCTCTTTTGTACATCAGAGCAACTTAACAAACCTCATAAATTAATATTGAGACAAGCTAGAAACCTGAAATTGGTAAGTTGTAAGAACTTAATACTAAAAAATATAGTTAAATACCGCACAGCTCTCAGATGGTAACGTTGGTAAAATAAATTGTATGAAACTCTCGCGCATGCTGCTTGTCTATAGTGGTTGAGGATTAGGAAAATTTCGTTCAACTCTCAAAACAACTTAAAGATACTATTGCATTGGGTTACTGTAAATGGTAACTTATGAAGGGTTCATAAATGTCGTGAGCAAGTACCAGGCCTTTTAGGGGCGTGTTTTTGTGTCGTCAAGATTTATAAGAAAACATTTTCTACAAAAATTAAGGGGCATAAGAAAATCAGTTACGAGTGCAATTTTTATATTTTTTTTAAATTTTCTTTCTATGCATTGTTTTACATCATATTGATTTTAAACACCACATGGAAGAGCGTTTAATACCATACAATAGCATACAATGTGTGATGTCAAGGTCATCATATATGGTACTGTACCTAGTCTACGGCACAATTACCCGCTTCGAAACTTGACAATCACTTGTTTTTGTAGTTTAGTTATAGGTTTCTTCATTTGTTTTTTTTTTTCCTTTTTGTGCACATTATAGACCTAGGCCTATCGATAACTATACGCTTGCACACAATGCAATGTAATGTGTGGGTCCATTACAGCTAAGTATTGTGTGTTCCTGTACATTTATATTAAATTGAATGTTTTCATGGAAGACTGCTGGGACGCAAGTTTTTTTTTTTTTTTTTTTTTTTCTGAGCGGACGCAAGTTATTTTCAGACGTTGCTCTGTAAAACGAACTGACTTGCACTTTAATACAAAATGTTTTTGAACCTTGATCTGAAAAATTAACAGCAACTACAAAACAACGCAGCATTTTACGGTTAACGGAATGATTTAATTATTTAGATTCACTATTTTCCTCATGTTAAAAACACAGATTCGATTGGCAGGAGCTGTACTCAAACGACCCGTCATACAGATATACAGAAAGCCTATGTCTGTTTTAAATGACATCCGCTTAGCAAAATCGTACGTTGTACATTATACGTACATGTTGTATCGGGCATGGTGCTGTACTTAATTAGTTTTCTCATTTTCACCGTTATGATGATGTTAGGTAACGTGATACACGTTTTCGCCTATGTCAGTCGCATGTGTACTGACCATGGAATTTCAACTTCTTTCTTCGGCACACAATCAAAGGAATTTTATTATTTGGTTCAGTTCATTGCTTACAAAAGGCTATTTACAGGAATTTTCCCATTCAATTGACAGGTATACAAACCTGCATATGGACTCGAAACAACACGATCAATGATTAGATGAAGACATGAAGGGCAAATTGTAAGTCAGTTTCAGTTGATTTACTTTTCTCTTTAGGTTCAACGAAATGGTAATTCAACATAATATTAACCATTGTTACCTTCTTTAGCTATCTTGTAAGAGATATTCCGGTTGATGGGTATTACTGTTTCGAATATTAAATTATTTGCGCTTAAGTAATTTTAATGATTGTAACACGTAGTATAGAGTTAGGCATCATAGGCGTGTTGGTCTGAAAATTGTCTTGATGTCTCTTTGTCATGTACTAATCATTGCACCTCCTAGGAATAAAATATTCTTTTCCAACACATTTTAAATAACAACACATTGAACCAAACCATATGCAACATCAAAACAATGCAGTATATATCTTGACGGTTAACGGAACGATGTAATTATTTAGATTCCCTATTTTGCTCATATATTTAAAACAGATTCTCGGAAACGATGGGCATATGCTGTACTTACACGACTCCTTTACGCTTCGTAGACTGTCTGAAGTAAATCACGCGATAATGGAGCTGAATCCTGATCTTCAAGGTAGTTACCTTTAACTCTGATTTGCCATTTGCGTATATATTTTTTTTGGGGGGGGGGGGTAAAAAATGTAACCCCCTCCCCCTCTGTCATCGTAATAACACAGAGAACAATAACAAAATTGTATTCATTAACTAATAAACAATTAAGATTTACGTGTTCCCATGTGTGTCACTAATTTATTGTTCGTCACATTTAGTCATACGTGGTAACATTTACACATATTGTTTCTGTTTTTTGTTTAGAGAAGAAAATATTTCTGATAGAAGGTCTCAAAAGGACATATAAAGGCCAATATGATTCGATTCAACCCCTACCATATATAAAAGATAGACTTTATTGTGTGGACAATGTCTTTGTAGAAGGCGGCGTTGAAGTTTGTCTGGCACCAGAGCTAACGCCAGGCACCAGAGGATCATGGGAGCGTTTGGAATCTTACAAAAGTATTTATACTGACTTTCGGTTTAAATCCAAGAGACGCATTATACAAGGAGAGCCCGGGTATGGTAAGTCGACGTTAACCCTTCAGCTGGCCTACGATTGGTGCAATGACGTATCGGATTCCCCGATGAACAATGTAGAAATACTAATTCTTCTTCGGTTAAGACAACTTGGAAGTGTAAAGTCTCTCTACAGGGCGATTAAGTCATTTCTTCTCTTCCAAGAACCCCGTGTTAGCAAACATGAGATTGAAAAGATAATTCACAGTTGCTCTTCCGTCCACATTATTTTGGATGGATATGACGAGTATCCTGGCAGGGACACCAATGATAATGACGATGTACACAGGATCATCAAGATGGAACTGTTTGCAGACTTTGATGTCAGCTTAACGACAAG
Organism: Apostichopus japonicus; assembly: GCF_037975245.1. Classification (NCBI taxonomy): domain Eukaryota; kingdom Metazoa; phylum Echinodermata; class Holothuroidea; order Aspidochirotida; family Stichopodidae; genus Apostichopus; species Apostichopus japonicus. The sequence continues at coordinate 11,622,539 of NC_092567.1, forward strand.
ATATCTTCCAGAATATCTTAGAAAAGAAACTAAGGGGGCCAAACTAACAGGGTTCGATGATAAAGCTAGGGATGAGTACATTCGCAAGGCTGTAGTAAGTAACAACGATGAGGCAGTGGAAGAAATAAAACAACGGCTCAATGGAAACTCCATCCTTGCTGATCTTTGCCAGGTGCCTCTCATATTCGTGATATTTGCCCACACGGCTCATGATCAGAGAGACCTCATGAAGTTCAAGTCTGTCACACAGTTCTTCAAACACATGATTAGATGTTTTTACGACCATCTAAAACAGAAATTTAAAGACAATAGAAGCAACAAGTTCTATCGTCATGAAATGGAACATCATGAGCTAGACAAAATAGCTTTCGAAGGATTAAACAAGAAAAACCAACAATTGTCATGGATTAAGACTGGATTTCGCCAAAGAGTCGGGCCAGAATTATATGACCAGTATATTTTAATTGGCATTTTGGTCGAAGAAGATGAAGTGAGCGATGATTCTATTGGAAACAATGTGTTGTTTACAACGATGGTCCGTTTTTATCATAAACTATTCTGTGAATGGTATGCAGCCCACCACCTTGTCACTCTTGTAAAGAACGCACACGATCTCTCTGATATGCTCAGGTTCTTAGATCCATTTGATCTTCAGTACCTGTTTAGATTCGCCTGTGGTCTGGATCCCAATGCTGGAAAGAAAGTCATCAACCATTTGGAAAGATTATCAGGCGGGGATACTTTTGCCATCCTCTGTATCCTGGAACAAACTGGTGACATCAACGACATTATGGATTCGGTGAAAGAGCTCTGCTCGCGTAGAGTTGATATAAAGAAAGGCGACAGCGCTCTTCTTCAAAGATCGACGACACAGTTGTTGCAGATTGCATCTAAAAATAATGTAAGTTAGCTAATAAATAAACAGCCTTTTACACTTATTACCTATTAGGAACTGTTTACTTTTTATAATGGTTTTGTGTTCCATTGACTGTAATTGAAACTATATTATTTCAGCCACTTTAAATCATAAACATTTAGGTTTAAAGAAGAAGGATGCTTTTCCTAGCTAATGAATATACAGTGGTGAATTGAGGATAATTGCAAAGGATGTCATATATTTAAATCAATCAGCATAATCTCTGCATGTGCCAAATTGCGCTAAAACTCTAATCAAACTGATGTAGTATTGAGAATATTGAACATATACTTCAACATAAACACATGGAGTGTTAATGTTTGGAATTTCAGATTCTTCCGTTAAGAATAAAAAGCTAGTCTTCAAAGATTTTAAATAAATGTTACTTATTAAACCTGGAACAACAAGCCATATATGTTGGAGGAAATTGTTTAATCGTTTAAGTTACCCCATTAACATAATGTAACATCAGTTATCATTAATATCAATACATGGTCGGTATAATCGATAATTTACAATGGGGTGATCGAAACAGTCACTTGGCAGTTCTTCTATCAAAATAAAACGGTATAATTGAACAAAAAGCAAAAAAAGTATACCAATTAAGAAAGTATATTTTCACACATTGCATGGTAACGCATTCTTTAAAAAATGTTGTTGATGACGTATTAGTGATGTCACCGATATAGTAATACATCATCATCATTCCTGGTCGTCTGACATTACTAATTCAAATTGAAAAAGAATGGTATGTTAATACATGGTATGGTATGGTAATACACATCAGGAAATGTTGAGAGAGGTGAATGACCAAAGTGTATTCTTTGTAATGAAATATGTAGCCTGTTATCTTCTCAACAGTATTACTAGTGCAGTATTTAGTATGATTGATATTTGAGCAAATACTTAGGTACATGTGGAACATTTCATCATGCGTATATTAATATACAGCTGTCACAGAAGGAGAGAGAGAGTGCTCCTTTGTATTATTAGGGAGCGGTCACAGAGAGGGCTACATGGTATTAGTAGCCAGCTGTCACAGAGAGAAGTCGCTTATGGGGCTGTCACAAACAGAGCCCCTTAGTAATAATGTGAGCTGTCACAAATAGAGCTCCCTGGTATACCCCTGAAGCTGGTATTAATAGTAGATGTCACAAAAAGGGTTCCCTTGTATTAATTGGGCAGCCGTCACAAAGGGTGCACGCTGGTATAATTAGGCAGCTGTCACGGAGAGAGGTCATTGGTGTTACACAAAGCCCCCCGTCATTATCAATGTTTCGTTTTTGCTGCGTAGAAGTATAGAAGACGCGAATATAGCATTGTACAGGATCAAAGTATTAACATATAACAATATCAGCTGATCAGTGATATCGTAAAGTGTTTGTTTGTTATGTAAATATCGATTGATATGGTTCTTGAAGGCTAAATAAATACCGTGAATTGTGTGATATAAGTGAGTTTAATTTAATAATTTCACGATTAAACAAAATGTGAAAAACGTTTGAGTGTAACATCAATATTCAGATGTGTATTGCCGTTACAAGTGAAATATGTTAATAATTTCAATCAGTCCCTTCCTTGCTCCCCCCTCCCCATGTAGACAACTTGTCATGCTGTATTGGCTCAGGTGTACTGAGGTGTACCTCTGCAGGTACAAAAGAAATGCTTATATTTCGTATACAGGTTGCATTTGCAGAGACCAAATCTAGGGATATCACTCATTTTTGCATACTCCTCAATCGTTGCTCCGCTCTTAATTATAATAATGTAATGTTTTATTCTACTAATTGCTGATCCTCAAAGTGCTTGTCTGGTTTCAACATTATTAGTGTCATTGTTGTTGACAATTGTGACATATAACAGTAGGTTAAATTTGTGTTTTCCTATAAAGTAGAGGATGGCAACACTGGATTGTTAGTTGTAGCTGACAGAAGGTCCATTATACCATTGTAATCACTACAGAGTGATTATCTATAGGCAGAGTGGTAGCCCGGAGTGGCTTGGTAGTATATATTACACAGTCATTCTAAAGCTAGCTGCTCTGTACGTAGGCCTACAGTATATGGTGTACAGTATATTACTTGTTTTGGATGATGATGATGAACCAGGGTCAGGAAATCAACTAGGGTATTTTAATACACTGGAAGGTGTTTCATTTGTTCAATGATAGACTACAGTAATTCTATATTGTATTTGTTAGATTAATCTGACATTAGGCCTTCGGTGTAAATCACCGTATATTTCGTACAATTTCGCTAACTAGGCAAGGATCATATAGAAATTGAAGTAGGGAGAATGACGTCATGCGACATATACTGAAGCCACCCACCCACCCAACTGGTGGCGCTTTGCTTGTAAGGGAAGACAGTACCGGCGCGTAATACCAAAACTACGTCTTTGACAAAACTAAAGTGATAAAGTTGACATAATTCATTCAAAATGGTGATATCGTTGTGCCGCATTTGGGTGACAAATATGTGGTATTTCATAGTGTTATAGGTAATTCTTAGGAAGCGATAGTAGAAGCAATTACATAAGAATATAATTACTTTTCTAGTATCGTCTGCTCAGCTGATGTTGTTATTCACTGGACCCTGGATATAATTAGCCTAGGCCCTAGACCGGCCACGGCTGTCGATATGACTAGAGCCTAATGATAAAAATGTTTACACCTCATTAACATTAAGACTGGATCTCTAACGGTATATCCACATGCCAGAATAGCGTACTGTGTGTGGAAAGGGAGTGGGGAGGACTGAGGAATGCTTGTTCACGGCATTTTTCAGGACAACTATGACACTATTTGAGTGGATCACTAAAATAATACAAGCAAGAAAATTTTTTGCCATATGTCTCTCAGATACCGAATTTGACACTTTTCAGACATTAAAAGTTGCACAGACACTCTACTTACTCGAGTCATTAGAGGAGATAAAAAAAAATGTCAAAGTTGGTTCTTAAATCAGGAGTATAATACATACTATTCTGGTCGCCATAACATGTCTCTGTTGTGCAAAGTACGCCTACTCTTTCAAAAAATGGGTAAAATAAAATTCAATTACAAAGTCGAATGCACAATGCATATGTGAAAGATTTACAAATTATCTGTCTTCTTTCCGAACACTTCAAAGCGCCCTCACTTTTTTCAAGGCTTCACTGCTTAAACAAACGGCGATAAACTGTGTCAGCATTCTTCCTCAGTTCAATTTCTATGATGAGGATACAGTAACGTTAACATGGTGTTCAAGTTGACCAATCAGTGTCCAGGACTGGGTATTCTTTGTGACGTCCGGAACATGCATATATGTTGTTAATGACAACCGTTAATGAGCTTGGTTGTCCGATTAATCTGTGATGGTTTTAGTCATAACTTCTTCGCTTATATTGCAGGCGCATACTAGCTAGAGTTCTGTTCATAAATATAGCCTACCATTGGTCTACTGTACGTTAAAGGACCAAACGCCGAACTGGCTTATCCGTGACCGAAATAACTTCAAAAGGGTTGCTGTAACAAAGACCCCTCCTTTGAATATCAATTACAACTAACTAAATTTCACCTTCACCGTGCACTACAATGAAACGTACAGTATTTGTAAACAGTTGTTCTAGTTATTTGTAGATTTTATCACATATGCAGACTGGCTGTAACATTTACCTTCCTTACACGACATCTTTGTGTGTGGCTTTTGCTGCTTGGGTGTATCAAGTCTGTAACATATGCCGTTTAGATGACCAGAATGAAACTAATCGGTGCTGTTAGCTCCGGAATTATATTTTGTTAGCCTATCTGTTTTAGAAAATGCCAATTTATTAGGGAATTTTTGTTTATCTTGATGGCCCTTTAAAGCTGCCCTAAAAAATCATTGCGGCGCATCTAGAATATGTTCCTCCTTTCCCAGTGAGAAAAAAAAGCAGCTTCGTTATCCATCTTTTTTAAACCAGATGATTTAATACAGGGGTTCCCTAACTGGGGTGCATGAGTCCATCCCAGGGGGTTCGTGAGATATCTCTGAAAGTCAAAACTAGATTACTTTTTGTTGAACTAAAATCTAATATATCATATAATTTAGTAAATGTACAAAAATCGTACCCACCGACAAACTCTTTTCACGTACCATACGCATGTATCGCAATAGTAGTGTGATAAATAACTGAATTATGAAACAGAAACAGGCTGCATGACTTTGGTGAAGTTGGTGTACGCATGACAGTACGTCTTGAAGATAGAGAGCTGAACTTTAACTTGATCTTTTACGAAGCACTATGATGCGTATCACAGTATAATAATGAATCAGATCGTGTCTCAAAAAGTTGGAGGTCCGTGGACAACTCTGAAATCCACAGGAGGTTTGTGGGGGGATAAAGTTAGGGAAACACTGATTTAATACGCAATGGAACTGAATCATCTTATCTTCAAACTATAAAGATATACAGTATAGTCATATATCGTAATAATGATAATATCAACTAACTATGAAACAATTATACGATACCACTGGGCAAAATTTCTTAAGATCTTTATATTTGTTGTTTGTTGTGTAAACAGTGACTGTGATACAACGGTAGCAGAGTATGTTATAAATTTAGTTTGTGGTGCAGGCTAGGTAAATAGCGATAACAATAGGCAAGCAAGTTCCTGATTACGAGATGTCGGTTAGATGTTAAAATATATGTTCATATTAATATGGAAAGTTTTATGATAACGAAAGATAGATACGAACATAAGTATATAAGAAGCAAAAGCAAACAACATTTAAAGAACGGGAAGCCCTGTTATTTGAAAAGTCCCCTTTTCTCATGTTCCGATATGTAACAAGTGAAACACGTTTCGTTTTCTTTTATGGAAATCACTGGTTTATACGACTGAAAATCATCTATTCCTTTAATAGTTTATCATCAAATGACAATAGAGGACACGTTATTGATCTAAATGTTACTGTAAGCTGAACTTTGAGCCAAGTTTATCACAGTGTCTTTACCAAGCCAATGTTTGTCAAGTCAAGTTACTGTTTCGCTCAAGTCAAGCGTAAGTATTGCGGGTCCTGAAAAAAAAACGTGTTTCAGTGAGCTCTTGTTACAATGCGTTGGAGTCAACTCTTTTCTACAAGAGTAGTCATATACACTGGGCAGCAACTGAACTAATCTTGTGTCACAATGAAGGCCGGGGAGGTGTAGAGGGGTAGCTAGGGGAGGGGGATGGGCCCTAAAATAATTGTCTAACACCCCAGTCATATACACTGGGCAGCAACTGAAGTTCAGTGTAAAACAGGTATACCTTTATTCTCTCTCTCAATACGCAAATATGACGTTAATACAAAATCATAAGATTGACTTATTCTGTACAGAGAATAATCTTGGATCATAATGGAAGACAGGGAAAGAGCAGAAGGGTCGCTACGGGAGGGGAATAGGCCCTCAAATATTTGTCTGCCACCCTCTGGAAGGATTTAAACTGGAATGATATAGGTTTACATTATAATATGAAACATTTTTGTCTAGGTTTAATTTTTTTTTCTGTTTTTGTTAGTTTTAGCTGTAGGGCAATTCCGTAAACTAGTATTAGTAAACTTAACACCAAAAATTAAAAAAAAAAAACGTTGAATCACTACAAGTACCCAAGGTTCAATACATCTACAATTCAATGCACATTTTGAACACTCAATAACTACATAATGTTCCTTTAATCCCTTGGATTTTATTTTTTTCAGAAAATGCTGTGAAAGACTTAAGTATTTTCCGTACGTCCGTCACGTACGTCCGTCACGCGTACGTCCGTCACATTAGTTTTGTATAGATACACAATGTATTTACACATTTTTATCACTACATTACCTCTGAATTGAATGATAAATCCCATATATACACAGACTGGAAGTTTTGTGGTTGCTTCATAAGCATTACTTTAGAGGTATTCACACTGCATACTACAGTGTCAACTATCAACTAGCATATTCCTGTTATTGGTTAGTACAGTACTTGGTAATATATCAATGAAAAAAATGTTAATGTACAGTATACTATTGCCTACATTGATATGACACTTTCATCTAAAAGCCTTGTTCACATTAGAAAATGCACAAAATGGATCCGATCGAATCATATCCCCTGCTCGAGATCAACATCCTAGTGTAAACACTCTCCTACTCAGGGTCAGATCGCGACATGTTGGTCCCCTGTTCTGGGGGATATCAGTTCCAAAGTGTGAACACACAGGGACCAAGGTGATCTGAGATCAAGGCAAAAGAACTCCATAACACCATGCCTGCTTTCACGCACTATTAATCAAATTAACCATGAACATATATGGAACTATTAGCTACAAATTATTTGTTTGTGTACAACATTGTTTCTTTGTAATTCTGCCATTAATTCCAGTTCCCTCTGTCCATAAGGTTTTCATTTGATATTCCAACATATATATTACACAGTCTTCAACCAGTTTTGAGCAAAATAATAAATCAGTTTTGGAAGGAAGATTGTCAGAGTGTAATCGAGAACTGTTATTGCAATTGTTAGTATTTTTTTACTGCTGTAGTATGCATGATTTTGTTGTTATGTAATTTGTTCTACGTTTGCTTCAGGTTTGTTACCTTCTGTGTTGGGTTTCTGGTGTTATTATGTGGGAGAAAAGTTTATTTTGAAACCACATGTGCTCATAGATTTATGTGTTGGTGGACAGAGTTACCAGAAGGTTCATCCTTAACATCACAGTGTTTGTGTATATTACTTTAATACATGTTCCATAGTTGTTATACTAACCAAGGGTGTGCCTCTGTATCTATGTGTCTTAACATTAGATAAAAACTATTGCCAGTATTGCAGTCACCTCTGAATAAAACTTTTCGCACTCCATAGTATGTGCACGATGGTTAACACTGAATTCTTTCTCCACTTTAACATCAAATCTCGAACATCCGTTGCATGCAGAAGTTAGTGACACTCATCTGTATTAGAAAATTTACAATACACTTTGTGCATTCGCACTTTTATGTGAGTAACCCCACAAATATTGTAACTTCCTGTCCATTGATCCAGAGTGGGCAATCAGAGCTGGACTTCAAGTGTGAACACTATATGAGATTTTGTATAACATATATGTGGTTAAATTGTCACCACAGGACCAAAAACGGGATCTAATGTGAACACAGCCTAAGAGCTCCTGAAGCAATGCAACAGACATGCACATCTGAAGTTCTGAAATTCTTGTTTGCTGAAAAGTGCTGTTATATCATCCATACAGAAGCTTGCAGTACATGTATTTTAATAAAAATAAATTGTCAAGCAAAATAACAGGGTCACGTGTGAAAAAAAGTGAAAGAAAAAATGGTTTTGGTGTTCCAAATGTCAATAAAGACCCATCCATCTGACCCACTATAGAACTTCAACACCCTAGGGGTCTAACATCTGTATTGTTCGAAATAATGCACACACAATTTTAATTGAGCTCATTATTTCATGTCAACTTAAAGTGAAATATATACAGTATATTTCAAATGGAATGGAAATTTTGCGAGAGGGTATACCTTCGTTTCACTATTACTTTTAACTAAGTTCCATTAGGCACAGTTAAATGCTGCATTATTGTGTACAGCTGTCAACAATGGAAACCCAGGTGAAGCCCTGTCACAAATTGCACTTTTAAGGCATATCGAGTAGTGCTTTTGTTTGTGACCAGGGTTGGCATTTTCCCGGGAAAAACCTGTTTTTCCCACTAAGCGGTAAAAACCAGGTAAAAACCGGGAAAAACTGGTAAATACCGGTAAAAACCGCCTCCGTCTCAAAAACTATTATTACTTGTCCGTAATATGCAGGGTCATCAGTAGGCACGATATTGTTTCATGACAGGCATATATGTTATTGAATATGGGAGTTTCTTAGCTTCATTTTGAGCTATTTTATCACAACCTAATTCTACTTTTTGTGGAAAAAAGAGTATTTTTCATATTGCACATGTATAGTTATTCTGTCACGATCTCTTTAGCAGTATGCATTGCCTATTGCCCAAACCATTATAGGTCTACACTGGGACACTCACCCCTCCTAAATTCTTCAGGCCTATTATGTGCTCAGACAGTTCATTCAATTAATACAGTTAGGCAACAGTCTATTGAGGTGAACTTCAATCCAGGGGGCTCAATAGAAACTGCTTTGAAACTATGTACGGCACATTGGCCCAATTAAAGTATTAAACGCACGATGGCCCTATTGAGCCATTCACACAACCCAACTGTTTACATTGATGCAAACATGGTCCAATTATTATACAACTTCATGCATGAGTGATTAAACACTTTGAGGTGGACAGGTGAGGTGATACTGGGCACTTCCTGTGTATAGGCCAACTGAAGAGGTAAGAGTATCAACAACACAGGTTACTGTTCCAGATGTTGCTTATTCTCAAATTAGTTGATGTCACAACAGTCACATAGTACAGTGCCTATAAGCAATATAAGCATAGTACTGTACAGTGCGAACAGGGACGTAGCTAAGGCCTGATGATTGGGGGGTGTAGTGGCTGAAATTCCAACTGGATGGGTTTTGGAGTCAAAAAATTCCGACTGCTGCCTTGTACCCCCCCCCCCCACTCATCGTCAACGATACGGTCAGTGTCAGTTAGACACCCCATCTTTCGCGACTGCACTTTTATTCCGAACTTTTTGCAATACATTTGTACTTTATGGGGCAAAGTGTTTTGCTTATGTTGATGGCACTTTTAAACTTCCGTAGATTAGCATTTTGGTTTTAATTGTATACCATAGAGACAATGTATAACCCACCGTCGTAGCCAGGAATTTGAGAGGGGAAGCACTTTTTGCGATTGATATGGGGGAGGGGTCTAAGGGGAGGGGGTGTCCCCCTCCCCTTTGAGATTTTTTGAACAATTGAATGTCCTTAGATGCGATCTGGTGCAATTTGTTGCCAGTTTCATCATTATCATATGATATCCAGGCGCGTATCCAGGATTTTCTAACCCGGGGGGCGCGAATTACTATCTAAGCGGAGCGCCACCATCGGTTGGCGCGCAGCGTACAAGAAAATTTCTGGTTTTGATACCCCCCAGATCACCGGAAACGGCACTTCTCGGGCTTGAAATGACCAACCAGATGTACACTTTTGGCCTGAGAACCAAGTATTTCCTAATAGTTTTTTTTTTCCATCCATAACCTTTGTAAAGATTGTCAACCCGGCACACGTCATGTTCGACCTGATCGCATCTCCCGTGGGTCTTTGCTTTTGTAGGTGATTCTACGTCGCGGCCCACAATACCCGTCAGCCCCACTTTTCAAGGTTTTAAGCCCCAAATTTGTTCAGAATTTGAAAATTCACATTTCTCGTGAATAAACTCACTTCAAAACATACCCATAATGTTGTACAATATTTCATCTATGGACAACCAATATAGAAAAACTTCCTTCAACCCCTAACAGACCGGTCAAAATTGCACGAGTAGAGCGAAGCGTGATGCAGAATGTTGGTCAGAAATTTTCGAAAATTCAGACACAGTTAATTTATTGGTGTACAAATATTAAACCTGTTATAACGGCTATTATAAAACTTGGTTGAAGGAAATGAAAAAATAGCAGATATTTCCTTCAACCGAACACTACACACATAGGCGTAGGAGGCGCGGCGGCAGTGGCGGAGCTAGGGGTATTGGTCAGGAGGGGCGAGAATGGTCTGTAGGGGGGCTTTCGACACTATCTAAGCGGAGCGCCACCACTGGTTGGCGCGTAGCGCACAGACAAATTTTGAGTAAAGATACTCCCTAGATCGCCGGAAATGACCCTTTCAGGGCCTGGCTAATTTGCAGATAAACGAAGTATAGGGTGTCATCGCCAAATTACACCAACAAAATGTGACAAATGTCAATAAGTAGATGAGAGCGCAATAAAAAAGTCAATAATGTAGAATAAGTAAAAAGTGGTAAAGAGCTGAAAAAGGCGCCAGCAGTCCATTTGAGTCCGTCAGGGGGGGCATCCGCCCCCTGACCGTATGGACGTTCCGCCACTGCGCGGCGGGGTGCAGCCCCTAATTCGCCATTACTAATGTAAAAGAAACTTTTGACATAATTGGACCTTCATGCTTTTTATACATCTACATGAGACATGTCGTTGTTTACATTAGCATCCCGCGGTATACTGCGCAATTTGAACGGACCGTACGGTACATGATGGCATGCGATGTAATAACCGATACTTGCTTATATGATATTGACAAGAATACGTTGAACGCGCGCTTCGCGCGCGAAAATATTTGGTTATTTTTTCAGGCAAGTCGGACAGTTTTGAGGATTTTCATCCTGGAACGCCATTTTTATGCTCACTGATATGATGTGATATCTGCTGTTTGCGTTACGAATTCGAACAGGCGTGTAGCGAGGAATTTGCCAAGGGAGGGGCGAAGCCTGTAGGCAAATTATCTAAGCGTAGCGCCACCATAGGTTGGCGCGAAGCGTACAAGAAAATTTTGGCCGAAAATGTCTCCCAGATCGCTGGAAATGACACTTCCCAGGCCTTGTAAGTTGCATCTAAGCACTTTCTATTTTGAAATTACTTAGCGATATCATTTAAAAAAATGCTGAACGGGGGGGGGGCGGTCGCCCCCAAAATGCGTCATGTTCCCCGACGACACGGTCGAGCTCGAGACCAGCCACAGTTGGTTTCATAGCACAATTCTACACACGCGTTATGATAGACCGTATATAGTATATATAGATCATTAGTGAGAGAGGAAAATGGAAACGTCAAAAAATGGAGTTGTCGGTGTATAAGGGGTAGGGTGAGGCACACTTTTACGAAATCATTGATCCGTCACTGGCTACCCTTCAGCGCTGTAATGATGTCCAGGGGCGTATCCAGGGGGGCGCAACAGGCGCGCGCCCCCCCCTATTGGCCGTCACCAAAAAAAAAAAAAGTTTAGCCAAAAAAAAAAAAAAAAAAATTGATGACGACCTTTATGTGAGATGTCGGTGATCGCTCAACCCCCCCCCCCCCCCTCCCGTATGCTTTATTTTTTGTTTGCCAAAAAAAGGTTCTGGCGAAGTTCGGCGGCATAATAGTTTTAGAAACATAGATGGTAATTGTGTTTGTATTATCACTATAAACACTAAATGACATGCCAGCCATACTAAATTGTGCATTTTGTGTCCATATTTACTGGAAATGTTGCTTATTATTAAGGTCGAAAAATGGATCACATATGGCCATGGGCGGCGATCCTGGGTGGAGGGGGGATATATCCCCCCATGAAAATGGGTGGAGGGGATGTTATGCACCATACCCCCCCCCCCCACCAAATGCCAGGGATAAGAACATTTTCATGCCTACATTTATGCATCTTCGTTAATGTACGGCTCTTTTTTAGCTTCATTTCTCGCCTACCATAAACGCAGTGCGATCTTTTCAAATAAAGCGTCTTTATAAAGCAAAAATAGTTGACTGTAGGCTTCATTGGCCCTATAACAACAAAATGTATTATTGCGCCCACGGTATTGATATAGTACATATATACACCCTCATAGTATTCATATAGGCCCTATAGTAGGCCTACACACGTACATGTTCCCTCGAACAGCTGAGAATCTCATGTAACCAGGGTAATGCTTAATACACGTTTCACCTGGATGCCCTCGCAATCGGTACCTAGGAATGTAACTATGTGTAATTGTGTATTGCATGTGTATAGGCCTATAATAGCCTGCATGAGGCCATTTTCTTCATCGAATAATATAACAGAGCTCTCGAACATTCTAACGTTGCGCCTGAAACAAGATTGACAGGGGCAATTTTCCCAAAATAACACCCGAAATTAAAAAAAAAGGTATTTTGGATCCTGATTATGAGATATTTCGGACATGACATCCCTATTTTAAAGTTGGGTATATGCCGCTTGGAAAAGGGTTTGTTAATCCCAACAAGGTCATATCCCCCCCCCCCCCCCACTCGGAAGTACGGATCGCCGCCCATGCATATGACACCATTTTGCATTTCAGCCCTTCTTTGAAAGCAAAAATTGTACACCCCTCCCCTTAGACCCATCCCCCAGGACGGCGATCATTCATGCCTGGCGCCCCCCCTATTGGAAAATCCTGGATACGCCCCTGATGTCACTGTTCTTCTTTCTCTTCCCGGTGTCTTCGCGTTTTTCTTTTACTCTCTCCTTTTCTCCTTCTCCTCTCTTTCTTCTTTTTCTTTTCCCTTCCTTCCTCTCCTCCTCCTCTTTTCCCCTCTTTTTTCCTTTTTTCTTCTCTTTTTTTTTCTCTCCTCTTTTTCTTACCCGGGGGGCGCGCGCCCCCAACGCCCCCCCTGGATACGCACCCGATATCATACTATCAGCAGATTTTGTTTCCTGTTTGAATTCTTTTACATGTTCTTTTACATAATATATCAGAAACACAAACATAGTGCTCTTTTACAATTTTTCCAGAAGGATGATTCTTGTTTATTGTCCAATGTCTGGACTTAAATACATTTGATGAACTTAATTGATGGACAATATAAACTTTCATATTTTGTAATACAGCCAGATATGAAGTGGCCTAAAAACAAATATCGTTATCGCAGTGTATTAGCAGTGTAATAATTATTTATAGGAAGTGCGTATCACGTACGATTGCTAGCTTAGCTTCATAACATGCTGTTCGTGCAACAACTTAGGACGAATCATAGAACGGATGAGAACGAACTTGTCGTCGTCGTTGTGCATACGGTTCGTGACATTCCATCTAGTGTGGTTAGGTAGGCAATATGTATTTTATTACGCAGTGGCCAACTGTAGGTTTGAAATAGGCTATAGGCTTAATTTATCTAATTTCATCTGCCAGACTAAGTAAGTAGTTGAATCAGTAGGCCTGCATGTTATTACGATTATAACCGAGTTAACAGAGCTGACGAGTATTCAAGATCAAAAGAGCACTTACAAAATACTATGCTAAAAAAACAACAGTTTTTAAACAATTTTTTTCGACACTCAAAGGGGGGAGCAGTCGCTCCCCTGCTCCCCTGGCTACGTCCCTGGTATATCCTGAACTTACTTTAAGCTAGCGAACAGGGTCGACCCACCCAATAGCAAAATTAATACAGACATTTTCCGAATTGAAGCTGGCGAACGTTGTATTTTTTTTTTAGAGTATTCAAAATCATACGAAGTTGTGTATGGTGGAGTATAAGGATCGCGAGATACAATTTCTCAATGTGACGAGGAAACCGTGCTAAATATGACTGATTAAAGGTAAATTTTTCTCGAAAATTTTATGTCACTCACAAATTACAAGAACATATGAAAATAAGAGTGCGGCAGTCAGAAAAATTAGAGCGCGACAGTTGGAAATTCCGAATTGAAGCTGGCGACAGTCGGAAATTCCGACAGTCGGAAATTCCGACTGTCGCACTCAAATTTTCCAACTATCGTCATTTTTACCAAGATTGGGGGGGTGAGACACCCCCCACACCCCCCCCCCCCTCTAGCGACGTCCCTGAGTGCGAAGTGTGAACAGAGTACACGAGTTGTAACGAGTTGTAAAAGTTACACTGTGAATATGTTTTCTCACTTTCCATGTTTTTGTGATGGTGTTGCATTATATATATGTAACAAGACAATGTGACATGTATAATATGACATGTATAATATAAATAGCCCTAGGAGGCACCAACAGTTTGATACTTGTCCATTCTCTAGATTATGGAATTATGCATCTCGATAGGAAAATAAAGTTGGTTGATTTGAGCATCCAATATATTATTTATTTGAATTATTTATAATATTTAGTCCAATCGGTTAACTATAAAAGTTATAGATCATGGCTGTTCTTTGGATGTAACCCAACCCCCTACCATAAGATGTCATTTTCGTGTAGTTTCTATGATCCTCCACAAGTTCCACATTCTTTTTTTGGAATTCTATATAATTTGAGGTTTTTCCCAGTTTTTCCCACTTATAGGTGGGAAAAACCTCCCGGTAAATACCGGCCAACCCTGTTTGTGACGGACGTACATTTACTATATAATTTCACAAATGTATGTCCGTCACAAAAAAGTGTACGTCCGTCACAAAGGACTTTTTGAAAATATTGCAGGGAAGTGATAAAGGTTTCAACTGCTTGTTTTCTGATATGTGTAGTTAAGAGTCTTCTTCATAACATGTATAGTTTTTAATTGTATCCCATTCCAATTCACAGAACTTTTCAAAAGAAAAATATGATCTGAAAAAGTCACTTTCTCTGGGTATGTCCGTCACAGGGAGGTTTGTTGAGTATTTTTGTAGTTTATTTGGATGGCCAAGGAATGAAACCCCATACAAGAATAGTACAAGGCAGATGTTACACAAAACCTAAATAAAAAGCAATCTCCTATATAAAGCCATTGAGATATGGATCAACAAACTGTCCGAAATGTACGCGGACTTTACGGAATTGCCCTGTACCAGGTGCAACATCCGCTCCGACGGCTATTACCAAGTACTGTACGCAATATAATGTTTAAGGGTATTACGGTGGCTGAGAAAGAACATTGATCACAGAAAATTATGTTAACAGATGCTTTGTCGAATTTACTCTGCTTACCTCGACTTTAAACTATTATTCCCGAAAAGAAAATCACTTCACACGCTTTCGACGCTTTATGGAAATTGTAACGTTTCTCAGGAAGTTTTGACGTTTATCTAGAAATGTCGACACGAAACGTAAACTGAGACTATGAATTTAAGTAAAATTCGATCATTTGATTACTTCGCTTTGTTTGGCTAACAAAGGATCCAGCGGAATGACCCAGCAATGTCTTAAAGTACAATCGTAGATGAGTGGAGTTGGTGTCGCCGACACTGAAGAATGCAACAAACTGAATATATTGATCTAACAAGTGAACTAAAGAAGATGTGATAATGCACCCCTACCCCCATCTTCCCTCCAGCCTCCCCTTCCGACCCACACACATCCCTTTGACACTCCAGGTATCCAGTCATTCGGTACAACGAGTATCACCTTTAATTTGGGTTATTACTAATTAACGTCTCAAGAACACTCCGTCTTCCGCGCCACCAAATTCCATGTAACTAAACTACTGCGCGTACAGGACTATGTACTGAATGTAAGGAAAGATAGCACAAACACCGTCTTTAACCATCACGCCCCATCCCCCACTCTAGTTATTCCACTATACTTTAAGACAAACCAGGTGACAATCATCTCCCATTTAAGTGATATACAGCTGTGATGTTACAGAGTACGTGACATGTCTCCATGCATTGGGTCCGTTTTTCATCGTATAACGAGTGAAATATAGGCTTACTTTGTACTATGGAAACTGTGTACAATTAACGCATTGTATGTAAATACTAACAACATCGAACAAACAGATAAGTCGTTCCAGATCTAAGGGAGAGGTGGGGTATTAATTAACATTTGAATAGCGCACACTATTGGGAACAAACAATGTTTGGTGATAAAATGTACTGAGATACCAAACTAATAGGTAGCATGTTTTATATTTCAATTATAACCAGTACTTTACATACGAAGTAGTAGTACAACATCATTACTAAGTTCAATAGTTTAAGTATACATGCAATGTACACACAAAACAACAATATCTCACACGTTTAAGTTCTGCTGGAGTCTAAACATTTATATTGTACATGAAGTATAATTATACAAGTATAAATGAACAACGGAAACTGGCTGGGAATGTCAACAAAGGAAAAGAGAATTTAAAGTTTTAAACAGTAGACAATATCAGCATCTCATGAATAATCATCACCCATAAACATAAACATGAGAGAGTATTAATACGCCATTTTCAGTGAATTAGGGTTTGCATTACCTCTTACGTTCATGTTTTGTATGTAAAGGCGAACATGAATAATGAATGGTTGGGTAGGCCTATACATCATGTACAGAACCGAATAATACAGTCTCTGGCCCTATACACCATCAAAGTTCACAAATATATTGGTCACTCAGCCGCTTGAGGAAGCCTTTAAAAAAAGGAAACTTACATACCTTGATACGCAGTGTCATATTAATTGTGTTATTAATCAGGAAAAAAATAAAGATTCAATCATAGCAGTACCATATATGTAGGACACCATCAAGACAATTAATAAGATCCATTTAGAAATCGAATGATTACTGCTGAAGGAAGGACCATTACACCCTAGCAGTATACAACCCGTAGACAGGGGAAGGAGAGGGTGATGTTTCATTCAGAATTTAAAAATGTTCTTTTTAGGCTTGTTATTGTAAACTGATGTGAGAAGTCATTTAAGTTTAAGGTTGGGACGATTGTTTTCTTAATTTCCAGTCAGCATGTTGACCCATTACATACAAAGTAGGCCTAAATGACGTCATTTGGTCAGACCACATAACACAGTTGGTATAGGCAAGCAATACTTACTAACAAAACCTGTCGTAAACAATTGTCAATAATATAAGTACGGTTCATTATTATTGTAATATATAAAGTAACAACAGTTAACGATAACCCTTGTGTATGGTATATACTCTACAAACAATGGCAAGCCAAAGGGGGAGGGGGAGGGGAGGGGGAAGGGTGGTCGACCGCCCATCGTCAATCACGGAATTGTTGTGGCGTTCAGCCGGTGAAGAATTACACTTCTACCAGATCCCTCGCCCTTTTTCAACCTCAAAAAAGTATTTATTATCAAAACCTTGCGTTTAGAGCTATGGATGAAATTTATATTCTTAATACACCTCAAAATGCACCAATTAAAGTCTAAACTTTTATGGGGGTAGGAGGGGGCAGACCCACTACGTGATAGTCGGCTTGAATGACCACAAGGCATCATCCTCTCATTTATGAAATCTTTAGTTCGCCTCTAGTCATTCTGCAAAGGTTCAGGTTCCTAACTAAATCCATCCATGGACAAGTTGGAATATGTCCTCCACTTTTTGAAATCCTGCGCACGCACCTCTTTATGACCCTGCAGGGAGCTGTAGTACATGACTATCGGGCCATACAATGTAGTGTCTGTGTTGCTCCATACCTTGCAAGGAACTGTCACACACTGAAGAGAAGGGAAGCTGACACTGAGTTCTTTGCAGTAACTTGATCTGTCATAATATATAATGAGTGTATATATCATAATTGTAATTAAGTAATCATAATTAGGGAGCTAGAGCATAGAGAGCTCCCTGCTTTAAATATGGAGCTGTCACTGAGAAGATCTCCCTGATATAATTAGGGGGTGATCCCTGGGAAGAGCTCCATGTTATAATAAGGGAGTTGTCCCTGGGAAGAGCTCCCTGCTATAATTAGGGAGCTCTCACTGAGAATAGCTCCCTGCTATAATTACGGAGTTTTCCCTGGGAAGAGCTACCTGCTATAATTAGGGATGCACCGGATCCAAATTTTTGGATCCGGCCGGAACCGGATTTTGCCGGATAGTACGTGAAATCCGGCCGGATAAAATCCGGCCGGAACCGGATTTTTTCATTACACAAAAGAAAATCATTAATAAGAAGTAGAAGTATGAAACAAGGAGCAAATCTTAGGTGAGGTATATGCATATTATAAAGAAGGTGAAATTAAGACCCCATTTATGAGATTAAATATGACTTGAAGTGGTGTAATCTACATTCTTTAATAAAATAACTACAATATTAAA
This sequence comes from Apostichopus japonicus, assembly GCF_037975245.1. NCBI lineage: Eukaryota > Metazoa > Echinodermata > Holothuroidea > Aspidochirotida > Stichopodidae > Apostichopus > Apostichopus japonicus. The sequence continues at coordinate 11,641,074 of NC_092567.1, forward strand.
CTGATGAAGGCTGCAAGAAATGATTTCACTGCAAACTGTATTTGTTGTATATAGCTTCATATAATTACAGTAGTTGTATTGTTTTGGTTGATCTTTAGAAACAGTGGGTCAGACCATTGAGAAAATTAAATTAAACATGTTAAACCTAATTTTTCCTTACTTTGAATGTTTTTATTAATTTTTGGAAATAGTTTACATTGATTTAAGTTAATACCAACACCTTTTTAAGGGATGATTCAGGCCAGATTTTGAAAAAGATCCGGCCGGATTTTGAAAAATATCCGGCCGGAACCGGAACCAGATAATTTCTCACTATCCGGCCGGATAGTCCGGCCGGACCGGATATCCGGTGCATCCCTAGCTATAATTGAGGAGCTGTTACATATACAGCTCCCTGCTATAATTAGGGAGCTTACTTTGAGATATCTCCCTGCTATAATTAGGGAGCTGTTGCATATTGAGCTCCGTACTGTAATTAGACATCTGTCTTCGAGAGAGAACCCTGTTATCAGAGCCGTATATAGAGAGAGTTTGGCCAACCATGTAACCGATTTGGATTGGTCGAGAGGGAAAACGCCCACACAGGGTGGTAAAATAGGTCCACTTGAAAACTTTTTAGCAGGCGACACGCATACTCACAGTGTATAGACAATCGTTTGTGTACACGAAAAAAGTACGAAATTATGAAAGAAATGGTGCTGGGGATGCTGCAATCGGTCAGAACATGGATATTGTTGTTTGATTTTCCGACTGACCATAAAAGAAGAGGAATTTTATGGAAGTAGAAAGAACAAGATGGATATCTAATGAAAAAAAGTCTGTGTAGCCTAGGCCCATACTAGCCATAGGCCCTAGTGTAATACGAGTAATGTACAAGCAATGCGAGAATTTTACGTTCAGACTGGTTTCTGTAATTACATGCATGGCTATTCTCTCTCGTTTTACGATCCACATATTCGATTTCATTATGACAGCTCTTCTAATCATAGGCATGGCAGTTTCAGTCGCACATATAGTTATCCTAATTCCTAGTTATTGTATGCCTAGGCTATGCCTAGCCTAAAAAAGTATCACTTTTAGTTTAATGTAAAAGGGTGGGCTAGCCTCTAGGCATCACGTAAAGCCCTAATCCTTAGTTAAGCCCGAAGCATAAGTTAAGCCTGGGCTTAGTTAGACCTGGACCATTCTTGCTATTACTACAACTGTTATAGCACATTACATAATATGGCACAGTATAAGGCCCAATTAAACTAGGTCTATGGAAAACAAAGTAGCCTAGGCCTAAACTAGTTAGGCTAGGTCTATACTCATTGGCAACTTGTGGGTTGTGTACACATACAGGCCTAATTATATAGACCCTTTTAGTATGCCATAAACAAGTGCCCAAATGGTTAAATGATCTTGGTTTGTGTTAATTGTCAGCATTGGCCTAGCCTTTTTAGGCTAACATGAATTCAGCCTAACTTTTTCTTCTTCAAAAGTATAGCCTAGGCCTTGGTTTAATTTGGATGCAGTCAACTATCATTTATCAAAGTTGCATCAGTACCTCCTTATTCCCTTAATTGACACACATTGACGATTGAAGTTAAAAAAAATCTTTTTAAATTATCTTTAGACAGTAAAATTTTAACTCCCTGAATTTCAGGACTTTTTTTACAAATCAAAGGTGACATGTGCTCTGAAGAAAAACTCCTAACATAAAAAGCCACAGTTAGCAGACTGTGATAAAGACAAACCTGGTGAGTGACTACTAGACTGAAATCCAGTTCCTGCAACCACAGCAATAAAGTCTTTGTTTTAATCAATGCACTTGTGTGTTTGAAACTTTCAAATGGACACTCAATGGCAGTTGGTTAAGATATAAGGTTTTACCTTCATCATGGAGAGTTGAAGGGAATCTGCCTCATCATCTGAATAATGGACTCAAGGATAGCAACAAATCATGATTGGATAATGATTTTGAGCAAGTAAATATCTGGCAATTTGAAAGTTTGTAGTATTTTTTTACATATTATTTAAGCTGTTTAGCTCACACACAAGCAAATGATCAAGTGACAACAACCGATGCAGTATATTTAAAGGTATTGAAGACTTGCCCTAAACCGCATGCCGCGCTCTGAAAAAGTTTACTTTCCGTTGCTTGCAAGTGAAGTTTTTTTTGTGTCGCTACAAAATGCAGACAGTAATGAAACCTGATACCTTGTTATCTTTTATCTAGACCTGAGATGTCCACGCTGCTATGTGCACTGTGTTGTGGGTATTGACTGTGATGTTTGTATTGACTGTACACTAATGTCTATTTACAGATGGTAGCAAGCTGTGTGTGTATTTTCTGGGATCAATGGTGGTGTCTAACACTTCTGTTACACCGCATTCGAAACTAGGTCAGATAACCGGCATGAGACCTTTCTTTGTGCGGGAGTCTCCACACCCTTTAAGGAGAAGTATTTATATCCCATTAATAGAGAAAGAATTATGTTTCAATTGGTAGCATGCAACTTAAAATTTTGCAAACATTAGATACAATCAAACAATAACAAGGTTCATTTACAAGGTAATCTACTGCCCTTTATTTCACATTAGTCTGTCACATCAGAAGGTCACAGCTTTCAATAATTATTCAAACAAATTCCCTTGATGGGTGCTTCGTTAGATTCCTGCAATTTTCAAGTTTATCAATGTAATAAGTTCTGAATGTGGCAATGTGGAGAAGCTTTGGGATAATCTGTGGATAGGACTGCCAGACTATCAACAAGATTCCACATCCATGCAACTCCAACTGCTTCCTTCACCTCCTTGCAGATGTACCACATGTCCAAAAAAAAAGTCAGCATTGGTTAATGTAATTAAAATCTGGCTTCCTCCTGAGCTGGCAAATACACATGAATTGTCAAGTACAGAGGTCAGTGTGAAACCACTGAAAGATCTTCTCAGCTTTCAAGAAAACAAAGACTTGAAGCCAAATTGACAGAGGCCACACTGATACCATTCCACTCTCATAAGATGAAGGTATCACACACACTTCATTTTGCTTCTGCGATGCAGTGCCTGGTAGACTGTGACTGTGAGGGTCACCCAATGGATGTTTTAACAACTGCCTGGTTTATAGAGCTCTGCAACAGATAATTCATCCTAATGTCATCATCCTGTCATGGCCTTGAGCAAGTTGAACCCACTTCAACACAAAGCAGCTATTGAATTCTTGTCTAGGTACTGTCAAATCCACATCACCATCATTGCTGGTTCCAGCTACGCTGACCATGATAAAAGAGTACAATGAGGGTTTTTTAATTCACCCAACAGAGCTTGCATTCCAGTACCTTTGGGCAGCTGAAAAGATATTCAGAAATTGTTATATATGAGTGTGTTTGTATGCATGCATATGTGTAATTTTCTTGCTTTACAGAACAGCTCCATTTTGATAAGCTATGTAACGTGGAAACCTGCCAATCATATGTTTGAAATAGGACAGGCTGAAACGATTCTTAAATGGAAAGCTTAACGACTTCTTGCATTTTTATACATCACTGTTCAGGTAAGGCCAGTAAGGGCAGTATGAAGAATAAGTAACAATTAATAATTATCATTATGGCCATTTGCTGTCTGTATAATAACAAACTGAATGATGTCATCAGCCCTGTGCTCAGTTGACAACACTGACAAGTAGGCACACTATGTCAGTGTGATCCATGAAACCTTATTAAGGACATGACCTTATAGTATATATGTTAATGGAAAATACATAAGCTACAACATACACCAATCTTCAGTTGTTGCAGGTTTTTTTTTTCTCGACAGACCCATTCAATCTGTTGCACCTACTACTGTATAGCCTACTACTACATTCCTGAGAAATTAACACCACAATATCAGTCTTAGGTTTGCCCACAGACTCCCAACTATTGCTAACTCCTACACTCAAGTATATAGTTTAGTTTAGTAGAAAAAAAGACCAGGAGAGACATTCAAGTCCCCATTAAGGACCCTAAGGCTATATGAGAGGAATAAAACCGAGGCCATCAAATGTCATACCCAATTACAATGCTTAATGTACTCATCCACAGTATTCTTAAACCCATTCACACTACTTGCAATTCAACCTTCTCAGGCAAACCATTCCATCCATTCACAACCCTTGTATAAGTTGTATTAGACTTTAGAGAAAAAGTTATGCCGAATATTAATCCTACTATGTAACTTCTGGAGTTTAATACAATGACCTCTGGTACAACTACTTTTTGGCAAACCTGAAAAGATCAGTGAAGCATAAATTGTCATTTTATGTGTAGGCCTACTTAATTTAATTGAAGGATCTATTAATGTAGGCCTGATGCTATAGTTGTGCGTCTGTAATCTAGCCTAGCCAGGACTGATGTGTGCTTTTCGTTTGTATGACTAAAGTAGGACTAGTAGTATGAGGCGTAAAATAAAACAAGTGTAATGACAGGTTTTCAGCTAGTTTTCTATGCATTTCAGGTGTGAAGATAAACGTAAATGTCATTAACTAACGCATACTCTAATTCATTACCTGATATCCATTTTGTTCCTCGTATGCCTGTCAAAATCTGACATTCTGAGTCGCTTCGTTTGTTCGCAACGAGCACAGTGTGCAAAGCTGCTAAATATTGTGTGTGGTGTTTTTCGTGTTTCGCGCAACTGGTAACGACAACTGGACCTATTTTGATGCCCATGGTTTGCGTGTGACGTCACAAATCGCCAGTTGGCCAAACTCTCTCTATATACGGCTCTGCCTGTTATCAGAGCCGTATATAGAGAGAGTTTGGCCAACTGGCGATTTGTGACGTCACACGCAAACCATGGGCATCAAAATAGGTCCAGTTGTCGTTACCAGTTGCGCGAAACACGAAAAACACCACACACAATATATAGCAGCTTCGCACACTGTGCTCGTTGCGAACAAACGAAGCGACTCAGAATGTCAGATTTTGACAGGCATACGAGGAACAAAATGGATATCAGGTAATGAATTAGAGTATGCGTTAGTTAATGACATTTACGTTTATCTTCACACCTGAAATGCATAGAAAACTAGCTGAAAACCTGTCATTACACTTGTTTTATTTTACGCCTCATACTACTAGTCCTACTTTAGTCATACAAACGAAAAGCACACATCACAGTCCTGGCTAGGCTAGATTACAGACGCACAACTATAGCACCAGGCCTACATTAATAGATCCTTCAATTAAATAAAGTAGGCCTACACATAAAATGACAATTTATGCTTCACTGATCTTTCAGGTTTGCCAAAAAGTAGTTGTACCAGAGGTCATTGTATTAAACTCCAGAAGTTACATAGTAGGATTAATATTCGGCATAACTTTTTCTCTAAAGTCTAATACAACTTATACAAGGGTTGTGAATGGATTGAATGGTTTGCCTGAGAAGGTTGAATTGCAAGTAGTGTGTATGGGTTTAAGAATACTTTGGATGAGTACATTAAGCATTGTAATTGGGTATGACATTTGATGTCCTCGGTTTTATTCCTCTCATATAGCCTTAGGGTCCTTAATGGGGACTTGAATGTCTCTCCTGGTCATTTTTTCTACTAAACTAAACTATATACTTGAGTGTAGGAGTTAGCAATAGTTGGGAGTCTGTGGGCAAACCTAAGACTGATATTGTGGTGTTAATTTCTCAGGAATGTAGTAGTAGGCTATAGTAGGTGCAACAGATTGAATGGGTCTGTCGAGAAAAAAAACCCCTGCAACAACTGAATACTGGTGTATGTTGTAGCTTATGTATTTTCCATTAACATATATACTATACGGTCATGTCCTTAATGAGGTTTCATGGATCACACTGACATAGTGTGCCTACTTGTCAGTGTTGTCAACTGAGCATAGGGCTGATGACATCATTCAGTTTGTTTTTATGCAGACAGCAAATGGCCATAATGATAATTATTAATTGTTACTTATTCTTCATACTGCCCTTACTGGCCTTACCTGAACAGTGATGTATAAAAATGCAAGAAGTCTTTAAGCTTTTCATTTAAGAATCGTTTCAGCCTGTCCTATTTCAAACATATGATTGGCAGGTTTACACGTTACATAGCTTATCAAAATGGAGCTGTTCTGTAAAGCAAGAAAATCACGCATTATTATGCATGCATACAAACACACTCATATATAACAATTTCTGAATATCTTTTCAGCTGCCCAATGGTACTGGAATGCAAGCTCTGTTGGGTGAAGTAAAAAACCCTCATTGTACTCTTTTATCATGGTCAGCGTAGCTGGAACCAGCAATGATGGTGATGTGGATTTGACAGTACCTAGACAAGAATTCAATAGCTGCTTTGTGTTGAAGTGGGTTCAACTTGCTCAAGGCCATGACAGGATGACGACTAGACATTAGGATGAATTATCTGTTGTAGAGCTCTATAAACCAGGCAGTTGTTAAAACATCCATTGGGTGACCCTCACAGTCTACCAGGCACTGCATCGCAGAAGCAAAATGAAGTGTGTGTGATACCTTCATCTTATGAGAGTGGAATGGTATCAGTGTGGCCTCTGTCAATTTGGCTTCAAGTCTTTGTTTTCTTGAAAGCTGAGAAGATCTCTCAGTGGTTTCACACTGACCTCTGTACTTGACAATTCATGTGTATTTGCCAGCTCAGGAGGAAGCCAGATTTTAATTACATTAACCAATGCTGACTTTTTTTTGGACATGTGGTACATCTGCAAGGAGGTGAAGGAAGCAGTTGGAGTTGCATGGATGTGGAATCTTGTTGATAGTCTGGCAGTCTTATCCACAGATTATCCCAAAGCTTCTCCACATTGCCACATTCAGAACTTATTACATTGATAAACTTGAAAATTGCAGGAATCTAACGAAGCACCCATCAAGGGAATTTGTTTGTATAATTATTGAAAGCTGTGACCTTCTGATGTGACAGACTAATGTGAAATAAAGGGCAGTAGATTACCTTGTAAATGAACCTTGTTATTGTTTGATTGTATCTAATGTTTGCAAAATTTTAAGTTGCATGCTACCAATTGAAACATAATTCTTTCTCTATTAATGGGATATAAATACTTCTCCTTAAAGGGTGTGGAGACTCCCGCACAAAGAAAGGTCTCATGCCGGTTATCTGACCTAGATTCGAATGCGGTGTAACAGAAGTGTTAGACACCACCATTGATCCCAGAAAATACACATACAGCTTGCTACCATCAGTAAATAGACATTAGTGTACAGTCAATACAAACATCACAGTCAATACCCACAACACAGTGCACATAGCAGCGTGGACATCTCAGGTCTAGATAAAAGATAACAAGGTATCGGGTTTCATTACTGTCTGCATTTTGTAGCGACACAAAAAAAACTTCACTTGCAAGCAACGGAAAGTAAACTTTTTCAGAGCGCGGCATGCGGTTTAGGGCAAGTCTTCAATACCTTTAAATATACTGCATCGGTTGTTGTCACTTTATCATTTGCTTGTGTGTGAGCTAAACAGCTTAAATAATATGTAAAAAAGTAATACAAACTTTCAAATTGCCAGATATTTACTTGCTCAAAATCATTATCCAATCATGATTTGTTGCTATCCTTGAGTCCATTATTCAGATGATGAGGCAGATTCCCTTCGACTCTCCATGATGAAGGTAAAACCTTATATCTTAACCAACTGCCATTGAGTGTCCATTTGAAAGTTTCAAACACACAAGTGCATTGATTAAAACAAAGACTTTATTGCTGTGGTTGCAGGAACTGGATTTCAGTCTAGAAGTCACTCACCAGGTTTGTCATTATCACAGTCTGCTAACTGTGGCTTTTTATGTTAGGAGTTTTTCTTCAAAGCACATGTCACCTTTGATTTGTAAAAAAAGTCCTGAAATTCAGGGAGTTAAAATTTACTGTCTAAAGATAATTTAAAAAGGTTTTTTTTAACTTCAATCGTCAATGTGGGTGTCAATTAAGGCCAAGGAGGTACTGATGCAACTTTGATAAATGATAGTTGACTGCATCCAAATTAAACCAAGGCCTAGGCTATACTTTTGAAGAAGAAAAAATTAGGCTGAATTCATGTTAGCCTAAAAAGGCTAGGCCAATGCTGACAATTAACACAAACCAAGATCATTTAACCATTTGGGCACTTGTTTATGACATACTAAAAGGGTCTATATAATTAGGCCTGTATGTGTACACAACCCACAAGTTGCCATGAGTATAGACCTAGCCTAACTAGTTTAGGCCTAGGCTACTTTGTTTTCCTTAGACCTAGTTTAATTGGGCCTTATACTGTGCCATATTATGTAATGTGCTATAACAGTTGTAGTAATAGCAAGAATGGTCCAGGTCTAACTAAGCCCAGGCTTAACTTATGCTTCGGGCTTAACTAAGGATTAGGGCTTTACGTGATGCCTAGAGGCTAGCCCACCCTTTTACATAGAACTAAAAGTGATACTTTTTTAGGCTAGGCATAGCCTAGGCATACAATAACTAGGAATTAGGATAACTATATGTGCGACTGAAACTGCCATGCCTATGATTAGGAGAGCTGGCATAATGAAATCGAATTTGTGGATCGTAAAACGAGAGAGAATAGCCATGCATGTAATTACAGAAACCAGTCTGAACGTAAAATTCTCGCATTGCTTGTACATTACTCGTATTACACTAGGGCCTATGGCTAGTATGGGCCTAGGCTACACAGACTTTTTTTCATTAGATCTCCATCTTGTTCTTTCTACTTCCAAAAAATTCCTCTTCTTTTATGGTCAGTGGGATAATCGAACAACAATATCCATGTTCTGACCGATTGCAGCATCCCCAGCACCATTTCTTTCATAATTTCGTACTTTTTTCGTGTACAAAACGATAGTCTATACACTGTGAGTATGCGTGTCGTCTGCTATAAAGTTTTCAAGTGGACCTATTTTACCACCATGTGTGGGCGTTTTCCCTCTCGACCAATCCAAATCGGTTACATGGTTGGCCAAACTCTCTCTATATACGGCTCTGCCTGTTATAATAAGAGAGCCCCCTCGTTATTATATGTAGTTTTTGTGTTTGCATACGTATATGCATACAGGATCAAAGTATCAACAGATAACTTTATCAGTGATATAGTAAACTGTTTGTTCGTTATGTAAATATCGAGTGACGGAAGGCTAAATACATACTGTGAGTAGCGTGATATATATTCAGATTTTTATCGCCGTTACAAGTAAACATTACACGACGATTGCATATCTGTTTGCATGGACTTAAGTGTGTTCTAACACTGCAGGTACACAGTGACTCAGAACAGAGCAAAATGAACGAATGCTACACATTCCATGTACGATAATTCCTCCGAGCGCTAACTTAGGCCTCATATCTACAAATCATTCTCTTTCTTTGTAATGAGCGTATACAATAGAGATGGGAGACTTTGGGAGGGGGTAGGGGAGGGGGTTGGGGGCACGGGCGTGAAAAGGTGAAAGATAGTTTCACTAATCTGGGCATGTCGTCGTATGCAAGCTTCATTTTCAGCACGAGACTATATTCTCGCTGTTTGCGAGTCAGGAGAGGAATTAAAATAGATCAAGGCAGATAAAGCAAGATAAAGGTGCTCATTTATACATTGTGCACCTCTGTGTCATGTTCAGACCAAGTTATGAAATATTACATATCATAACCAACACCTCAATCGTGTCTAAGCACTTAATTATATAAATGTAATACTCCATTCTCTCATATCAAATCCTCGAACTTCTTGTCTAATTTCAACATTCCTGGTGGACAAATCCATTTAAATCCCCACTCCCACCCCCGAACGCTACTAACCGATATAGTGGCGGGTGGTAACACCGGATTGTTAGGATAATACTGCTTAAGGTTTCTTCGTTTGTTTTGAGATGTGACAGACTCGAGTTTTGTGAACATATTGTTTCACTAATCAGTTATTACTACAAATTAACAGCAGACAGTGATAGTTTATTACTATATAGGCGTAGAATATAAAGCTACACACAGAACCAGCTTCTTTAGGCTAAATCGATCATGCTCTGATCAGGAGCATCAATTCGAATTGAGAGTTGGGTGGAGTAGATGGGGGGGGGGGGGCATAAATAAGGAAACATGAATAAAACTGAAGGAGTCGGCAAGCGACTTAGCCCAAAGTTCCAGTTTTCCAGGGGTCGGACTCTACAAATCTTCAGGTTTACTTCTGTTTGGTGCCTGAATTGATATGTCATTCATAAATGTATTTAATAAAAGTCACATTTGACAAGATGAGACTTGAATTAAGAAAGACTTATCTGTTTCACATCCTGATGTTATTTAGAACCGAAATCATCATTGTTCAAATTGGAACTTAAACGCAAATAGAAACAACTAAACTTTGCACACAAGAATATCTTGTTATCCAGACATCTACAACATGCAACATATGGTTTATAAGTACATTTGCAAAGCACTATTTGGTATCTAGGCACATTCACTTCATCGGAAACAACAAATCAATAAAATAAAGATATATTTAGGGGCCGTAGCCTGGGTAGAATTCCTAGCGGCAGTTAAGGAACATAGAGAAACAATTTATCGTCCAAATATTACATAACGATGTATTGATGTGCAGATATACCAGGCGCTTTTTCATGAAATTGTATTGGGTTGGTCATTTCCAAAAAAGGACCGTTATGACACTATCTGAGCGGACCACCAACATCGGTTGGCGCATAGCGTACCAATATAAGTTCTGGCATATTTATTTACAACTCGCAAACCCCTTCCATCTCCACAACCCCCTCCATCTCCCTCAAACGCCTCCATCTCCCCACCTCCCCATCTTCCTGACCCCCTCCATATCCCTACCCCCTCCATATCCCCAATCCTCTCCACATCCCCAACCCCCTCCATCTCCCCAACCCCTTCCATTTCCCAAACCTGCTCCATCTCCCTCAAACGCGTCCCCTCCATCTGCTTCAAACGCCCCCATCTTCCCCACCCTACCCCCACCATCCCCCAAACGCCTCCAGCTCCCTTACCCCCTCCATTTCCCAACCCCTTCCATCTCCCCTCCATCTCCCCAACCTCATCTCTCTCCCTCAAACCCCTTCATCCCCATGCCTCTTCATCTCCCAAAACCCCTGCATCTCCCCAACCCCCTCCATTTCCCCAACTCCATCCATCTCCTTCAAACCCCACCACTCTCCATCTCCCATTTTCCCTACCACCCCCAATTTCCCTCAAACGCCTCCATCTCTCCACCCTTTCCATCTCCCAACCCCCTCCATCTTCCCAACCCCATCCATCTCCCTCAAACCCTTCCATTCCCACCACTCTCCATGTCCCATTCTTTCCATTTTCCCAACAACCTCCATGTCCCTCAGACCCTTCCATCTCGCCAACCCTCTTCATCTCGCCAACCCTCTTCATCTCCCCAACCCCATCAATGTCTCTCAAACGCCTCCATCTCCCCCACCATCTCAACCTACCCCCTCAATCTCCCCAACCACCATCTCCCTAACCCCCTTCCTCACCCAAATCCCCTTCATATCCCCAATCCTCTCTATATCCCCAACCCCCTCCCGAACCCCGTCCATTTCTTCAACCTTCAACATCTCCCTCAAACGCCCGAGCTTCTCCACCTTCTCCAGGCCCCACCCCCTATATCTCCACACCCCCTCCATCTCCCCACCCCTCCATCTCTCCAATCCCTCCATCCCCACCCCTCTCCATCTTCCAAATCCCCTCCATCTCCCCAGCCCCCTCCATTTCCCCAACCGCCTCCATCTCCCTCAAACATCTCCCCACCCTTTCCATCTCCCCAACCCCTTCATATCCACAACCACCTCCATCTCCCAAACCCCATCCATCTTCATGAAACCCCTCCATCCCCACCCTCTCTGATTTTCTAAACCCCCTCCATTTCCCCAACAACCTCCATCTCCCTCAAACCCCTCCATCTCCCCACCCCATCCATCTCCCCAACCCCCTACATTTACCTCAAACCCCTCCACCCCCACCCCCTCCATCACCTACCCTCTCCATCTCCGAAACCACCTCCATTCCCCAACCCCCATCTCCCCTAAGTCCCTCCATCCCCACCCCTCCATCCCACACCCCCTCCATCTCCCCCACCCATTCCATCTCCCCATCCCTCCCATCTCCCTCAAACCCCTCCATCTATCCCACTTTCTCCACTCCTCTAACAACTTATTAAATTAAATGTTAAGCATATTGACACAAGTAAGAATGAACAACGGAAAACTGGCTGGGAATGATAAACAAAGAAAGAGAGGATTTAAGTTTAAAAACTAAACAATATAATCAGCATCTCATGAATAATCATCAACCATAATCATAAACATGAGAGGGTATTAATACCTCATTAGCCCTAACTAACCGTCATTTGAATTCATTGTATTTTAATTAGTTTGGTTAATGTTCGGTCTTTATAAAGGCGAACATGAATTATAAATGGTTGACCTACATCATGGACAAGAGTGAAGTATACAGTCTCTGGCCCTATACACCATACAAAGTTTGTTAATATATATATGAGTCAGCAGCTTGAGGAACTATTGTTTATAACACAACCGCCATTCTTTCTATTTATTACGAAGACCAACATAGTACAAAGGCAGTATTAATAGAATAATAAATATAACCATATATAGTAATCTAGAAACATGAACGTGGAATGTGACTAGAAGAGAACATAGAACAGAATAAACAGATACATAGAATATGATATTGATATATTTGATTTCCACTGGATATATACATGTGGAGGGAAGTCCTCTAAAAAGCCAATTCAGGCTTAACAAGGTAAGCTTAACAAGGTAATATAGATGTAGGATTAACGGTAATCAGCAGCTAAGATTCAACATACAAGGCTTCTCTTAAGTGTGTAAAGTGATGCCGGTCCGGTGTATGGCAAGCATCAGAGAGCTTCAGTTACAATAATATTTAAGGAACGTTTCACAAGAGTAATATTCAGGATTGGACAGCAACTGAACAGGTTCTGCTACCCCTCTCTCTCGACACTGAAAACAGGACATAAAGTAATGTAAAAACATGGCACAACAATATTGTTGACTGACCACAGCTTATTTTAAGTTTGTGGACAGCAATTAGAATCCTTATACAGACTTACGGCAACATCTCTTTATTTATGTATGAAACATGGTAGCAAATTTACAGATATGGGTATCAGGTGACTGTCAAATTGCTGGCTACCCTACACAATGGTTCTCACATATGAACTCACTATATGTATAACACAGTTCTATGTAACTGATTGATCTCAACAAGAGTATTTCATTTTAGAAATATGGATTTCAGCATTCATCAGTTTAGTCCTCAGTACCCAACAAACTGTCCATGTACCTGCATGGTAACTCAATATGCTGATAATAAGTTTGGGTTGATATGTTACAGCATGCCATATAATATTGGGAGTAACCCACAGGTGGCAATGCACATATAACTTCAAAGACTTGATACTTCATAGTTTCTCAATTTCAAACACATCCCTGATCAGATCAAGGTACACACTACAAAAACTTATAGACCGGGAGCCCAGAGGGTTTGGTTAGCTGGGAAGGTAACCAATTGCCTTGTACATCATAACGTTCACAGTGCATTCCTGTATATGAAACCAGACGACTGGCAAACCGGGTGTGGTGGGTGTGGCTGGGAGAGCAATTTTAAAGTCACCTCAAAGCTAACCTAGATCAGCTTTCATGGTAACCACAACAAAGTAAGTACAATGTGTCAGGTATGGCCCCAAGAGCAACAAATGGCCATCGCCAGTAATTATTGGTGGTGGGGTACCCCTGCCAGTCATCAATAATTGACCCCTCACGGCTGACCTAGGTCAGTTCATGAGGTAACCACTTGAAACCTACTGGAAAATGATGGTTAGGACTTCAGATACAAGGGATGGGCATTGCCAGTAATTTTTATTGATGGGGTACCCCTGCCAGTAGACCCCCAAAATGCCCCTCCCCTCATTGACCTAGGTCAGTTCATGAAGTAACCAGTTGAAAACTACTGGAAAATGATTGGCAGGACTCTATATGTAAGGGATTGGCATTTCCAGTAATTTATGTTGGTGGGGTACCCCTGCCAGTAGACCCCCAATATGCCCATCCCCTCATTGGCCTTGTTCAGCTCATGAGGTAACCAATTGAAACTACTGGAAAAATGATTGGCAGGACTCTATATGTAAGGGCTGGGCATTTCCAGTAATTTATATCAGTGGGGTACCCCTGCCATTAGACCCCCAAAATGCCCATCCCCTTATTGACCTAGGTCAGCTCATGAGGTAACCAATTGAAAACTACTGGAAAAATGATTGGCAGGACTCTATATGTAAGGGCTGGGCATTTCCAGTAATTTATATCAGTGGGGTACCCCTGCCATTAGACCCCCAAAATGCCCTTCCCCTCATTGACCTAGGTCAGCTCATTAGGTAACCAATTGAAAAATACTTGAAAAATGATTGGCAGGACTCTATATTTAAGGGCTGTGCATTTCCAGTAATTTATATCAGTGGTGTACCCCTGCCAGTAGACCCCTAAAATGCCCCTCCCCTCTGGGCTCCCGCTCTATTAGCTTGCCTGGCATGTGGGCAATCTTTATTTTCTACAGAAGTTGAAGTTTTCTGATGAACTGTTCATTTAGGTAACTATCAGTAGCTGTCTCCACTTTAGAGAAATCTTCAACCCACCACTGCATACTACAATATAGTAGTTGTGTTTAGTCAAGTTTGTTAGCTCTACACAATTAAACAAGTGGAATCTTAAAAATGTCATTTGATGTTATTTATAGTGCTAATTAGGCAAGCTGTCTTCACCTACATATAGCCTGTAGATTTCATCAAAGGAACCCAACACAGCCCATTACCATTTCACAAACTGACTGTTGAGAAATTATCATGTGAAGACTCACATCCACAAAGGTAGCTATGTCAGGAGTGATGTGTTCCAGCTTGACTTTTTCTTTCACTTTCTTGGAGAAAATGTACAGAAGAAATGTTGAGAACGGTATCACCTGGAGGTTAAAGATAACATAAAAAATAACTCAACTTTCCATTCACTAGATTTATCAGGTGAAAATTCATCAGGTCTGTGATCATTTTTGTAACATACATCAACGTCTTCCCTTGTGTCTTATTAATAAGTATATATGAGTAGTATAGGGTGTATCTCAGGGCAGCAAATATATAGTTTTTAGGAATATGTTTTGCATCTGATGTAAGCAATTACAACACTTGTAGTGGTGACTAATCAACTCCATGTTACCTCCCAAGAATTGTGTAGCCACCCCCACCCCCCCCCCCCCCCGATTAAAGATATCATTTGACAATTGCTGGAAATTTTCTACCAGATTTGTGAGCTATCTTCCATAGTATTGCAACAGAAAATAAATGTAGAAAACACATGTGCTGGAGTTTCCTGGAATTATCTCTTAAATGGCCAGTATTATAACTGAAGTGCAAATAATGTACATCTTAAACAGAACACATTAAGAGAATCCTTCAACACTGTTGACCAATGGCTAAGAATGGAATTCTGAATTACTTTGATTTTTACTCTGAGGACATGCATATGGTCCAGAGGGTCCATGCATGTTTTGTATTACTGACTGACAACAACATATCCACACATTACAGTAAACCCAATAAAGACTTCCATTTGTAATCCCTTAGTATATATAGCTCATTGACAAATGACATAAAACCTACATTATCTTCAAATTTAAATATGACATAAACTTTATTGGGTTTTAGATGTGCTGAGAGGGGAAGGGTAGGAAAGGTTAGGATGGAAACAGAGATTTTTATGGTTCCTGTTAGTCATTCTACATGGTTCTAACTTAGTGTGGGCGTGGTTTTAACTTAGTGTGGGTATGGGTCTCATTTTGTGTGCAGTGACTCTATTTAATTGTTAGGGGACATGCACTTATAAATTAAATTGATTGTTTATGAGCCTGTCATACATGTTACTGCCTATTATTTGCGGAAATTAGGCTGACAATACAGAGGAGTCTGGCTGCGCTGTTAAGACTGATTACTTCCCTTACCTGCCACCCAACACTATGACAAACTGATAAATTAGAAGGGATCAAGTCATCTGAATATTTTGTTCCTTAATTTATGATGGCTACACAAAACAAAAAATGGACCCAGTATACTAAACACATACACCTCTTTGTGTACTTTTACACAATGGTAAGCAATACAATGTATGACATGTATTGCCTAATATATAGTGTATGTATGTTAGACTGAAGCCATTATCTTCTTCCCTAGGCCCTAAGGGAGTTTGTTGATCAAGCAAGATTCAAAACAATTACTGTTCCACCAGGATTACAGTAGGCAGTAACAAAGTCACTTTCTACCCAGAATCAAATCTAATTATAAATATTACCCCGCATACCAGTCCTGCTATACACTAATTACACACTTACTGTAAACCATTCTGTGCAAGAACCTCATCGTGTAACCCCCAAAGATCATCTCAAGACTGATTAATCAACCTTTCCTAATAAGAAGATAAAAACAAAGAAAATAAGAATCAGTTGTCACTAATTCTATATTGACAATATCTGAACTAGATATTTTTTAATGCAAACAATGAAATCCTTTGTTATTGAGTTTGCCTTTTTAATATTTGCTCAACAGTTATTCCATTGCTCACAGATATATAAGCTAGTGCTAAAATGAAATAGTGTGTCCCTTAAACAACTCAATAGACTTTGCAAATTTATTCATTTCATTGAAAGGCCCTTTTTGTTATTTTCAAGTTGAACAGTTTTTGAAAGTTTACCCATCAACAAAACAAGTAGTTAAATTTGGTAACTTGTTTGCAATCCTTTGGATTAGGCTAATTGATCAGCAAACTTTATAGTTTGATACTTTTAACATGATTGGTTTCTTTGTTTGTGTTTGAACACCGAATCTCTAATTTGTTTTACTTTGAGGTCAAGCAAAGTAGGCCTAATTACTGGTCTGGAATGCTTTTGTCAAACAATCAGTAAACCAGTGTCAAGCAGACATAACAGTTGTTATATTTGCTTTCACAACTGTCCCAGTAACTTAATTTCCACCTTTGTCAATAGACATCAACCTGATGCCCCCCTCCCTCACCTTCGCCAGACACAATAAAGAATTACTGAATTACAGAATAACTTTAAGAACATAAATATCATACAAAATGCATGAAGGATTTTAGATGACATAACATGCTGAATCATTCAACCTGGTGATGGTGAAAATAGAAAACATTCATTAGTATTAGGTTAGAAAGAATAGAGATGTACTTTGGCTATAAAATAGAAAACGTATTAGAATTTCCTCCTCTTTGAAACTTACAATTACAGTACAATTTGTAGAAATGATGCTACAATCAAATAAACACTGAGCAAAAGAGGTCTCGCAGAATCCCTCAGTCTAAGACACAACATTTAAGTATTCTAACTTAGATTGTTCATACGTTATGTCTTGTTTGCAGTGACTGGAATTGATGGCGTGGGGAGGGGTGGGGGGGCTGGATGAGGGACTTTCTAGTGGGGACTTTTTTCTTGAGGGATCATCTGATAAATTATGGAGTAAAAATATCCACTTGCATTCAAATAGAGGGGGAGGGTGGGTTGATGGGGTAAGAACCAAGTGGTGGACCATGCAATCATTACCCTGCTCATGTAAACTGTACATACTTCTTTCAAGAGCTGTAAACCACACATGGCAAATCCCTAAAAGGCTGATCTCAGGACTGAATAATGAAGTTTACCTGATGATGAGAAAAACAAAACGCATTTGGTTTATTTCAATTATAATGTTATCATTCATATAAATTGTCATCACTAAGTCTGCAAGTAGCAGAATTCTATCATGTAACATTGTCACATATAATTAACACAGCTTTTATTAACATGGTATGCTACTGAAATTGCAAAATAAATTACAAAGTAAAATTCATAATAGATATGGGATGTCTTCTCATATGATATACTGTATTGAAATAATTTTTATACTTAGTTATATTTAAGATTACATTGTAAAGAGTATATCAAAGTCTGCCAATAGCAAAATATGTACTTTAACTCAATTAATTATAGTACATTGTCATCATTTCAGAAATCCAACATATTCATCAACCTATATACAGTATAGTGAACCATTGGTTCCTAATTATGTGACCAGAATCTTTCATCATGTTTATTATGTTATTTTCAATCCTTCATCATGTTTTCAGTCTATTTGAAGGCTGCATCATTACAACTCTTGTTTCTCAATTGAATATAAACCAGACTGTGGATTGCAAGTGGTATTGCTTAAAGTTTGTATTGAAGATTCAATGCTTGTCTCAATTTCAAATTTATGTTTGTTTATATTTCAATTATTTTGGTATTAGTTGAGCTGTATATTCACTGTGGAGAGCATTATGAGACCTTGAACTCATCTTGTACAGTCTATGGATTTGTGTTCTAGGTGCATTACTGTTATTTCATATCATTTTGTTCTGTGCAGTCCTGGTGTGAGAGGGTGGGGGTTGTGTAGTGACTACAGTTGTCAGTTGAGTGCCCAGTGAAATATGTGACAAAGAATAATGTAATTTAACTTAGGATAAACAAAGACTTAAAAAAATGTTGGCCAGGTGACACAATAGTGCCTGGAACTTGTGCCTCAATGCTCTCAATGTCACTGGTTCTCAATGTCACTGGTTTTGTGAACACCTTACTTGAATAATGCTTCTTTAGCCTTGCAGAATGTGATTGTGAATCTTAGAACTGGTGTGCAACAGTTTATCAGGAGTTTGGAGAAAAATATCAAAGAAGTAAAGGAGATACAAACTTAACCATAATCGTCAGCTGATATATGTTTTTGAGATGAATATCAAAGGTGGAGGTGATTTGTAATTTACTGTCCAATTATATGTCAAATCATATTTCCAATATGTACGCAAATGCTTAAAACAGTCATCTCTACCGTACTACAATACATAAACATCATAACAAACATAATACATTAAAGTTCAAAATTATATCCATAGTTGTGTGACCTATGTGAGACCTACCTAAATTAATCAAGGTTTCTTGTTTTTGTTTGATCAAGTGTTCATTACAAATACCTCTAACTCAAAGCTCAGCAATACAGACTGAGTTGACTTCTTTAATGTTTTTACATCATTATAGAATATCTAAAATGGTATTTCAAGTTTTTGATTTTAATCTGAAGATAATAAATACTTAAACAGAAGACATATTTGTAGGTAACCCAAACTACTTTAATACAAACCAACAAGTTGTCTTCTAGTCTTACCATACTGGGAGAGCCAGGAGTTCTAGAAGACTGTATTCATTTGAGTCTCAGGAGGCAATTTTTATTTCAGTTTGGCAAATGGTAAAATGTACCAGAGGGTGTTAAGGCAGTTAATTGTGTAATGGCAAGCTCATTACAACCAAACCAAGTACTGGATTAATCCAGCAAGAATCCGATCATGTTATTGTCCTTACTAGGGATTAATTATGTCAGTTGTATTTTGAGTGGATGAGTTAAAACTTTATATAAAATTCTTTTAGTGAGAGTGAATGGAGATTAAAGAGTAGTCCTTGATCTGCGAGGCTATTCAAAATGTCTACCACACATATTTGAAACATTATCATTACTGTTCTACACTTACCATTAATGTGATTACCATCACAAGGAGGAAATATCAGCTGATGAACCATTCATTGTCCTTGTCAGCACAGTGTTAAAACTTCCATCAAAAACTGGTAACTACAGGTGGAATAGGTGATCCTCTAATAGCTGGCTTCAGGATAATTCAAGTTAACCTAATGAAGAGAAAAGAAAGTGATGTGAATGAGAATCAAGTCCTAATGATAGGATATATTGAGAATGTCAGTAAGAAAAAGATGTGTGTATATCTCTGGCCTGTACACATGGACATTCACAGAAAAAAAATCCAGAGGTAGGAAAGTACACTTCAGTTGCCAGTAACCAGGTATTAAGTGTAAAAACAATGAACCAGTAAACCAGCAAACTTGAACCGGATTGTCCTTTGTTAGTGGAAGTGGCATATAAAGGTGTGGTGCAGTGATATAAATGAGCTCCCAAAGGAGAGTCCAACCTCACACGAACCCAACCATGCATGGTTTTGGCTTGACTGAGAAATTTGTGAGATTTCGCAACTCTCTTTCCTATCAAGGTCAAAATCTCTTTTGAATCCACTCATTAGGGGATAATAATATCTAAGTTAGTGTGTAGATGTGGTGGATGGGTGTTTTATATTATTTTTCTTCATTTAATGGCACCAGGCCCCTGGAGACTGCATTGCCTACACTGACCTAGTTACACCACTCTCTGGGGGTCTCTTTCTATAATTTTTGATCACCAAAGGTTTATAAAGTACCCTGTTCAGCTGGTCAATAGCCATACAATATGGCCAGTTCTACAAATTTGGCAGATGAAGACACTTGTAACCTTAAAATTTTGAGTTAAGAAAGTTTTGAGATGATGAAGTTAAAATTTTGACTAATGAGGTAATACAAAAATGTCAGAATTTTGACTTTTAAGTCAAATCTTGAGATATAAAAGTCAAACTGTTAATATTTAGGACACTTATTTAGTTTTCCCATGTCCCTATTAAGCCACTGTACCAAGTTGGTGAAGTTAGATCAGTTTGAGACCAATTAGATTTTTTTAAAACCAACTGCAGTGTCTGGCAAAGCAATGTTTATAAATTAAACAAGCACAAGTGACAATTATGTATTCACAGCTACATATACTCAGATTAGTAGGAAGTATATTGTATTCTCTGTTTATAGTGGCTGGACTAACAAGGGTACTGAAAAGCTCTCCAAATCTTCACTATTTTCACATAGTTTCTGGAATCTGCTGGCAATTTTGAGCACTTGAGGACATGTCAGTAATAGAAGTACTTAATCTGATTTTACTCTGCGGAATATATATATCTGAGCCCTAGCCGGGTGCGTCAGAAGAACTCTGTAACATCTCTGAGACTTCTTGTCCTCTTGTATTGAGTTCAAAGTGCATTCAAATACATGTTAGAGAAAAAAATGTAATTTCTATGAATTAAATCTAAGCCCTGGTGGGAGTCCCTGTGGACTTAATCTGCGACATTTTCACTTTTCAGATATTCAATTTTCTCTGATAGTGATTTTGCAGCCCTAGTGGAGCCCATGGGGGGGGGGGGGCAAGTGCTCACCACCCTAATGGATACCAGTGCTTGTATATATATGATTGAATGCCCTCTAAATGTGTTTATTTTAAACAGTATTTAGCTCTCAAATATGCAAGGAAGGAAATGTTATCATGACATGATATTGATAAAGAGAGGCAGGGGAATTTAAATTCCTTACCCATGCTTGCTGGCCAGCAGTTTGGTGAATCAAGTCACAACAAACCAGATTTACTTCATTCTTACCATTCCTATGGAACTCTGTGTATCAAGAAGTGTAGGATACTGAAAGAAGCTTGATAGGTTCATAGGTCCTGATCTCCTCTATCCAGTACAGTCTCTGTCTTCATATTCACTAGAGGGTTTCTTCCTGAGGTTGAAGTATTACAACATGGAGCTGTTAGAGCCTCAGTGACTTCTAAATCAAAAGTAAAACACTAACATGAATTCAAATTAGTTATTCAGATATTTCAGAAGACTTCAGAAACAAAAGGATACTCACAACACAGAAAACCCCATGGTGGCAGTTCCAAATTGATCCAATCATTGATCTTTTCTTGCCCCGGTCCAATGGTCGAGCCTGGGTTGTTCCACAGGTTTCCTCATCTAGCCGTCACAGGTTCTACGTCTAGCCGTCACAGGTTCTGCGTCTAGAGGTCACAGGTCTCGCTTATAGCCATCACAGGTTCCTGCTCCTCGGCTTAGCCTTCCTCTTATTTATTATAGCAGATGGTGGTGCTCATGAGCCAGCTGATTGAGTAGATATGGGCAGAAAAAGTACACAAGAGTTCTTGTTGATGGTATATACAATGGCTTGATATGAAAGCATCCATGTTTTATTCAACCTCTCACTCTGGGTCTGAAACCCTCGGTTTACAAAGCGTGGAACTTCTTACAAGTTAGGTTAAATTAACACAAAACAATGGATAAGGCTAAATGCATAATGAATAAAAAACAAATGGAAGAAGTAGAAGTATAACTAACACCTTAATATACTACAGAATGATCTTCTTAATCTCTTGTCACTCACTTGAACAGTACTTAGTGATATAAACTATGTGTGCATTTACATAACGTTAAACACTCGCAAAATCCGTTCCCCTGTTGAGTCTATGTAAGCCCAATTACTCTTCGGACTAGAAATAACGTCCAACAATAATCAATAAATAGCCAACCCTAAATACCTTACGAGTGTTGATTTAATCCCTAGCAAGTCCCTACATCTTTCTTAATATTACTCCTGAACTAGAAACAACATAAACATACCTGATTGAGTAGATATGGGCAGAAAAAGTACACAAGAGTTCTTGTTGATGGTATATATACAATGGCTTGATATGAAAGCATGGGTGGTACATGACTAACATCTCAACCCATGGCAAAGAAACAAAAAAAGGGGGCGCTATTTCACCTCCACAGTTCTTGAGTACTTTACTGTCCCTACACTTTTTAATTTGGTGGTTATACAGTGTTACAGTGTTTGGTTTCTGAAGCTTTTTGCAAGTTCTTAGGAACTTTTGCACTCAGATACTGTAGCAACGTGACACTACAGCAGTCTTTGTGGGCAACCAACTTCGCATGTTAGCTGTAAAAGACCCCTACACTTTAACCTACTTTTACCCCTTCAATTTAAGTAAATTATGTAAAAGTGCATATTTGATTTGTGATATTGAATCTGAAGATAAGTCAATTGGAAATGAGCATTACCAGCAAAAACCCTGGAAATGCTGGATATGTTCCAATAATGGGTTGTCTTGGACCAGTAAGGGTGGTGTAAAGCACTGCAGTATTTGGGTGACACAGACTACAATAATACATGTATATGATATGGAATATTGGATCTCAATCTTTGGAAAACCTTGCGCTTCATTTGACCTTTACTCACTGGCAGGTGAGCACTTAAATCCACAATATCCCAGGAGAGGAAACAACTCCAGAGTACTTTAATGGTAGGTTTTTATTACTTAATTTGGCTAAAACCTTTCAGACAGTTGGATGATCTCGCGAATTATGTAGAACACTTCTTAAATTAATAATATGATCAAATTATTTGAAGAAGGAAAACCTACCCTTCAACTTGTAACCAACTATAACAGGCAAACATCACCATACTTCAGCTAGTCCTACATTGTGCTGAGCATAGGACACGCTTTATGCTGGCATTGCATACTATTGAATATTGTAACTAAAATCGTTAGACTAGGACTAAATTAGGCTGCACTTAGGTTATATGACTAGAGAAGACCTAAGCCATAACGTTGAACGTTGATGGCCTGTGAGTGTGAGCCTGTCCTTGTACGTGCACAGCCTAACGCTATGAAAGGAACTCAACTGATACGTGGGATTTCTTCTTTGACAATTGTAATATACTCCGTCTGTTTCTTTCAGTATCATGTTCACCATCTGGAATGTGTTGCAAATATCTTCCTATTTCGTAAGCCAGTACTGTAGCTTCGGGGAATCACGTCAAACAAACATGGAAGTACAACCATACATGTACCATTCTTCAAACGCTGTTTACACTGTGGCGTTGGTTTGTTTAGATTTTGAAAATGAAACTTGTTCAAGTCGTTTTCCATGCCTACGAGGGAAATTCCCCTATTTTTAAGATAAATGGTCAATCTTCCAATTAAATAATAGCAATTTACAACAAAATGGCAAATTCCTTAGATCTAATAAGTGAGGACTTCAACAATTTGCTGCAAAATGTCTTTTTATCATTTGCACCTTGACATTTGTCTGCTAAAGTTGCGTTCATAGAATCCTGTACAGCAGCTTGAAAGTGCCATCAAGACAGCAAGATAAACATGTCTTAGATATTTTTTCAGCCTGGATAGGCTATTGTTTAACTACAAGCTTGGAAAATGGTCAAAACTTTAACATTTCTAAAATCTTTCGAAGTAACGAGATGAAAGCATTTGGGTATTTCAACATTAATCCAAATTATACACTAAGATATGGAATTCGGAGGTGGGGGTGGGGGGGGGGGGCGATGTTACATTCATCTGAGAAGAAGGCCACTGCTGCGGCGGGTGTTCACCTGTCCCAGTCCCTGCCCCCTCCCCCCCCCTCCGACTTTAAAACAATAATATTTATTGGCAAAAATGGTGTATGGAGCCAATTTAAGACCTAACTGTAGTCTATAATTATGCCTCAGATTGCACCATTTAACGTCAATTTTCAAAACAATTTCAGGGGGCGGATCTACATGGGATTTGCCTTCAACAAGCCAACCAACACAGCGCCACCTTTTTTTAAATTCTTCTTTCCATTCTAGCCTTTCCATAACAGTGAAGGCCCTACCCAAGTCAATCGGGAGGAATTTGGGATTTGCTGCTCCACCCCCCCCCACCCTTGAAATCATATATTACAAGTTGGGGTCAAGGGCGGCACTTTTAATCTGGGGGGGGGGGCACCAACGTCGAAGGGCACTTTGCAGATATTCGATTGGACTGATGCAGCCTGATATTTAGTGCCCTTTATAACTCTTATTGTATTATCGTATTTGCGTATACACATCACTCCATCAACGCCCCCCCCCCCCCCCCTCAAGGAAACAATGCATACTAGCACTGCAATATCTAATGTGCAAATTGGGAAACAAGGAACAAGTTTTCTTTCGAGACAAAATGAGGTGAAATTATTATAAAGTCCAAGTCCCTGCACACGCGATCGATACATGCACGAAAGCAAATGAAATATGTCAAAATACGAAAGGATGGGGTAGGTTATGGGATATTAAAACTATACTCATTATTCATAGTAGGCTATAAATGGCTTCTGCTTATTACAAAGTCACCATGTAATATAGCAATGCATTTTGTGAAATGCATTAGGATTTTGTTGGCAAATTGAATATGCATAATGGCACTCTGCAGCAGAATGTTAGAAGCCTTGTGGTAGTGAACATAGGCGTAGGAGGAGGGAGGGGGGCTGCATCCCCCAACCCAAAAATTTTGTGGAAATTCGGGCAATATGCTGAGAATTTTTCGGGCACCTACTGAAGGAAAAATAATTTGCTATGTGTTTTTCAATGGTTAAACTGATATTATTAAGATCATTATTATTGTAACGACTTTGCCAATAATTCTAACCAATATGGAAGGGTAATACATGGCAAATGATTGTATGTTATTGGCATGCGATGTAATAACCGACGCATGCCTATATAATATGCACATTAACATGTTGGACGCGCGCGGAGCGCGCGAAAAATTTAGGTGATATTTTTCGGGCAAGTCGTTACAGCCCCCCAAATCAAATTGGGCTCCTACGCCTATGGTAGTAAACATTTAAAACTTCCCGAAATATTTCGTTCGACGTGGGTTTCGCTTTGTAAACTCTTTTTTTATTTAGAAATTTTTATGTAGACAAAGGACACATTTTTAAACTGAGGAAAAGTGGGGGGCACGTGCCCCCTGTTCCCCCTGGTTCCGCCGCCCTTGGTTGGGGTCGAGAAGGGGGCCCATTGTTAGAGTCCTTTGATTCGATTTCATCTAAAGGCCCTATAGGTAGCCTCTCATAAGGTTATGACAATAACGATGAATGCCCTGTTATGTGTAAAGTAGTATATAGCCTATACATCTGCTAATAAGGTACATGGCTACATGAAGGTAACATGCTATAATGTGTACCTCTTTGTCAGGCATCATTGTATATATAGGAATAATAACTGGTTGGGCAACATGCCCACCCAACGGCTATTTGCCGAATAACTGGACGGGCAAGAATGTATTTTCTGATTTTCTATGCAATTATACATTAGTGATTTAACATCGGTCAGTTCAGTTTTCAAACTTCACACTAGTATTCTTCAGCACACATTTACGTTAAAACATTGGAGGGGCAAACTTACAGATTCAGCCCCTCTATTAATGAACATGCACTTGATCAGAAATAAATTAACAACAAGATGTACCTCTTCCTATATGTTCTACACTCTTCCCCATATCTATGTAGACATGTGACAAATCAGTTGATTGGCGTAGGAAGGGAGCAAAAAAATGAATGGTTTGGGGAGGTGGTCGGGAGGCATCCCAATTAAACAAACAATTCACATTTCGTTATTACTGTGAACCACATCAATACTGAACATTTTCCAAATTTCCATGTCAAAATGTTGACTACTTTATCCCGAAAATTTTGAATATTTTTGGGAATTCCAACCCTTTCTCCAAACTGAAACCCTTTTCTTGAATATCAAGTTTGTCTTAAAATTGCCTTCTTTAATTGAACCGAAATTCTCAACACTAGACTACTTGATCTAAAAATTAAACTTCTTCGATTTATTTCGACCTCTTCTTTAATTCCCTTCGTGTAAAATGTCGATTTCTTTTTTGTTTTAAATTTTCGCCTTTTTACTAAAAAATTGTATATCAAAATGTCGATATAAATTTCAATTATTTTATCTCAAAAAATAAACTTTTCTCGATATATGGTTGTTACTAAGTGAAGGGAAGAAGAAAAAGGGGGGGGGGTCTACATGAATTGACTATGAACATTATTGGTGAAATGTCGCCATAGTATTTAGATTTGAGCAATTACGAGGTATACGTGAAAAGACAAAACATCGTTTGATAGCCTAACACTCTCTTTGCACCAAAGATTTAGCTGAATAATCCAGCACTGGCATGGAATGGAATTCATTAAAAAGGAGGTTTGGTCGGGAGGGGATAAAACATGTACTCCTTCACAAGGGGCATAGCGAGGAATTTGCCAAGGGAGGGCGAAGTCTGTAGGCAAACTATCTAAGCGGAGCGCCACCATATGTCGGCGCGAAGCGAACAAGGAAATTTTGGCCGAAAATGCCTCCCAGATCGCTGGAAATGGCACTTCCCGGGCCGTGTTAGTTGCATCTAAGCATATTTTATTTTGAAATTACTAGCGACATCATAAACAAAATACAAACAATATTCTCAAGGGGAGGGGCGGTCGTCCCCCCCCCCCCCTCTCCTTGGCTACGCGCCTGCCTTTAAATAATTTGAAACAGACGGTATTCAATTTGTGTTAATTGTTCGTTTATGCATCCACTAGCAGATCTTAGGGTGGGTGAATGAGTACATAAAATGCTTTTTTTGCCCAAATTTTAACCGGTGGTGGAGGAGGGGGGGGGGGCACGGGGACTAACACCCTACCGCTTAGGGAGAAATGTCAATGATAGCTTGATCTACTTGATAGAGGTTGTGTTGTATTATTCACTTCCTCGACCCCTTCGTTACTACATATCCAATTGACGTCAGTTTTTAAATTGTCTTTTTCCACCAGGCATGCATAACGTTACGTACATTTATTTCTATTGGCGCAAAAATATCTGTCATAAATCTCAAATATCACCCGCGAAAAGCTAGGAAACACCTGTCTATGAATATCGGTGACTCATGCTATTGAATTACCTGTTCACATATAGTGTATATCACTACTGACAATGAATGGTTTAGTGTTATATTAGTGGAGTTGCAGACGTACGTTATTCTTGGGGGTTGTTTGTTACCATTGACTTGTTGAGTGGTTATTAAGATGGATTATTTAATGGAGAGGAACCGCTGTTAATAGTTAAAACAGCAATTATTGATCAGTGAGATAATTTGACGGTAAGGTATAGAGGCGTAGGCTAGGATGTGTACAAAGGCCAGGTCAAACTTAGGGGTATGCTATAGGCTAGAGTAATAAAGTTAGGCTATGTTAGAAATCTCAAACATCACCCGCGAAAATCTAGAATTACTACTTTTAGCAAGAGCTGGACATGCTTAGCAAATCTGAGTCATAAATAATGAAGATCTTAGCCTAGTTGTCGACTGATTATCAAAAAAAGTTTAAGCATATCTTAACTATAAAGGAATTGAATAGAACACAATCGAGACACTGAGTTTTTTTTAGGGATCTTAAATTAAGCGAGGAATAAGACTAACGATTAACATTGAAGGTGAGCTGATGCCTAACCTTTACTACGAAAACAATTACTTCACTCTAGCTAACAAAAAGTATCCATAGAGAAACTGTAGAAACTTTGTTATCTCTTCAAAAATCTTAAATCACAGAAAATGGTTCACTCAATTTTAATCGTACATAACATTGTCTTTTAATGCTATAGCCTAGGCCTTCATACAAGTCAATCTATAACATTCCAAAATGATTATTACAATCACCAAGCTTACTAAATCTTTTAGATCGGACATATGAGCCAATTATGTCAGAAACCTGCAGTTTTTTACCGAGCAGGCTGACTGAAATAATGTTAGCATATTTAATAGCCTAACTTATTATTAGTTGAATGTTATATACTGAATATGACCTAGAGCTTTGAGTTTGAGTCTCTATAAAACAGTTTTCCGATTAAGTTTAATAATAATAAATGAAATAAATAGTTATTAAAATGAAATCGTTCGTCCATGTTTTTTCAGAAGCAACTAGATCGTGGTGTTGCACTCACAGCTGGTTTTGTCTTAATTTTGCCCACTTAGTTATAAAACCCGTGCATCATTTCAAAACCAATAGACTTATGGCCACATGAAATTAAAAAGTAAAATGGTTTCGAAATTAAAATTGCGCCACTTAATTTACTCGATAGCAGACGTAAACCAGAGCCGTACCTCTAGTATTAAAAGTGCGCCATCCTCTCATTAAACTCATTAACTGATTTATCTCTCGTGTTTGTTAATTTACATCTGTCCGCTAACTGTTTACACCCGCTGAACTCCATAATAACAGAAGATATGACAATGAAGACCCAACCAAACCGATTCAACTGAAAAGAAGTAATAAATAATTAGTATAATTAAACCCTCAAGGATATGAACTGTTTCCAGATAACAATATTATTTGTAAAATAAAATGTAAAAAGCGGATGATACTATTTAATTGAAATAAGCGATAAAGTATAGAAATTTAAGATTATAAGCAATACACAATTTAGTAATATCTACAAACACAAAGAAAGAAAAATGTTATATTTCGAAAACATCCACTAGAAGTTATGTCACACACAAACCGTAACTTAGGAATGAAATTGATAACTAAACACAGATGGACATCATTTTAAAAAAAATCATCCTTTAAACAATTGGTATTAATTGGAAATAATGATAATTCAAGATAATAGTCGGATTTGGATCAATAATGAAATAATATGTATATTAAAATTTGAGTTTAAGCCTCATCAATCTTCTCTTTTGAAACTTGAATTTGATCTACATCTGCTTCTCTAAATTGCATTTTATTATAAGAAACAACCTACTGTATTGATTTAAATATAATTCTTCCAAATCTCCTTAAACTTAATAAAAACCTGATATTAGTTAGCGTAGAAGTTTCCTTTTCATGATTCCTATAAAATTAAATTACATTTTCCTTCTGAAAGTTCTAAATAAAAATACAAATAAATTTGATTAATATTTTTCTTCAAAAGATAGATAATCTCAACTATTATTTACCCATTTCTTATAAAATTCTCAACCCGTCATTGAGATTTGTTTCATATTAACTAATAAATAAAAATATGTAGCCTCACATTCTTATTTCATTGAACCTTACTAGCTATAACAACTTAAATTAATAATTTAATTATAAAACAATAAAACTATCCCTTTAATCCTACATTACCACTTTATTTTTCTCTAATCTAATCTAATTATTCCTGCTTATATTTGTCTCCCCTTAAAATCAGCTCCTTATTTCCGTTCCAATAACTGATTCCTTCTTACAAAAAAAAACACGACCTAAATGTCCTAGTTTATCGCTTTAACTTTCCTTTATTTTTATTTCGTTATTTGTATTATTTATAATATCATTATAATTATTCTAATCCTTACCAAATTCAATCTATTGATCTCTATCTACTCTATTATCAGTAACTCTATTCTTTCATTCTAGATTCCTATCTCCTCTGTGAATCTATTCCTCTGCTCTCCTAGAGTTGATGAGTCTGGTCTGAACCTTGTCCTTGAGTCTGGTCTCTCTCTCTCTATACTGAGTTCTCTCCAGGTGCTGTGGATCTATGACAGCAGGAGACTAACCAATGAAGAGTTGGCGGCCATCTTGTCTTACTCCTCACAGTGTACAAGCTTGAAGGAGCTGATGTAAGTATTCCGGTGTAGATGTTAGAATCATCATAACAGTTAAACAGGGAATTAATTTAATTAATAAAAGTTATCAATATTAAACTAACAATTGAGAATGTAAAGTCTGCTGTATTTTAATGTCAAGGATTGGATTTAAATTAGTTTAGTTGGATTTATTTGAACAATTGGGTCATCGTGAAAGGAATTAGAATGTTATGATTAATAAAACAAATATAATGGATAAATAGGGAATATTTTAAGAGGGTGTTGGTAATAGAGGGGTAGGGGTGGGTGGTGGTTGTTTAAATGTTCTTTGTTTATGTTAATGTTAAAATTTAACTAAATAGGTTTTAGAATTACAGGAATGTTTATTAGGATAAAATAAGAGATATATTGACAAGGAAATTGGATTTTAATAATTTTAGCGAGTAAAATTAATATTATAAAGTAAAGTTTTATAAAGAATAACTGTTAATTTTGACTGAAACCCCCAAAATAGTTTATTTTCAATTATGTAAAATTAATTTAAGAAACAAAAGAGATTGAAAATCGTTATTAATTTTAAAGTAGTAAAATGATGGCAATAATAATAGCATAAACTCCTCCAAATGTTGATCAGATTATGATACTCTACCAAAATTAAATTCATACAAAAGAAGCAACCAATAAAATAGTTTTGGTTGTCAAAATTTAAAAAAATTGTTACTCAAAATAAGTTAACTAATTAAAACAAAATAAAAGTTAACTAGAAGGAAATATATAATTGCAATTGACTTAACTATATAGTTAAAACAATGTACTGCCATAAATATCATTAAAGGCAAATCTGCATATCTGATTCATTTCAAAGGTTCAAATTTAATCCGCTTAAACTACATCCCTTTTTTCGTTATAGTTTGAAATACGACGTTATACAAAATAAGCTTAACTATGATTTATGCTTATATGTTAACCTAATTTTTAAACAATAATTACAAATTAACCGAGAGCTTCAACTTTGTATAATTGTTAACTTTAAACAAAACTGTTTAATATTTTAATATTCCTCGTATTAATGTTACGTCATACTTGATTCGATCATGACGTCCCTGCTTGGTCCTTTACAATGTAGTGTTATTTTAGACCCCCCCCCCCCATCCAACCAACCCCCTCTCGCCTCCTCTTGCCTCCTCTCGCCTTCTTTAGTCTCACAGATCAAACCTCGTAAAAGTTTCTCCTTTCCGTCTTTACCATTCACAACATAATCAGTAACATCTTCACCTTACAGCTGACGTGTTACTAAAAAAAGACAATATTTAAGTCGTACCCGTCACCCCCCCCCCCCCCACCGCGCCTCACCCAAATCTCGAAAGAAAAGACAAAAGCTATTGAGTAGTTACATAAATGAAATATATGAGAACGAATGCTGATTAACGTATGTTATATGTGAAACAACGCCATTCCGGGAATAACTGTGACCGCGGAGAAAAATATTTCTGGAAATAATACATTTCGGGGGTTTTGTTTGGTCTGACCACGGAGGTAAAATGGTCTGACTATAAACAAAATGTAACAGAGAATGTTGATTCCCTATCTAGACTAAATACTTTACCCCAATCCCAGTGTGCTCTTGGGTAATTTTAGTCTCGCCTCCTCTCCCCCACTCCCCTTCAGACACCTTACCTGTACCCACCACCACCCCTTCCTTCACCGCGCCGCCCCCCCCCCCCTTCGCACATCATCTTTTTTAGGGAGCCCTTCAAATCAATTCCGTTTATACCCGATAACATCATCACCGTTTTAGTACACACAGTAGGCCTACTTTACTTCTACAATAGTTTTCTGCACAGACGATTGATTCAAACAGATTATTTCTAAAGTAAAATAAGTTAGCAGTAGAGATGACACACCTGGATCTCCCTTAAATACCTCATTAGCATAATAATAGATGACACGAGCCAGGGTTAAAGATAATGAATAGAAAGATAAACGAGTAATGCGTGTGTATTGTACACCTGGAATGTTGTCACTGCCAGACAACGTAACCATGGAAACCGACGATGAGAAGGTCATTCTGTGTCTAGCAATGGCTGGGAATTCAATACGGGTTAGGTATATATCTAACAGCCATTCAGTGATACCGTATGTCATATGCCATGATATTATATATTTTAAATGAGTAAACTTGGTTTTCTTTGGTTGTTTAATTCATCCCTCATTTGCTCCTCTCCCTAATTCGATAGAAGGATTGTTTTATTTCCCTTTCTTTGTTTTTTCCCTTTATGTACTTCTCGTTGGTATATGGAAGTCTGTCTAATTAGCACATAATTGAATAGCCCTTAATATAACTCACATATCTAATATGTGACTACAAACATTGTGGGTTCTTAATTGCCTAGTTTTATTGAGAACAGTTTTGTTCTGTGAAGTTGATTAAACGGTGGAGATAAAATATTGCTCGTGTTTAGCAGGGAGGAAGTAATTCGAAGGTTCATGTCGCCTTCTACCAAATCTGAAATATAGTAATAATATCCAAGTTAATATATTTCTCAGCCATAAATCATAAACAAGCAAAAACAACACAAGTAAGAAAACAAAGCACTTGAGATCCTCTCAGATTCGTTTGATGAGATCTTTTATCTATTTAAATATCGAATTATATACTGCACTAGTTCTTTTTATCTACACAGAACATCGAAGTTTAACATGTATAATGGATAACGACAACTAGAAATCGATTTCAAATTTGCAACTTAACTGTTTTTAGCGAATTTAGAAAGGCTTAATAGGCTGTCATCATCACCTTCAGACTTTCTTCCAAATGGTTTACTTTATTGTTATAACACACGCTAACAAAATGAAGTACAGATTTCTATACCCGGTACACAATGAATGAACCTACAAGTTAACAATCAGAATAAACACTTATACAACTGCCAGGGTCATATCCAGGTCGTAAATATGGCCACGGTTCATTTAGTTTTGTTGCTGAGAAGGAAAAAAAGAAGCAGTTATTCACTCGTTGAAATGAATTCATTGCGTCATAATTTGCAATGTTTTACATGAATCATGGTGGTATGCTTATTAAAACTGAACAAAAGTAAATTGTGATAGTAACATGAATGGTCGACAAGTAAAAAGAAAAAGAAAAGAAAATCAAACAGAAAAGAAACCGAAGGAGAGGTGTTATGTTCCTGGAAATACAGTTAGTAGAGATCTGTGGGTTATTGTATTCCGTCGGTCGCACATCCGGGGTTTTCCTCCCGTCAAATCGTAGCGAATAGAGTGAAAACATGTAAAGTAATTGTGTCTAAATATCGCGAGTCTACGCTTTCAGAACGCATGAAGAGAAACATGAACACTCTATGCATATACCTCTATAGGCATAAGAATGCAATATAATAGTAAAGTAGAGGAGCCCTAATGTAACAGAAGCTAAGCGATCTTCGTAGGTATTTTACAGATGTTGTATTTTTAATTGTTTGAGATACTACAGTAGGCCTACCTGCATATTTATGATTCTGCGTCATGTTTTGCTTTGTTCAACACTTACTTTTGCTGGAAAAAGTTTTAATTTCATACTGCAAAGAATCATATCTTTCTAATGTGCAATTACGTAGCACCATGCATCTGCCTAACAGCCTAACCTTCGTTCATAGAAAGTATTGATGTTGCAGATCTGTACTTTAGAGACTTGAACAACAATCATAGGCCTACTGGCGAGTGAAATTTGGCTAGTAGATTTTTAGTCACGGTCGCCAAATAGCGATTACTTTCAAAAATAATTGTCGGGCCTGAAAAACTTCACAACATGATTTCTCATGGTAGAAATCATGGATACTTTTCATACATGGTATATGGATTTGCCATATTGAATACAAGAATCCTAAATGATTGTGAGGTCAAATCTCCTATAGGTCACCAGAGGTCAAACTCTGAAAAACCTTTTACATGATATGTAACGATGGAAATCGTGGATACCACTAATACTTGGTGTGTGGATTCATAACATCGAGTACAAGACCCCTATTGTATTGGAGGTGTGTATAGCCACGTACAGTAGACTGACCTGTGTTATCATGTCATATTGTTATTGTAACAGCTAGTTCTGGTTATACTAACAAGCAGAAGTCTAGTGCATTGAAGTCATAGAAATCTCAATGCATTTTGCATTCTGGTTATCTTTGGAAAGGAGGGGTGGGCTCCAAATATGACTTGCGTCCGTTGGGAGGGGTCTAAACGGGGAGAACCCTTTTATTAAAATATAACCTTTAATAAATAGTTTTCAATGCTGTAGCAATATAAATTATTAGTGCAACAATTATTTCCAATATATTGCCATTGTACATTGTATTGCCATTGTACATTGAGTTGTTGTGTCCGCTATAACCCTTACATTATATAAGATTAGTGAAATATTCGAACGCGCCTGTTTTAACCAGTCACTGGATAGATACAGAAAACTAACGATTGTAAAAGAAAACGTTTTTCATAAGTAGTAGCAGTATTTATGCGTTAATTATGCTAATTAGATACAAGAAATGTAACCAATATATTTTCTTTCTATGTCCGGAGCAATATTTTACATAGAACTGGGCAATTCAGGTATAAGGTAGGATGATACTGAGCTAGACTTGAACATATTAAATGGATATTATGGACTATCTGTTACCGGTTAATCAAGATAATTTCATTTCATGCTCGATAAACTCAAGTGCCCTCTTG
This sequence comes from Apostichopus japonicus, assembly GCF_037975245.1. Taxonomy (NCBI): domain Eukaryota; kingdom Metazoa; phylum Echinodermata; class Holothuroidea; order Aspidochirotida; family Stichopodidae; genus Apostichopus; species Apostichopus japonicus. The sequence goes on from NC_092567.1 coordinate 11,676,007, forward strand.
TTGTTGTGTGTTTGTAACAAGTGTCTTCATGTCTAAAAATTTGCTATCTGGCTTCAAAATAATAATAATGATAAAATATGCAGTTCAAAAGTACCGGTATATATAAAGAAAACTTTTGCTGAAAACATTCAAATACGGTACTTGAACCTGTGGAAAGGAATGCACAGATTATTTATTTTGAGAGGGTTTCAGATAATTTGACAGTCTAGTGGTTTCTTGCGTAAAATCAAAGTCACATTTTCCCCTGTCCCTCAGTGTTTGTGCCTCCATATTCCAATAAAATTTTCTTTTGCGATTCAACGACGACGGCATTAGTGTATTCTTAAAAAAGTATGACCAGAAAGTCTTAATAACTCCTCGGTATGAAGGGGGTCGGATATTTTGGACACATGCAACTCTTCATTGAGAACATAGTTGAATAGGAAGATTCGATTGTGTAATGGCTAAGGTCATTATTATCAACTCCACAAAAATGTTATAATTTTGTACAATTTGATATAGATCAATGACAAAAACAATGCGTGCAGTGTGATATAATTATGAAGGTTGATATTGAATAAATACTTAAATAACGTTGGTATATCATAGTAACAATTTGTGATTAACTTCAATCCGAGATGACAAATTGTTGCGTCCAGTAAAGAATGTTGCTATGTCCTCGACCCTCCTATCCCTGTACCTTCTATTTCTCCTCCGTTTTAGTGCAAGATTGTGCAGGTTTGTCATTCCGAAATTAAGTTGAAAAATGTAATTTGTAGCATCTTAAACTATTCTGAGGTTAAGAAACAATTTTCAGTTTTAAGATTCATAATTTCTAGATTTTATATTTTACCACTGCACTCTAACAATCTCAGACATTTTAGTTCTCATTTAAAAGTGAGAAGGGTTCACGAAAACGATCTATATTATCAATCAATTTACCGAAAATATCATACGATAAAAATCACGTGATCCGAGCGGAAAATGGCAAGCGGTTGTTACAAGGATTTGCTCCGTTTACTTAGTTTATTGTGTACAATGTTGTATTTCTACATGTTTGTTGTTTACTTTGTTTATCTTCAATGATTTAGTAAACAATTAACCTGACTAGGAGGACATTCTTTCTACGTCTTCTACATCTTACACGATGATTATTCTACTTCTCTCCATAGGTTTGGTTTGGGCTACACTATGCCAGACACTATTCCGGTTGGATCCATTCCATCATCCTTGAAATCAAGAAATGTGAAAGGTATTGTCACAATGACGTCATAATGGACACACTTAAAATGTCTGACATTTAATTAAGGCTTTACCAACTATGTGAATTTCTTTTGACTTGTTGATTGTTGTTGATTTACATACAAGAGAGTAATGAATCAGCAACACATGATTGCCATTTTATATGAAGGAGACACCCAGGTCAGAGTCTTGTGATAGTAAACAACGAACTGAATAATAGAAATGTAACAACACTTCATATTGCTTGGCTTAGTTGATTTAAGAGATAAGTCATATTCCTTTCATTTCGCTCCTTCGAGATCACTGCACTATAAGTATTTTGTTAGTAGCCATCACATCAATTGATGCTTGCAATCTCTTTCCAAAAAGTAGTGGTATAATGCACTTTGGGCAACTTAATTACACAGCGACAATGATTGTGAAAGGTTTTGAAGTAATGTTGTGCCCCTCGGAGTCTGTCAATCCACCGCCCCGTAAAACACACACACACATTTAAACACATTCACACCTGTGGTATTACACCAGAAAAAGGGGAAGTTTATACATCAAATGATACCTTCTGAGGCATAATTTGACTTATATGACTTGACTTATTATCCAATATCTAAGTCTAAACGCAATATTGTTTTTTAACTATTGTAAGTTAGTTTTTAATGCGTGGCGGTGGGGTGGGTGGCGGGTGGGGGCTGGGGAGACACCCCATAACTCCTTTGATCGGCGCTTGAAAGAGTACAATATACATGTATTGGCAAACATTAACATCCATGCATGATTTGTCTTGAAAAAAATAATACTAGAAATAAAATGCGGGTTGTTATAGTAATACGCTGACGAAAGTACTGTAAGAGTTATAATTCAAAAACGAAGAAAAAAATGAATCGGTCTGTCTGTTACTCCCTTACGTCTATGTTTCCACAGATTTGGATAATATTTGGCTAAAAGAATGAAGCTACTTACAAAGGCTTTGCCTCCCTGACCCCCCCCCCTCATAACGGGGAATAACAATACTCTCCGCTGAAAATTGAGTTCTTCTCATAGATAGATTTCTTTGTTTCAAAATTTCTTAAAAGAACGAAAAATATCTTCAAAGGGTGCAGCTTAAGTCCAGCGGACCCCACCAGCCTGCTTGGAATACATTATAGATACTGTAACTAAAATTTATTAATTACTTCTGTTTTGTGTTTTAGTACTTTAAACTCGCTACGAGAGAACAAGGGATATGACCTAACGCAATAACTTATGGAGGCTTCCCCTCGTGGAACCAACCAGGACTTGAAATATATTCCAAAGAAAGCCCCTCAATCCCGCTTGAGCTATCATAACGTTCTGTACAATCTTGAAGTTAAGTTTCTTCCTGACAACCCTATTTAAAAATTCTGCAGCTTCCGGGGACTTCGCCACACACCCTTTAATAACATTAAACAATCGAAGAAAAATATCTAATTTACGTTTTCGGTCTGCATATCTGCATACAAAGCGAAAAGTGCGTAAAACAGGCTTTATGCTTATTAATTATTCAAGCCATCAATACACATATTGTGTATCAATTCGGTACAGTTTTACATCGGCATTAAAAAACGTAATGATGTAACCAGGGAGTTGTTATGGAATAACAACTCCCTGATGTAACGATCTTCACTTTATTCCATTTACCGCGTGTTATCTGTCGAAAGTTTTAACTTAATATTTTTGTTTGATTTTTCTGCTAAACTGTCATATGCTAACTGTCAGATGCTAAACTGTCATAATGAAAAATTAAATATTAGAGTAACCACTAATCTTGCAAGTAGTAGTTAAGAGAAGGATTCAGATACAATTCAAGTAGTTGTATTTATCGGTCAACACGTAAATACAAGAAAGATCATTAATGTGTTTTATTGATTGTTTTCAACTATTTGGTCCACCATCTTGTCTACAGACGTCTAATTTTTGTTGTAGAAGTTATAGGATTCATTGTAGTCGTTTAAGTGAGTTATAACTAACCGAATGCATTACCAGAAAGAACCGAATACAGGCGAGTGGTTGGGTGCAGGAGTGGGGTATAAATATTTGGCACCGCGCTTCTTGCTCATGTGCTATTTACTCGTTGGTTGTTATGGTATCTCTTCTTTTTTGAAGGGGGGGGGGGGGGGAGTTGGGGGTGGGTGATTTAACTAAGGAGCTGCAGTATATGTGCGTCTTACTGTTATATTATATACGTCACTAGCCAAGCACATATGTAAAATGTACATAAATGGCAGATCACTGTGCCACCTTACATTACATCTCCGAAATATACGTTTTCAAACAATAGTCCTGTTGCTATGAACAACTATATTTCATGTTTTGATGTATCATAAATAATAAGGAAAATGCACATGAAATAAAGAAACACCTTGCATAAAAATAGTTGCGACTGTTTCTTTTACTACGATCCAGGGTTCGCATTAGCCGCAGGATTGCGCGATTCCCACAATTTGATTTCAAATCCCGCATGTCAAAAGTTGCCAAGACTGGATTTCCCGTAATAACGTTCTGCCGAGTCAACTTGAATTAAATATACATTTCGGCTGTGACCATGTAGGGATTCATCGCTAAACGATCGTAATTGGAATAAACGTTTAGTAAAAAGCCGTGATTGTTTTGGTTTTGTTTTCCGTCTGTAATCCATCTTATAACATCCCGTAAATGTCCTTGCCAGTCTTTCCTTCTATTAACAAATGAATGAAAACATATAGCAATTTTGAGAATTCCATTATTCACGCATGCACGAACGTATACAGAGTAGCTACAACTACGGGAGGAAGGCACTTGCAATATATGAACTACCATAGTTAGCTGCTTTCTGAATACAAAGACACGTGCACTCGACAAACTTTGTTTGGGATAAATCCCCACAAATCTCCGATTACATGGTAACCTAAAATCACAAAGAGTCAACATGGAAATCTAGTCTAACCATCTGTTTATTCGCTTAAATTGTGTCGCAGTTAGCCGGCGCTAAAATATTCACCGAATACTTTCGTTATTGCTGTTATCTTTGACCCCATAGTAGTCAACCACCAGCCTACGTCAATGGGGAAAGCTAGCCTAAGAATCTGCTTATTTGCTCAAATTGTAAGGCAGTTGTCTGGAACTAAGCTATCCATGGAATACTTTCATTATTACTGCTATCTTCAACCACATGCTAGCCTAACACGACATCGTGTTTTGCACACACACATACACACAAAACGTAGCCTTGTATACAACTTTCAATTAGCTATTGTTAGCAATTGTTTGGAAAGTACGTGCTATGTTTTGAAGAGGTATAGTATCGAACGTACACAGTTGCTGCTGCGATGGATTAAAGATTTCAATTTTGAGTAGTGTTCACCGGTATAATATTTTCGTTTTCGGTGTTGAGTGCTTTTATCCACACAGGAAAAAGAACCATTACGAATGGCTAAAATTAGAAATATTAAGCAATTCAAACAGCCATCTACACTACAAGAAAGTTATTTCATTAAAATAATCTTCCGTATTCGCGTGCATTGATTAATAAAAACATGAAATAATGAATTTTAAGCACTCTCGTAGCAGTTACGAGATCCCCCCCCACCCCCTCAGAAAGCGGGTACCCGTTTTGTGTGTTTTCGATTCGGGTACACGAATGTTCGGTCGGGTATCCGGGTAACCGACTCAGGACTAAAATGTTCGTACTCATTAATTAAAAATAATGCTCAAGAGAAAGTTTTCATCCTTCGCTAGGATGAAGTAAATCATCATGGAAGCAACTACGCTGCAGGGTATGGTAGTCTCTGATGAAAAATGGAATTATCGTTCGTGACATACTCTCAGGACATCGGAAATGGGATCACGTGATAATGACGATGATTTGTCTAGTCCTGTAGCGCCATAATTTAACTCAATAAAGTAATTCCAAATACATGTAGTCTTTTTCTATGATCAATATTTAAATTATTGGCTTTCATGATCTTTGATGACGTCACTAATGCATTGTAATATAAAGCTGAACATCTTGGTAACCTGGATAGCTTTACAAACATCACGAGCAATCAAATGTTTCATTTCTCTGTACAATAACACATCTATACTGATATTGTACCTACATTCATTATTTAAATTAATTAATAGTAATGTAAATACATACAAACCTCTCTATCTCCACCCCTCAACATAATTTCTCAGACTCGTACACAGTGTACGCTCTTTAATTGTTCTGTGTTTAAAGGACACATCGAGAATCTCATTGTTAATGGTGGAGTGACGTCACTGCTGATGATGTCATCATTGATTAATCTCAAAGACATAAGTAGTTAGTGTTACCAACACATTTGCCCAATCAATTAAATGCTTTACTATTTTTGACAGATGTGTGTATAATAGCTGCTAAATGATCTCGTGATAACAGCTTAGAGAGAGATTCGGAGACGATGAAGTCGAAGTCAAAGTCAGTTTGTGCATTATTTAGAATATTCTAAACCGTCGATATTTGGACTTCATTTTCTGAAACTCTCATAACGTATTCCTGCCCCCACCCCCACCCCCACCCCCTCCCCAATCCTTATTCCTTTCCACTTTGCAAAAGCGATGTGTCAGCTATCACCTGCACCGTGTTCCTACACCTATGATTTATCTTAGTACAGTTTGAAGAACATTAAACAAAGAAACACTGAGTGTAAAACCAAAGTAAGCTCCCTCTACCGAACTAGAATGCCCTTAGATCCAGCAGTCCTCTTACATGGAGACTGGCTACGTGGTTATGAAAATGTTTTGTTTATTCTTTTACATACATAATTTAACTTCAAATTTGCTACTAAACAAATCCCCTTTTCATCTTTTAACAATTATTTTTAAACAGTGTTTAATTATGACGTCACTGATTTGAGTGTTCTCTGATCCGTTCATCGTCTCATGGATTATTATTCTTGATCTGAACATCGAATACTCGACTATCATAATTTGGTTTCTCAATTTAGTCCAAGACTTGTTTCTGTTTGAATGGGAGAATATGTTTTCATTTAGGCTAATTGTATAATTGATCAGATGTATTAATGAGATGATAACAATTCTAACCTGATTGGATAAGAGGATAATACTTGTAAACTGATCAGGTATAAAACCGAGATGATAATGATATTAAACTGATCGGTAGTCCTACTAATATAGAAGGGTTGTTAACTGATCAGCTATATTACTGATATGATAATGATAGTAAACTAATAAGATCAAAATTAAGGAATCAACTAGATTGATTGCTCAGCTGATATGAAGTTATCATCGAGAGCCAACATAAATCAGTTGAATATAATGTTTATTACTTCAGTCCACCCACCCCCACCCCCCCCCCCCAAACAAAAAGAGATTACAATTGCAGATGTGTTTTAATCAATTCCGTTCATTTTATTCATCAGTATGGAACAATAAGAATCCTGATTTTCGTCGCCTGAATCTACAGACCGGTCAATGGCAGGTAAGAGATTGTGCACCTTTCTTACAGCTATTGCTCATAATGCATTCTGCTCAGCTAATTTGAGCTAAGCTGCTCTCTGTGTTACTTTACCAGTAAATATAAAAGTAATATTATGATAACGTAATCGGTGAAATGCAGTTAATAAATGGTAGCATTAGAATTATAATTAGATAAACAGAAAAGAACTTAAAACAACATAAATTTACAGATATCTTCTTGCTCCTGTTCTCAAACGTGGTCAGATTTCTTATATGAATGTTGTCGTTTATAACTGAATGCCACCCCGTGTGTCCCTTAGTGGCTTTCAGAAACGAGACACAGATGCTAAGTTTTCATTTAATCAGGATTGTGTTAATATTTTGCTAACATGGAAGAAAAAAGACTTCATCAGAAAATAGTGAATATTTATGAATATTTATCTACTATATTTACTGAAACGATAACACAATTAAGTCTTGCTAATAAATTAACTTTGTTCCTTAAAAAAGTGTTAGGGTATTTGAATTATCAATTGCTTAAAGTATTATTTATCCATAATAGGGTTTATTAGTGACATTGAAACCAATAAACTCTCAGCTGGTATATTATTCTGAATGCAAGGGCGGCGGAACCGGGGGGGGGGGCACAGGGATAACGTGCCCCCCACTTTTCCTCTGGTTAAAAAAGTGCCCTTTTTCTACATGAAAATTTCTAAATGAAAAAAGAGTTTACAAAGCCAAACCCACGTCGAATGAAATATTTCGGGAAGTTTTAAATGTTTACTACCATACGCGTAGGAGCCCAATTTGATTTTGGGGGCTGTAACGACTTGCCCGAAAAATATTACCAAAATTTTTCGCGCGCTCCGCGCGTTCAACATGTTAATTTGCATATCAAATAGGCATGCGTTGGTTATTACATCGCATGCCAATAACATACAATCATTTGCCGTGTTATTACCCTTCCATATTGGTTAGAATTATTGGCAAAGTCGTTACAATAATAATGATCTTAATAATATCAGTTTAACCATTGAAAAACACATAGCAAATTATTTTTCTTTCAGTAGGTGCCCGAAAAATTCTCAGCATATTGCCCGAATTTTCACAAAATTTTTGGGTTGGCCCCCCCCCCCGCCTCCTACACCTATGTTTAGTACCACAAGGCTTCTAACATTCTGGTGAGTACCATTATGCATATTCAATTTGCCAACAAAATCCTAATGCATTTCCAAAAATGCCTTGCTATATTACAGTGTGACTTTGTAATAAGCAGAAGCCATTTATAGCCTATATGAATAATGAGTATAGTTTTAATATCCCATAACCTACCCCATCCTTTCGTATTTTGACATATTTCATTTGCTTTCGTGCATGTATCGATCGCGTGTGCAGGGACTTGGACTTTATAATGATTTCACCTCATTTTGTCTCGAAAGAAAACTTGTTCCTTGTTTCCCAATTTGCACATTAGATATTACAGTGCTAGTATGCATTGTTTCCTTGAGCGGGGGGGGGGGGGGCGTTGATGGAGTGAAGTGTATACGCAAATAAGATGATACAATAAGAGTTGTAAAGGGTACTAAATATCAGGCTGCATCAGTCCAATCGAATTTCTGCAAAGTGCCCTTCGACGTTGGTGCCCCCCAGATTAAAAGTGCTTCCGCCGCCCTTGTCTGAATGGTAATGCTTGCTATGATCTTGGTCATTTGTGTATATGAAGGGAGGAAAAGCTATTTAAATTACTGACATTTCAAGGACTCCGATCTAATACTCTTTTTTTTTGGGGGGGGGGAGCTGGGTAAGGGGGGTAATATTATATTCGTGTAAAATGGGAATAAATTAAAAACATATTAAACTCTGTAGTATACTGTGTAGCTCTACTAACCCGTTTCGTTGTTCTGTTGTACGGAAAACATGATAACTGACACATATGTAATCACTTATATGAATATAAGATATATTCGTATTATTTCCCGCGTGTTTGTAACAGAACAGATATAAATACATTCGACGGTTTAAAAGATGTCAGGATTCGAAGGGGAGGGTTGTGAGGGGGTTGGGGGGGGGGGGTAGAGTGGAGTGTCCAACTCGGTTACTGATAATCTCTTTTAATATTTATAATTTGTCATCGGCTAATTGTTTATTGTATCTTGATAATTATCTTCAATTGTTAAAGATATTATATTGCAACACCCGGACCTTCCAGCTTCATTCATTACTTACTGTTAGCGTCTAGGATTGGGTGGAGGGTTGAAGACGCCACATACTAGAGGAACAACTCACGTTAACTTTTGTATCACGTTTATTTCAAACGTAGCAACAAGCTTATTAAAATCTGGAAGTGAACGGAAATAAATATATCTTTAAAATACATTTTTGAGATAAAAGTTTGTAAGTAAATCACGAGCATTGGTATGAAATTTAACAACTCAGCATATCATTTCAACATATAGTAGAAGACTAGTAGCGTGTATGACTCTGAAACAACATCATTGACATAACCGACGCTGCTTAACGTTTCCAACATACCACTATAAATCCTCGTGAAACATTGGTATTATTCTTCTGAACCAAAATTTAGTTGTAGTAAAAATCAATGACTTATACAAATATCTTAATCAAACAATGCCTTCACCTAAAGAAATGTACTGAACATATCCCGCGTTTACGTCACCATCTCGATGTATATTAAATATGAAACCTTATAATGTTGTTAATCATGTTGCACCGTTCTTGTTTATGTTCATTTAGTTTCTGGGCAAATGTTCATCATAGCACATACAACAGTCGAACAACAGTCCGTTTAGCCGACCCTGCAGCTTACTGTAGCTGCCCTTGCATATTTGTCTTCGTATAGCAGGCTCCCTGGTTTTCACTGGTTATGTTCATTGTATTCGTTTTCTCTAGTGTTAGGAGAAGTTGGTCTTCCATTAACTAAAGCTGCATATTACGGTAGGCTACGTCATAGGTTGTAAATTGACCAAACCGTAAAATATTCGCAGAATTATTGGATACCCTGCAACTAACTAAGATATCTAGATATGTTGTCACAGTTACGTGACTGCTCATGATAAGTGAATTATTTGTCGTTTAACCAGATTTAGACAATTTGTGTCCCATACATTTAGTGTCATAGATATTTGTTTTGTTAAAAAGCTTACTTTAATATTCCCTGGTGGACTGAAGTAACATTATGTGTTCAAGTCGTACTCATTCCTTTAACGGTCAAGTTTGCTACCAGCAGATTGTAGCAAAAACAACACAAAGTACAGAAATACACTTTTGCTACTCTTTCTTCTAAGTTCAATCTTACTCAATAATTAGCTCAAATTTATCAAAGTAAATGTTCCTGCGACGGTTCCACGTACACTAATGTGTACAGAACATTAAATACCTGTAGTGTATGATCAGAAATGAGGATGCATTGGTAGTGTAACGGATGGTGACAGATGCGAAGCAGCGCGATTTAACAGTGTTTGTTCTTTGTATGGTTTAAAAATCATACCAGAAACTGGGTTACATTGCCAATTATTTGTGTGAGGAGTGCATAGATAAACGAAATTGCTTGTAAACATCCGACTCACCGTTTTCCAGAATGTGAATGCTGGACATTTTGGCGATTGATATAAATGAAGGAAAAGATGATACGTTTATTGATAAAATGAAAGAAGATTGAAGACTATTTTGTAATTTGTGAAAATATTATATTCGGGATTTGTAATAAACTGTAGAAGAAGATCTTGCAAATATTTTTGTTTTAGTGGCACCAGATTCTCTCTGTGGTGTAAATCATTACCGATGATTCGGTGGAGCTGTGATTAATCACTTTCCACGCACATTTACACAACAAGACCATAATACCAGTTAGTGTGTGGCGGGCAATTATATACTACTGCTTCGTTCTGTTGTCTAGATACCATGGTAACCAAATAACTGTAGACACGTATTATGTGACGCTGTATACGAACACAATGTTGAAAATGAGCACGCACATGAATAAGTTTTTGTTTCAAGATACTACGTCACGGATATAAATATATTTTAAGCCCGTGCCGTATATTGCTTCTGAATTTTGTTAAAAAGCATCACAACTAATCAGTCAAAAATGTTTTATTGGTGAAAATATCGATGCATAATTTTCATCTCTAGAATCTTAACGTTGTGACGTCACTGTACGCAGCAAAGTTATAGTAAATGTTACTCGTTCTAATAGTGTCAGTTGCAATGGGATTTGAGGGATCCCTATTGATTATATGTTATAAGTTATTTAGATTAGAGTGACTGACATAAATATGTGGGTCCAAGTAGGCTTATAAATGAAACGGCAGCTCTGGTTTTAACTTGAAACAAAGAAACAAGTGTGTTTTATTTAGGGAGATTTCATCAACTAGATGTATTTTAACATGCAAGGAAAATCAAACTAGAGGTGACTGCATTAAAGTTCAACCAAAGGTGTTAAACTTAAGATTTTATTTAACTATCAAGAAACGTCTTTTGTGCGCATGTACAAACTTCCAATTGAACATACATAGACAGGGTAAATTTAGAAATGAAACAAATTTGTGCAAGGTTTATTATATATAGTGAAATGTTTAAATTGTTAACATATCTATTTAATTATCCCACTGTGTCTCTTATTTGTATATTTTGACCAGACAACTACATTTCCAAAACTTCGATGGATATCTTTACACTACTAACAATACGATAGAAACAGACCATCTTAGACGAAGGGGGGGGGGGGGGGGTTGTTACCAATATGCTGCTTTGTGGACTAAGCAAGGATTTGTTCTTTTCTGACAACGATGTTCTGGGGCCTATCTTTAAATACTGCCCTCTTTTCCCTACTCGTCATCTTCTCTGTTGCCCATTGTATCCATCTGATCATCTCAGTGAGAAGTTGGTCATTATGACGTCACTCAATGTTTGATGACGTCACTCAGTGTTTGATGACGTCACTCAGTGTTTGATGACGGCTTTAAAACTAACTACAGTATGTCTTCCCTTCAAAGCTGATGTTTATATTAATGTTATTAAGTCCGTGCATCTTACATTGACGAGTCTGTCTCCTTTATTGACTTTAGTGTGTTCAATGCAGATGTGTGTTTACCTGCCAGGAATAATTTACTGCGATATTTTTGAAGAGATATCATTCTAACTTATACATTGTTTGCTTCGCCATATTATATTTTCCTGAAATTCCATTTCAAAATCTAATGAAATATAATATTTCTCTTCCTTTCAGGCCTGTGACGGACTGGGCAATCTTCCAGGAGAATAGGTAAGAGAGACAAATATTCATATTCCTGTTAATTAGTAACGGTAATGTTAATAACAAACAAAGAGGTATTAATTAATGTTGAACAAAGAAATAAAACAAAAGCAGGCGAGTAGCCAAGGGGGGGGGGCGAAGGGGGTAGCCGCTCCCCCCACCCTTGAGCATATTTTTAACAAAATTTTTAAAGGTTTTTATGATATCGCTAGTATCTTCAAAAGAGAAAATGCTAAGATGCAACTTACAAGGCATGGGAAGTGCCATTTCCGGCGATCTGGGAGGCATTTACAGCCAAAATTTTCTTGTACGCTTCGCGCCAATCATGGTGGCGCTACGCTTAGATAGTTTGCAATGCCGAATCTACAGTTTCGCCCCTCCCTTGGCAAATTCCTGGCTACGCGCCTGGACAAAAGAGTATTAGACTTTCTTTTTCATCAGGGGGAAAGATTTATCATTGTCGTGTATCGAACAGGGAATTCAGATAGGCCAGTTACAAGTTTATGCCTCGTACTGGTGATAGCACTGTTCTCAATGTCAAGTTTAGATGCGGCCAAAATAATCTTCCTTCCGCACACACAGTCAAAGAAATGATAAACAAAGAAACGGATAGACTTTAAAATAAGTTTAGTCAGGTGTTATGGTGTGTTACAAGCCTCACACAATATTGGAATATAACTTTTAAACTGTCAATCCGCCCCCCCCCCCCTCCCACCGGCAGATGCTTCATGATTATTTTATTTCACTCTGCTGTAGTGCATATCATAATTCGTGAGCAATTCAAAAAGTATCAAGAAGATATTTTAAATTTCTTGTAGAAAATCCTTTGTTCATTAATTTCTCCCTGACATTTTTTCCACAGTTTATTAACCGTGAAAGGAACTGATATAAAAAAATAAACATTTGTAATCTCACTTTTATAGGGTAACAGTTTTCTCTACACACAAAGGGCTAACTGTAGAAGTCTATACTCAAATCTACCATAAATCTCTATTCCGTTTTTTTTTTAATATAATAGAATCATTCCCTGGGGTCGGGGAGGAGTTGGGGATGGTTTAGGAGGGTATCCGTTGGGTTATAGCATCATGAATTATGGTGAAACGAGAGCATATACACTGTGTCATAAAATCACTAACTGGTAGCGAACTGTTGTTATATGACATATAAAGAAACTAGTAGTAATGAACGGTTGATGTTTTAGTGACTGAGTGATGACGTCATACCGTAATCCATTATAGAGTGGATTAAATGTAGGAGGGGTGCATCAATCAAGTTCCACTTCGGGTCCGCTTATATAAAAGACATGATAGCAATGGCGTATGCAGCTAACGACACTATAGTGATTTGGATAAAGCTGCGTGCATGAGAGTTGACTCTCTTCCAACATAAACTAAAAAAATACATTTATTGATCAATATACTTCCCAAGTGTGTGTCAGTTCAAAGCCTCAAGTATGATTTCGAGATGGTTTACGCTGGTTCATATCTCAATTAATTTACTATTTATTAGCACAACCTGGTACAGTTAATTTCTTTACGGTGGTTTTTAGTCTGTTTTTTTTTTTGCAAAATGAAAGCCAATTTCTGAATATTGTACAAAACCTTTCTAATGTTAGTCAAAATGAGCTAGCAATGAGTTACAATTATACATATTTTTTCCTCTACATGAAATTTTATTTTGGAAAATAAATGAAAACATTGATCATTAACATGTCGTTGCCTAAACACATTTACAAACAGGTGACACATATAACACCAACTAAGGAGGTTCCATTTTGCTTTTTAATTCAATTTGTTACATTATATGTCTGACTTATCCAGCTAACAAATAATGATTTTATGGGCGTTTAGTATAATGTCAACGTTTGTTCAGAAAGAACATAAGAGCTGATTTCTAGGCACGTTTTATATTTCTTCGTAGGGCTCATTTAAATTATTTTCAAATACGACGTTACAGTACAAGTGCAGCTAAGGTGTATTAATGCTACATTAGCATTGCATATAAATTGTAATAAGGGAAATTGGGTGTGTATACTCACCATGCAGGCGACGGATGAGTTGACGTGATGAAGTATTTCTCCTGAAAGGCAGATAACTAGCGGCTCGTAGTTCCACTGTCCAAGGCGGTGGAAGGGGGGAAGGATTCGTAGGACTAAATTGTTTAAAAGTAGAGTATGTTACCCAAAGTTAGATGAAAATTTCAATTAACCCCACCCCATCCCTCTTCATGGACGTCTTTTGTCCATCAACTTTCTTCGGCGAAGTGTAAGAAGTCACTCATAGTAGAATCGTTGTAATACATCTTGACATATGGGGTGTGTAGAAATATTAGACAAAACGGTAAGGTGTAACCATTGAGATACAGGAACAATATTAATTAATTACCTAGATATATAGCTATTTTCATGTTAATGTATAAAGGAAGCAAATTGCCCTTGGACGTCGAACATTAACCCGTCAAAACGTTTACAATACTTTCATAAACATCGGTCAGTTTAACCCTTCATCGTCCGGATTACCTTTCATTTTGAATTATGAAACGCTAAACTGATACTGTACAGAGAACTAACAATATAGTAAGAAATGAAAGTAGGTAATTCGTGTTTTACGTGACATTCATTTTGATTAAATTGTGCGACTCATATGGTTAACGCTGGATTCACGTTCATAGTAAAGTCAAAACAATAGAGCGAAAAATGAGCATATAAAACATATATATGTCAATAATTTGCATCACGTGACACCAAACGTGTTTGCAGTGCGTATTGTCTACAATGTGCTACAGCTTCCAAGTATCTTGATATCTCGTTCATCGTTCCGGACTTGTAAGAAAATAATCTGGCTTTCAATTCCTGTTTCGACAGAGTTTTCATTTTTATCCTTTTGTCCAAACAAAACAAATCTTTGTCTCTTCTTCACTCACTATAACTATCTCTTAAATTTCTCCCATCTCTCCCATCGCTCCCATCTCTCCAATCTCTCCCATCTCTCTCTCTCAAAAAACAAAACGAGATCAAGTCTTACTGTTACTATGAGCCTACTACCAGGCAAACTAACATGTTCCTAAACAATGGTACCATGGTAACCAGAGATGCCCGGATGATACGGGAAGGGGACAGGAGTCTATTATGTTCGCGAATTATTTTTCCGAACAGTGATTTTCTATCACTATAGTTGTGTATATTTTCGCATTGGGATCCCAGGATGTATCAAATACTTTTAAAACTTAATATAAGTAGTTTTTTAGGGCTTCGTAGGCAATATATATCCGGGTCCAACAAGACTACTGACCATGTGTATTTAGCAAGCTCTTGAACGTGGGAACATTCACAGGCGGTAGCGCTTTCAGCACCCCTGAACATCGGTCTGAGTCCGCCCCTGCCAACCCCGCCCCTCCCTCCCTCCCTCCCTTCCCCCCTTACCGTTCATCTCTAACCTAGTGTTATTGGGACGGTTATTTATACTAGTTGATTAAATTATCGTTTTGAAAAATAAGGTAACGCCAGCAAGAAAGACTCTGTCTTTCGCATTTAACACTTAAAGTGTTAATAGTATTTCGCACTATAATATGCATTTATAATTAACCCATAAACTGTTAAAAGCTTCCACTGAAGATAAAATAATATAATGATAACACAAGTTCCATCAAAACAAAACATAAAGCAGACTCCGGTCTAGCATGGTCAAGAGAACCAACCAAACTAAGTATCCCCTTATATGTCAATAATGATCAATTCAGGGATTTTCTTATTAAAGGAACGTCAGATAGTGACACGGCCTACCCAACATTTTACTTAACTTTTACACAAAATGTTACGATTGGCTTCAAAGTTCTAGAGGAAGAAGGGAGAGGGGTGGGTCCAGCTGGGAATATATAAACCCCGTTTATGGATCAGTTTACCTTCAGAATGGAGTAAACTGGTCATTTTAACACCCTAAGAATGCTGCTCCCGTCACCATCTCTTGAACTCTCACCTTGCTATTGCATAATCACGTGAGTCAATGTCCAGTTTGATTTGTCTCCATCATTTGTGAATTATTAAGAAAAGCACATAATGAGAGCTGAGTGACCTGGATATGTTTCTGTAACGATTACATTAATGTTAGAAAGGGATTGTCGAACTTCCATAATGATGAGAATGTTAAACTTTGCAATATAATTGAAAATGGCTACTCAGCTAGACGGGATCAGCTTATAAACAGGACGGAACATTTCCCTTTATCGCACCGATGTGTGATAGTACATTGGGATGCATTGATTGAGTCATCGTGATATCAAGGGGAAATCCCCTGAGTAGGTCATTTGAAGGTTACCGGCAGGGAAGAGGATGGGGTGTGGAGATAAGTGAACTGATTATTGTACAGTAATCCTGTTTTACACAAAAATCTTTTTTTCATAAATTGGGAAAGGATTATATCCTTTGGCTATGAGTCAATATGTGTTGACATATGCTATTCATTTTGTTACTTATATAGTTATTTTCACTATTTCAAGCAAACGGTAGAAATTTGTATAGAATCCAACCTTCAGGAATTGGTCCCTTCAAGCACGGAATCAACGCAACCACGGCATTAGTAACAATGGTTTCATGGATTTAGCCTCCATGTGTACATATCATGTTTAGTACTAAAATATTCGCAGGATGCACCGGTTAGAAATCACAAAAATGATAGCTAAAATAATAACAAACAGGACAAAGATTGTCTATATATTTGAAAACATGCAAAATGAATTTAAAAAGAAGGGAAATTATGTTTGTAGTATCATTAATCCATTATGTTTCCTATATTCCTATATGGCTGTATATTATGAATATTTACAACACTTAAATTGTCATGCATTGTATTTGTTTCTGTGTTATCTTATACATATTCATTACTTATACTTTCCCTTCTGTTTAGGGATTCCATGAGAGGAGTTATCAGGGAAACCTGGCAATGCTCAACTAACTGTAAGTCAATAGAGCTGAATCCTCTCTACCTTAGTGTTAACTTTGTATTTGTTAACAGTGATTGTGTCTGTTACTTTCAATTATAAAATCTTAATTTATTAAAATAAATCTCCATCATTAACCACATATTTTATTCCTATATCTGTAATTTTCCAGTCTTATCTGGTAACTAATATTTATGTGCTTCAACTGTTATTGGTTTTATTATATTTGTTAATAAACAAGCTCATCCCTGATTAAATGTATGAAGATGAGTTATAATTTCCTTCCATTAACATAAATAAGAGTATTTGTTCATTATTGCAATCATGTTAGATGTACACAATCTTCCTCTCCGCTGCTTAGGTGTAACAAGGCCATAACTTCAAAAAGATACATTTATGTATCTGCTAAAAGAAGAGTTATTACTAAAACGGTTATTATAACGATTAGTATGATTCCACCCTTCCTCATTATGTTATTAATTTTAACGAAAAAAAAGAGAGATTATCGTGAGTCCTCCTTCAATACTAACAGGGACAAAAACTGTCAGTAAACATTTGAAAGTTTAATAACGTCTACGTGCGATATGGTGACGTCACTCCATTGATAATACACAGATAATAATAGAATATGTGGGGAAAAAAGAGATTAAATCTGAGCAAGGTCATGGCTCGTCAGCTGTTTTTGCATCTGTGACCTAATATGGGAAGTAAAATGGAATATTAAAAAGATGTGATGTGGTATCAGGAAGGGGAGAAATGAAATATAGATTCATGAATTAACAAATAGAAGAAATGTCAAGGTCAACGGGTCACGATACTGTTTTCTAAAACACAAACATGTTAAAGAGCATTATCTTGTTTCATTTGTTTCCTCCAAATTCGTTTTGTGTAACAAATTATCTCCTTTTACATAACATCAATAATTAGGGGAGTAAAGTATACACACAGAGCAAGTGAATTCCTTCGTTGAAGTTTAGAAGAATGTTAATGTGCAATTCATGTGTAGACCTACCTACGAGAACAACAAGGGCATTGGAGAGGGCGCCGCCATGAATTATGTGCTCAAAGAGGGCAACTTGATACCGGTCGTTAGCTTGTTACCCGTGTCTTGGTGTTTTATATATTTATTTTGGCTGATGGTATTGCAGGGGCCGGGGGCGTGGGGTTGTCTAGGTATAACTTCCCCATTGTTTTACTGATAAGAATTTTGCTCAACTTATTATTTATGTAACAAATGTACCTATATATATATATATATATATATATATATATATATATATATATATATATATATATACATTTCATCTTTGTATTACAGCTCATTGCTGGCGTCGACAATCAGCAGCAGTACTGTGACGTCATTTACTCAATCCTCAAAACGATGGCAGTCATTTCAGTGAGAAAGGATCTAAGAAAGAGTTTAGGTTGTAAACTGTTAATATCTTCCATATAATACAAACAGTGCCAGATAGAGCTCCAGTATAATACACATGCAACTAGTCTAGTATGATTGTGACGTCATCAAATGCCTATATTCTCAAGACAACGACATTGTGACATTGAAGACTGTAACTTTTACATTCATTGTGAATGGATCTTGTAGAGAGATTAAATTGTACAATAATATTAATTATTCAATATACAATAAAGAAGTGGATTTAACTATGAAATTTACATTTTGTTTAAAGCATTACTTTATTCGGAGTTTTAGTCCTTTACATGTTATAGTACAATAGAAAGGAATGTTACTAAAGTGTCTTCAACTTTTCTGTTTTTTTTTAGATATTCACCTTAAAATATGCTAAATGTCTGGAATACTCCTTGAATGCTAAATTGATGATGACGTCAGCCCCTTGACGTCAGGCCTAAATATTCATGTTAATAATGTGTTTGATACAATTTAATAACTCAACAAAATCAAGTTTTGTAATTGTTCTAAAACCAAAGCATATTTAGATTTGTACTTCAATGTTAACTTGTTATTTGAGGCCATAAAAATCTTCTCACCCCATTGGGTTTTGTCTTACATCTGAGGAACTGACAAAACTATCTCCGTATTATATTATATTACATTATATAGTCCAGTTACCTTTACTGATGCACTCAGCTGTTTAAAGTAACATGTCTCAAAATTAAACAAAATGTTATAGTGAAAGCAGCCTAGACTGAAAGCCAGTGGTGTACAACATAACAACATTCATGTTGTGTTTAAAGTTATCCTTTAAAATGCTACATGTTCAACTACTTAGTTTTGTACGCTAAAGTGTTCAAATGTAATTTGTTAGGTTTGGTTAGTCACATTGCTGTCGTTCGGGGGACTAGAGGGTGAGTGATGGGGGAAAATGTTATCCTGTGACCATTTGTTAATTTGATGTATAAATAACGTTTGTAATGAGTTCACTGTACACTATATATCTCTTATTAAGAGACAGCGACCTCATCTTCGCCACCAACTGAAATAGTCTGGTGACGTCACTGACACTTCAATAACTTCATCTATCAATACTTTTATATTATTATTGTATTATTATTATTATTATCATTATTATTTTAAGCTTCGCTTTATAATTGTTTAATTGATATGATCTGTTTGTTTCAAATCATCATTTTAATAATTAAGTTTATTATCAATTTTACGGAATATCCTATTTGTTGTATTAACTGATCCCATCAGCGCACGGAAAATATAACATGAACGCTCAAAATAGTTCACCGATAAACAAACATACACAAGTTTATATTTAGTGTTTACGCTAACTCTTCGAAAATAACAGTCAAGTTCAGGGCGATCATGCGCAGTCAGTTAAATTTCTCCAGGTATGATGAAATGACGTCAATATAATATTTATAACATTACTACAGAAATTAATCAGATAGACAAGTTCCCATTATTGTTAGCGCTTTTAATGGAATTCATATTGTTATTTTTCATTTGGTTACTTTAAATTTTTGCTACATTTTGAAAACTGTCTGTTGAAGTGTTCTTTACGTTTTGACTCAAAAGAGACTGTAACGTCGATAACCTTAACAAGTTTGTAACAAAAGTGAACTTGAAGCAAACAGGTGTGATGTCATAGCAGGTGTGATGTCAGATGATGTCAAGTGTGATGTCACTGACAGCAAAATGTTATTTTTTTTCTTCATGTTTTCACTTCCTTGGTTTGACTTTGGGTAGGAAAAGATCCCAACTATAGTCACATATATAGTTGTCCCAACTATAGATCCCAACTATTGTCACATATATGTGACAATGACGATACATAGTTTAGTACATACCAATTTTGAAAAAGAAAATTAGACTTCCCCCTTATCGAAGGCAAAAGGAACCTATGCGATATTGAAGTCGTGTGTCTGGGTGTGCTTCTGTGACACTTGCTTGGGTCCGCGATAACTCAACAACGGAGTATTGGATATTTCTCATACTTGCTAAATGTAGATGTATTTTAGTAAAGAAGGTGTGCCCTATTTTATTATCGCTGACTTTAAGAATATTAATGAGGTTATGCACTCTTGGACCCGAACTTGTGGGCCCCAATATTTTTAGGACCGTTTAAGCGCAAAGTTCTATGGGGCCCAATTTTTGGGAATGGCCAACATTTTATATTGCAATAACTCCACAACCTTCAAGTACATCAGGTTGTATCCAAACTTGGAATATTGTTGTTGGTTAATAGCTGGTACATGTGGGCATAAATATTATGATACAGTATTGGGTGATGACGTAAAACACTTTAATATTCCACTAATCAAGGAACAATAGTGACCGTTGGAATCTTGTTGATATTTTATCGTCTTCATTTACCTTCCGTTGTTATTAAAGTCATAAATAATGCCTTACCTTTAAGACAATACAATTACGTGAGCACTCATAATTTATCAAGATCGAATAAGATAATAACGCTGATAATGTTCTATACATTAAGTTAACATTTAAGACAATTGTATGCTCTCTGTATTTAATCTTCGTTTTTTAAATTTCCTTCAAGTTTTTATTTTACTGCATCTTTTAAACTTGTTTGTGAGATTAACGGAGAATCAAACCCAACGATCATGTTAATATTATGTGATAGGTAAACTATCGATCATGTTAATAGTATGTGATAGGTAAGCTATTGATCATTTTCATATTATGTGATAGGTAAGTTATCGATCATTTTAATATTACATAATAGGAAAGCTATCGATCATTTTAATATAATGTGCTAGGTAAGCTATCGATCATTTTAATACAATGTGATAGGTAAGCTATCGATCATTTTAATATTATGTGATAGGTAAGTTTTCGATCATTTTTATATTATGTGATAGGTAAGCTATCGATCATTGTAATATTATGTGATAGGTAAGCTATCGATCATTTTAATATTACATGGTAGGTAAGCTATCGATCATTTTAATATTATGTGATTGGTAAGCTATCGATTATTTTAATATTATGTGATAGGTTAGCTATCGACAAGCAAGTCCCTTTAGGTCACTTTACGCATTTGTGAGATATTACATTTGAACTTAGAGATACCGTTTCTATACAATACTCGTATATTTGAATAAGTTTTGAAATATTACAATTTGCCTTTATTAATTGCTCCATGTACAGTCTTGTTTTATATGGTATATAAGCAGAACTTAAAACAGTTATTGTTTTAGCGTTACATAATTTTGGCGTAGTAAGCTGACAAGTAATCCTTAAATACAAAGATCGGCTCTGTATTGTATATACACTTCATTTTATTCTTTCATTGTTATTGTAATGCGCCTTATAAATCATTATACTGGTTTCATTGTATTTCAGATCTTTATTATCTTTATTCTCCGATATTTTCCTTCGATTTAGAATAATTCTAAGACTACATCTAATACTTTCTCTAATTATTGTTATATTTAGTCATTCATTGTTACATTGCATTCTACTTCATCCATTTATTGATTTTACTTTCTTTCAAGATTTACTTGTTTTCTTTCGTTCCTCCTATTTCTTTGTTATGAATTAATCTTTGATATTACTCACGCGTAATACAGTGAATATTAGAAGAATATTGTTAAATGTTATCATAATAACAATGACTAGCTGTCTACCGTTATACCATTGATTGTGATACACAAAATCAAATTAAACATTGTCTTAGACATTATTTAATAACAATCACATGTTTGGTTTTTTAATCCAGTTCTTTGTTCCATAATTATGATCGGAAATGATGTTTCTTTGAAGACAATAGGAACACGTGACTTTTATTGCTACTTAATGATGCTGATTGATGATTTATGAATATTCATAATCTCTTCATTGTAATTCAGTTTTTGTCATATTTGCTTTAACCCAATCGGATATTATGAAGCTATAAAGTTTACCAATATAACCCAAGCCCTGTCACGCAAAATTTAATAGGCTATATTAACATAACTACAAACACAGATTAACACATAAATATGGAAGAAATCACTGCGTTGCGGTATCTGTTTATGATATTACATATTTCCAAGGATATAATTATCCCTTTATTTTGTAATTGTTCTTGGTATCTTTCGTATTTATGTATGCTTGTACAAATGCTTGTACAAAAGTTTTAAAACCAAACACACTTGTTCCCTTTGAGGCGATCCTGGTCTCTCATTGTGATACAATTACAACCGATTCATCCCATGTATATGTTCCTATATCATTAGTTCATATCATAGAAACTAATAATGAAATTATTGATATATATTGATGTTGTAATATCAATGGAAGCAATGAAAGAAAACTAATCAGAGAAATATTGTCAACAGTGTTATCTCTATATAACATGTAGTCTATATACTAACTTGTAATTTCAACCTCTTACTCTGTTATGTCCTGCATCAATGCCACACAGAAGGTTATGGCTATACAGTAACTCTCAAAACAGGTGAGGCTGGTATAGTTGTGGTCGAGATAAAGAAATTCTTCTTCTCCTAATAAAAGTGTCGCTATCGCTATGTGTGCCGTAAATTTAAACTTTCTATCGAAATTTATCCCAAACTTTTCTAGAAACAAGTGTCGGTCCGGCCTAACCTCACTTGACAGAAATTTAGTGAAACGGTAGATAACATGTTTAAACTAGGTGTGATTCTGGCCAAGTTACGTAAGTTAAAATATAATATGATTCCATTCAAACCAAACTAGAATCTGTTTAGAACTGTTTAGCTGCTCCAAAGACTTGTTTTTATTTGTAATTCAAAGGCAGAATATTTTGTGTCTCACAATTTAATGTATGATTCTGTATCGTCTTATTTCTATGACTGAGTAAATGGCTTATGTTATTCTTCATGCTGTGACTTTGTGGTCTGAAGTGCAAGAGATATATCTTCTCGTTAACAGCGAACATTATGGAATACCGCAAGCTGACATATTGTGGTAATTCATCCTAAGCAAGCGATAGTATCATATTGATGAAAAGTTCAGTGATAGGGTAATGATTGTTCCTATTTATTTTTGTATGTGTTTAATTAGTCAACGTACTGATAATATTCATTAAATCAATAAACAAATACAACAAACACACATCAAAGTCCAAGATTGACAACACGAAAGGTTCTCTCTATTTGCACGACGTTGGGAGTATTTGGTTGTATAACGAGAAAATTTGACTAGAAAACTGGCTGATCTTATTTGACGTCAGTGTTTAATAAGACCACCTACTGATCATACACATATAATGAATAACACGAACTAAGTTCATGCTTAGCACAAGTGAAATTTAGTTGATTGGCTGGGAAGTGGATGGGGGTTGGGAATGTTGAATCATTTACATATATGACGTCATGATCAACTGTTCGTGTGTAAGATATGCAGCACCACATATAATTCACGGAAGATTAAAGTGGATGGAAGGGGGAATGGAGGGGTTGGATGTATCAGTGTGGTTAAGTTCCATTATTTACCTGAAGTACTGGGCTACATTCGCTTCAATATCTTACTATAAACAAAAATAAAACAATGTTGACGTATGTGAAGTATATTTTTGCCCCTCTTTTGGGAGTTGGCAGGAAATATTGTTTAACAAGTAGAAATTATAACGCAAAAAGTTAGTTGACCCATTTCGAGGGTTAGACAGGAACGGCATGGGTGTGAAAGACTTCTGTTACCGGAAAGATGTTACAACCTGATCATGTTGGGTTAGGTTATAAGTGAAAATAATTTAACATTTAACGACGCTTTAAATTGTACTTTTGTGCTTATTTGTAACATTTTATTTCGTCTCCCCAGGCAAGCCATGAATTTTAACTACTATGATAACATAATCAACCTATCTAACCATGTGGCTGCGGCCGTGCACCTGCTGCAAAAAAAAATTGTTTGAACTAATAATACAGGATAAAACACATTTGTGTTATCTGACACAAATTTAGTGTAAGTTTTTACTGCCTCATTTACAAGCATTATATATGCATGTATAATTACATCGTGTACTGATATCTTAATTACCTAAAGTTATTCTTAAGAAAACGTTACTTTACACATCAGTGACGCAAAGAAAGTGTTCATATCTTTGTAAACCATAAAGCATCCGTATTACGACTTACCAAGAATGTTACCAAATTCTTCAGAGTATTCAAAATTAGATTGCAGTTAATCAAATTAAAGTATCTTGTTTTAAGTCGGTTAATGAGAAAAATTAATAAAGTATATAGAGATTGTAACCTGTCGTCACCAAGCTATGTTTTTTTCTAGATTAAATCCTTTGAAGAACTGAAGATGAACTGGAAACATCCAAACTTTAATTTACTGTTTGTTTGAATTAAGCATAACAATTTTAACGAACAACTTTGCTACGGTAGTCCTGAAGCGAATAACATATTTATCAAAATCAACTGAAATATTTTGTTTTGAGTATACAAACAATAATCTACTTAGCCTAAAACGAAAAGTCCAACGTTACAGACTAGCATTCAATCTAAAAAACAAACTTAAAATATATTGCATTCAAAGTGAAACCATTTCTCTGCACTGAACTTAACAATATTAGCATTGATCGCCGCACACTTCTTATATCTCTGTGAATAAATGGTAAAAGCGCCCTCTTAAATAATAAAGTTTGAATCACACGGGAGAAGGACATAACTATCTTTTGATTATAACAAGATTACCGAAAGGTGAATAATGTGGATTACGGTCAGGATAGTCAGAGTGAGGTTGTAGGATTATTTCGATCATCCATGTTTATTTGAGATTGGAAGGGCCGCCCTGACGTAAGTTAGTTGTTGATGTTCACAAGAATGAATATTCAAAGAACATCATGATATACATATTAAACATCAAGAGAAACAAAGGTAGAATCAGAGCAAAATACAGCTTACTACCGTTTAAGCTATTTCGATTCTTTGGAGGTTGGGCGGGGGAGGTTTGAGGGATTATAACCAATTTGATTTCGTTAAACGTTGTGAATACAACTATACATTTACAGGCTAAATTTAGTTATAGCTAAACCATTCGTTCGAACGATATGTTTATGATGGGAGTTAAAAGCCAAACTTGTTTTTATGTACATAATTTGAACAGGATGACTATCGAAATATTGCTCGTTATGGTTATGGTGATTTGGCATATATGGATACAAACGATTATTCCGGTTAATTAGTCCATAATCTAGCATTTTGAACGATACGTCTGTAGTGTCGGTCGAAAAACCTTGACTAAAAATGATAAACTCCGATTATTAACCAGACAATCGGTCTAATGTTTAACGGACAATCCAATGTTATAGCCTATAAGCTTTCATTTTCGCGTACATTACTATACTGTAAAAGAGAGTTTTGACATAAAGGATCTGTATGCTTTTTCTCCATCTACATAAGACATTTGGTTGTTTACATTAGCATTCGGCGGTATACTGTGCAACCTTAAGGCACACGATGCCATGCAATGTAATGACCGAGGCTTGCTTATATGATATCGGCATCGATGTGTTTTGGTTTTTTTCCGGGCAAGTCGTTACAGCCCCAAATCCAATTTGGCTCCTACGCCTTTGACTACACACAGTTTTTGAGGCTGTTCATCGTGGAACATGCATTTCAATGCTCACTGATATGATGTTATATCTGCTCTTTGCTTTACAAATTCGAACAGGCGTGTAGCGAGTAATTGCCAAGGGAGGGGCGAAGCCTGTAGGCAAACTATCCAAGCGAAGCGCCACCATGAGTTGGCCCGAAGCGTACAGGAAAAATTTTGGCCGAAAATGCCTCCCAGATCGCTGGAAATGAAACTTCCCAGGCCTTGTAAGTTGCATCTAAGCATTTCTATTTTGAAATTACTAGCGATGTCGTAAAGAAAATTTGCTCGGGGGGGGGGGGCGGTCGCCCCCTTCCCGAAATGCGTCATGTTCCCCGACGACTCGGTCGAGTTCAAGACCAGCCACAGTTGGTTCCATATAGCACAATTGTACAATTGTTTAAGGCGTCCATACACACACACGCGTTATGATAGACCATATATAGTATTTATATAGATACATTAGTGAGAGAGGAAAAGTGGAAACGTCAAAAATGGAGTTGTCGGTGTAAGGGGTAGGGTGAGGCACACGCCCCTTCCGTAATCCTTGATCTGTCACTGGCTACCCTGTGTATATGATTGGGATCAGCGCTTTAACTATGACTGTTCCTCTTTCTCTTCCCGAGGTCTTGGTTCTCTTCTACTCCCTCCTTTTCTCCCTTTTCTCTCTTTTTTCTTTTTCTTTTCCCTTCCTTTCTCTCCTCCTTTTCTTTTTTCCCCCTCCTTTTCCCTTTTTTCTTCTCTTTTTTTCTCTCCTCTTTTCCTTACCCGGGGGGCGCGCGCCCACAACGCCCCCCTGGATACGCGCCTGGTATTGTATTAAGATAGCTTGAATAGGATCGTTGCTGTTACATAAAATCCAACATAAGCAATTGAACGTACGGAGACTGCTAGTGATAGTGTAACCATTTAGTGAAATAAAATATTTTCCTCAAATGCATCAATTAAAAGACACTGTAACCTTCTCATCGTGCTCTACATCCATGGACATGTTTGTGCAAATTATTCTCGTTGGATCAATATCCCAGGATTTTACCTTGTGAATACTTCGCAATGATTTAGTACTCCAAAGTAATGTACCATGAAATCAGGATCAATAGTTTGCAGAGACCTTTTCGTGGGCTGGGAAAATGATTCCTCGTGGAGGAGGATTTAATTTTTCGAGAGGATCACTGAGGTTTTATACCGGGATACACTTTAAACTGTAGCATAACGATAATTATGATCAGGTGGTGAAATTTGTAGGTAATTCTACCTTCCTGACTTCCCGAAAGGTTTTTGGGAGATTAACAGATGTTGGAAGACAAAGTATTGTCCCGTTGACCACTCGTCATCTCATGTGAGCACACATTACAATGAAAACATTTGTTAATATTAATATACTGGAATAAACGGTACTAAATTAAACACGTACAACAATTTACTTCTCAAAGCATAACAAAGCAAAGCATTCCCTGCTCAAAGTCAAAGACCTAAGTTATCGTCACATCAACAACCAGAAACACAACCCAGAATTAAAAAAAACTTGAACTGGGCCAGCTTGATTTCTTAAAATAAGAAGCATTTATTTACATTCATTTACAGGGATTAAACAGCAACCATTAACTCATGCGCGAATTTAAGGACATTTCCCCTCTTTTGCTCATACTGCTTCTTAAGAATATGATATATTATTGGGTTGCCGGACAAATACCTCCCGGACAAATACCCCCCGGACACATACCCCCGGACTCATACCCCCGGGAAAAGTACCCCCCGGACAATCACCCCCGGACAAAAACCCCCGAGGACGAATACCTCCGAGGACAATTCCCCCCCGGATAAATACCCCCCGGACATACACCACCGAGGACAAATACCCCCGAGGATAAGTACCCCCCAGACAACTACCCCCGGGACAACTATACCCCCGGACATACACCCACGAGGACAAATACCCCCGAGGACAATTAACCCCACCCCCAGCAATTACCCCCGGGAAAACTCTACCCGCACAAATACACCGGCACAGATGCCTCACCCAGGTTACTACCCAAACTAAACCAGAATACGCCCCAGACCCCCCCCCCCCCTCACCACGAGCCCGTTAACCAAGCGTACCTTTGGCTGGTGAACTCCGTAGTACGAAAGCCCATTAGGGCCATGAAAGAAAATTTTCTTTATCTGGTATATCAGATTATTATTCTGATATATCAGATTATTATTCTGATATATCAGATTATTATCCTGATATGAAACGTTATTATAACTAGGGAAAATTAAATTGATTTCTTAGATTATCATCATTCTTTTTGCAAACAGAATGACCAGAGAATAGGTTTTTTTTCAAATGGTAGTGACGTCCTGGTCTCAAGCCTCTTTCTTTACTTATGTTTCATACAATCGTACATACTATTATGAAACCTTACAGCCAATTCTGCTGGTATAACGGGCAACACCGTAACCGGGTTTGACTATGATAGCCCAGCGGTCCATGAAACAATGCATGGGGGTATGGATGATGAACATGCACACCAAACTAGAGGGGTGGACCGTGGTTGTGCTTGCCCCGCCCCTCCCTTCTGCTCCTCCCATCCTAAAA
The DNA here is from genome assembly GCF_037975245.1 of Apostichopus japonicus. NCBI lineage: Eukaryota > Metazoa > Echinodermata > Holothuroidea > Aspidochirotida > Stichopodidae > Apostichopus > Apostichopus japonicus. Next base: position 11,704,462 of record NC_092567.1, read on the forward strand.
TGGCGTGCACTCACAGGAAAAATAGCTTAGCATAAGCAAAACAAGAGGAGCGTGGAGGCCGAGTGGCCAATGCTTTTGTTTTATATATAATCCTGTTATGTTGTGTCCTTGGGCAAGGCACTTTTATCTCGACTGCCCCTCTCCATCCAGGTGTATAAATGGGTACCTGTGAGGTAACTAAGGTGTGTGCGCTGGATTCTCAGCAGCCAGCCTGATGACCAGGGATTCAAAGTACTATGAGATGGCTGTGCCATATAAAGCGCTATACAAAAACTAACATAACATAACAAATCATCAAGTAAAATTACTCAGAAGAAAACTTGAAAATGGTAAGTCGCAATAAGCCGGAATTGTTCGGAGATTAATAATTTAGAATAGTGTCACTATAACAAATAGTAAATTAATAGTTTCTACCAGCAGTGAGCAATTCCCAACCCAACCCCCGGGCCTCGGTCCATTGTCAAACCCTATCCAGGAGTTTTGGGGCTTATATATGAAAAGCTCGAATCTTTTTAAATGTCGGGAGGAGGTTATAAGGGCCAGGGCACACGACGACCCTAGTGGTGCCAGTTTAACCGTCACCCTGACCCAATTGTAAATATGCTCTCGGAGTTACCCGAGGGACCAGGGTATATGTTGAGGCCCGCGGGAAACTAAACTCGAAAAAAGACGGGCGTATCCGTCGCTGCATCAGTCTCCTATAGTTAACGGCATATGTCCAGGGGTATATTCGTCCGGGGGTATTTATCCGGGGGGTAATTGTCCAGGGGGTATTCGTCCTCGGGGTTAGTTGTCCGGGTGGGTACTTGTCCGGGTTATTGTCTGGGGGGGGGGGTAATCGTCCGGGGGTATTTGTCTGGGGGTATTTGTCCGGTCACGATATCATTGATGAAATATGATCGATCCATCGATAAAATGACTTTGTTGAAGTATCAAAATTATTTGCAAATCAATATCCGAGAGATCCCTAGATCAGCAGTATTCCTATCAGCGTTATCTATATATAACAGAACATACAGATCTGCGCTCCGCTAAGTTTCCGTATTCCAGCACAGACTTACAAAGGCTTGTAACCACTGAATTTAGTTGACAGTGGTAAACGTCGCTGTTCTTCCCTCTGTTCCTTTCACTGTTATACAACCAAAATGAAAGACACGATCGTGACTCATTATCTTACCAAATCGTCACAATTGACCTTTAATATTTGCTATCATATAATATAGTAAACCTATTTATTTTCACTGGCTTATCTAACAAAACTCTTATAAAGTAAGATCACCTATAGGCCCCATTAAACATCAAGTAATATTGTTCGTCAGATAATCAGTGTCTGTTCGCGGTGTTTGTTTGCTCTTCAATAAAAAAAAAAGCCAGAGGGGCGACGATACAAGGGTAGGTATGGGCGTCACAGATATACCTCCATACCTAAAAAGTTTGCTTTCAATAAGTAAAAATAGGTAAACTTGTGTTACCGTCGAGTCAAAGGCACCACTCCTCATATTCATACAGTTTGTGCCACTGTTAGCGTATAGTTGTCAACGCGATAAAGACAGGTCATAATTTGTTGCTTGTCGTTATTTGAAAAGCAGCAAATTCGTCATTTTGATCCTTTTTGTCCAGATTTAACGTTAGAATCACTCGAAAACTCGGGAGGGATAAAGCAGATATTGGTCGTGCTGTCCTTTCAGAACCACCGTTAATTGTTCATCAGTGTTTAAATACGAACGTATGTTAATGTTCTAGAGAGAGGACAAGGAAGGGGGGGGGGAGGGGGTGGAGCACAACTGTTCTTGTAGTTAATGTGATTAGATGTACGTGTATATTGTGTATCGTCAAAGCATGCCAGCACGCACGTTACGATGAATTGATTTGTGATTTTTTAAGATCAACTTAAATTCTGTGACCGAGAAAAGTGAGTTTTGTCATGGCAGGTGATTCCAGGAATCACTAGATGTTCATTGAATTTCGATTTATATTGAACTGGTCCACTGCAGGGCGATGAAATCGGGCCGGAAATGGAGAAAGTTCTCCACACTGTTGTGTGAAAATCGCAAATGTACCCATTTCATTAATTAATAGAAAAGTGTCATTTTTTTGTTCAATTTACATGGTTTGTTGTTGAGAAATTAATAAATATGCGATTAAAAGTGCTCTTTTGAATGAAAATATTCAAGAACTGGCATTTGCGGTAGAGAACTCACAGAGGGTCCGTTTGGTCGGAACGTTTTTAAGTTATTCTGTGGTTGCCCCATTAAAAGTCACAAGTCCCACAGCTTTTAGAAGTTTGTGAGTCCACCCCCCTCAAAAAAAACACGACCCACCAAAATTAAACCCTCATGTTCCACCATCATGGATCCATAGTTTCAGATTTACCAACCATTGAACAAAAGCGTGTCCTTCATTATTGGATTGGCAATGGTTTGTGGTCTTCCAAAAGTGGAATGCAGGGATTTTAGGAGATTTCTATGTTATTATTTGATGTCTGATAAATAAAAAGACATGGATTGTTTTTATTTTAAGTCAGTGTGGATACACGTTATACAGGACAATGTGTAGTTTGATACATAAATATCGTAGTAATTCCAAACCTGACAATTCCGTGATATTAACATATAATATCAGCTACGTAACTCCTATATTGAGATTTAGAGAGCGTCCCGTCATCATACGGTCAAAGTTAAATTGATGTGATGACGTCAGAAAGATACAAACACTCCTTTTATTTGATATGTCTGAATGAACTCAAGTATTTGGGAATGAGGAGTTTAGGGGTAGGACTAAATCATTGATAATAGTTAAGGCATTAATTAGTTACGACCAGACAAAGCATCAAACTATTTCGCTCTTAGTCGATTTCATGTATTTTAATCTACTGTTATCGACTAATATACTTTCAAGTTATTTCTAGTAATCCCTTTTATGTTATGTTTTTTTTTTCTTGTAACAAACAATTTATATCAAGATTTTGTTGTTGTTGCAAAGACGTCCACCAATCTATAACGCCTCTGATATATCGGATGTTCAACTACGGTTCATATTGTTTGTCTTTAAAAGGCAATTTATTTTGCGTTATGCTATTTTAGTTATTTGGAAGAAAATTAAAATATTTGAAATTTTACAACGAACCTCTTTTTTTCTAAAGAACACCGTGTAAGACTCCTGAATAACGCCATATTTACAAGAAAACAACACACAAGATGTTAGCCAACTAATTAAAAAAAAAATAAGAGAAAATAATCATTCAAATTAACTATTAACCACTTCCATTTCCCACTCCTCTATAATCAATGAACATGATTGTTACGTCACTGCTTCACTTTTTTTTGTAAAGTAATAGACTCTGCCTGGGAACACACCCATCCATACCTGCTATAGGAGTTCATGTGATATATAAGTTATCTCATAACTGTTGTTTGAGGTATTTTACAATAAAAAAACGAATGAGACTTAGCCTGTTCTAATTTAACGTGTTCAGTCCAAGCTTAAGTTTTAATTTCATGAGCACAACACTGGATTGTAAAATAAGATTCAACTCAAGTCAGCAATGTTCATTTCCAATTAATATAATTATTGGTCTAGCTAATTAAATGTTCTTTATACATACATAACATAATAATATATGACTGTAGTGCTTAATAAGTCATTGAATGGATGAATAATAGAAAATAAAGATGTTTTCAAAACACCTGATTCGTCTGATGAAGGTGCAAGAGTAGATGTTTCGTACTGTTTTGTTTCTTTCTGATATCTTTTTATCTTTCTATTTTCTATCATATCAACTATCGTTATATTTATGGTAAAGTAAGAACTTACAATTGTTACTAATTAAATTTTGTCTTCAATTTCACATCTTCGAGTCAGTCGATTCCAATCAACGAAAAAAAAGACGATTTTTCATCATTTGCATCGTCTGCCGAAACAAAAATAATGTAAATCACGTGATATTTCGCAAGTAATGTACATATGGGCAATGTCTTTCCCCGCACCTTGGGTTTTTCTTAACAGTATTTACATGTTACTATTTATCCATAGTAGGATTGAACACTACATGATCCATGTGTACTGCTATGCAGGTCTTATGGAATCAACTGTATTCGGATGGAACGCTTTAGTCATATACTGTGTTGTGTTTGGTCGATTGAGTTGTATATTTTACCGTGTTTGGTCGATCGAGTTATATACTTTGTTTTGTTTGGTCGATTGAGTTATATACTTTACTGTGTTTGGTCGATTGAGTTGTATACTTTACTGTGTTTGGTCGATTGAGTTATATACTTTACTCTGTTGGTCGATTGAGTTGTATACTTTACTATGTTTGGTCGATTGAGTTGTATATTTTACTGTGTTTGGTCGATTGAGTTGTATACTTTGTTGTGTTTGGTCGCTTGAGTTTTATACTCTACCGTGTTTGGTCGCTTGAGTTATATACTTTACTGTGTTAGGTCGATTGCTTTATATAATTTACTGTGTTTGGTCGATTGAGTTTTATACTTTACTGTGATAGGTCGATTTACAATGCTGGTAGCCCTTATACTGACTTAGTATTTTATGAGAAGTAATTCTAGTTTGTTTTCTCTTTTCTAATAAAATTCCACGATCCGACTAATACTATCATGAACCATAAACCATCTTTACAAAGCGCCCTCTACTTGACATACTATGTCATGGGGCTTATGATTATGTAAATATTGAATGAATATAAATCAAATTTATCAATTTGTCAATAAAACCACCCTCCTAAGAAGTCTGGTCGAATACCCTGGTGAGTGTTGTTAGTCAGTAAATGTCAGCACAAAGTTCACAAAACTTGTTGTTGACATGGTGTAAATATATCTTTATTGCTTAATATAAGAGGAGAAGATAAGGTGACTAGGTTATAAAGTAGTCAGCTGAAAAAATAGTAGTCAGTCTAAAATGTTACTTTTCTGGGGAGCCTTTTCTCAATCCCGAATTCACCCGCAGGTCGATTGACAGCAGACGATGCAAGACAACTTTCAATACTTCAAAGCTATCCTTTACACATTGCACTTGAAAGTACCGTATAAGCGATCAGTATTTGTCTCTAAACATGCTAGAGTAGTCGAATAATGGTCACCCATGTGCATTATGCATTGCTCTGCTACCCTAATATCATTCCCCTATTTGACACATTATATTGTCTATTTAGTCCATTATTACTGTCTTGGCAGGCTTTGAGTACTTTTGAAAACATTTATTGAATTTAAACTATTGAAATGCTTCCGTTCATTACAATCCTGTTAAGATTTAAACAAAAAATAGCAAATAGTTTTGGAGGCTGGAACTGAACTGATCTGCTTAACAAATCTAGAAGTGTGTCTAGCTTGATGAATTGAAATCTTATTTTTAATATGATGTAAATATTCAGTTCTATAGCCCCATTGTATAGTGTACATCATGAGTCATTGTTACTCATCATTACTGATATCATATTACTTCCCTATGTATTTCATACAGTGATTTATTGTAACATATTGACACGGGCAACCTTACTCATACATCATTAACAGCGATTTCTTAGCGCTTCTACGCTCGATATCTTTCTTCGTAGCAGCAACGTTTTTTGCAGTACTAGAAATAACTTATAAAACAAATATAATGTGTGTGTTAACTACAAATATATTGGGCTAATATCGATATCTGTATTCGTTACACCCATTTTCTTGTAAAATGTAATATTTCCCTTTACATTATTTACTTAACGACTCAATTGAAGATATGTCACAATAGTTTGTAAACTACGTCTAAATGAAACTTACACAAATTTACACACAAATGTGTGTCAACGACATGGTGAATAGTGTAAAACAGCATGAACACAATTTGGACGAATAGAAGTGGAATAACAAGAAGAATATGATACATAAAATAAAAATTTAAAGTTGGAAGTACGTTGCGACTACTCTAAAATGTTTCAAGTTTCTAGATCTGCGGCAAATCTTTATTTTAGAGGGCGCTAGACAATTTCCCTAGGTCAGTCTCTTCGCGGAAGTTCTTTCGGAAATAATTCAGTGGCTCCTTAAATCTTTGCTTATTGTTGCTGTTGTTGTTGTTGAATTTTACTTCCGCCGAGAATACACTAATGAGTGCGGTTACGTGCATTAAAACTGCTGTTGTTAAATATAATCTGATATACACAAACTAGTTTTAAAACTGCTGTTATTGGTAAATATAATCTGATAGTGTTATATATAAACGAACCAGCTTTAGGAGAGAACAGATCATGTATTATTTTATTTCAAATTCCAGATAGTCAGCTCGCGCATACACAGCAACGAGGCTCGAAATGATCTGTTAACACGGTATATGGCCCTGGTTTTCCATTATTTTTTTGGAGGGGGGGGGGGGGGGTTGGTGACACCAGTTTTCACTTTAATCATCTTAGTGAATGTATCGGCTTGGGAAAGGGGCCTTACGGGTGCTTAGATGCAAGATGATGTTATACAAGAGAAGACAATGATCAAAATCATTCACTTTCTTTTTTACGCCTCTGCGTCGTCATACAAATTCACCCTGCGTGTTCGTATGCTTGTGAGTTTGTGCATTTACGACATCGTGTTACTTTAAAGCATAGTTTTGTACACTGTACAGATAACGCACATTAGGACCTACAGTCTGAACTCTATTAGGACCTATATGACATCACCCTCGGATAGGACGCTGGAGAGCCCCATTGAAATCAAAATGACTGTATCAAATATCAAACGACTTTATACTGTGAGTTCACTACATGACGTGTAGATCTTCAGTTCATCATTCCTTGCGAGACAATAATAATCAACATATCTATTTAATGTGACAATGTTTCAGCCACTTGATCCTTCAAATGTTTATATGTGTTCTAACAATAACGATCACTTTAACAAACCTAATCTAATATGTAAAATCTTACAAAAAGTATAAGGAGTCATTTATATTAGAAAAGAGCATTTCGTATTACAAAGAGGGGCACTTTTGCGAGTTGTAACTTAATTATTATAATTTAATTTTAATTCAAATTGTAAATTGAAATTTATGATCATTTAATTTCTCTTTTATTATTTAATATCTAACGTCCCCCCCCCCCTCCCTCCACCAAACATATCGCTGTAAGTTTCATGTAAGTGCTCTGAATTAGTTCAATATTACTATATGGTTGTACCAAAGGGCTGCCGTCGAAGTAAATGGCAGTAAAAAGTTCACAATGATACTTGTTGCTGCCACTATACAGTATACATAATCTTCAGTAAGGTCAATGTGCAACAGAGACATGCTAAGTACTCTAAATAATCAACAGGAAAGGATAGCCAATCAGAGACAAGCAGAGTAGATTATGTATTTGATAATATTTACATTTATATAATAAATATCAGACAATCACCTTAATTGATCAATGGAAAGGGTATTATAACAGAGGAGGTTTATATACAAATATATATAAACCACTTTAAACAAGTTAGGGTTAGGTTTAAGCTAACCAAGACATGACGAATTGAACATTTCATAGCTGTATATAACACATATCAAGTTTTGGTTTATTACCATAAAGGTGTCATTGTCTATAATTTGCTATAAAACTCAAATACTGGTCATCCATGTCCACTATTTATAATTACATTAATCTATTCCATTCTAAACATTTTCCTCTTTATACATTATCTATCTGAGCCCATTCTAAGCCACTTGATAATCGGGATTATCCACTGTATCGGATTATCTGTGACATGATACACCCAATCAGACATGGGCGTACACACGGGTCACCCCTTGTACCCCTGGAAAATCAAAGCATTATACAAACCAGCAATAATTACTCAACATTATACGCTCCTGCACTCCGGAAAAATAATGTTTTCGATAAGAAATGAATATCAGAGAAAATTCAAAATCTGAAAAGTGAAAATGACCCAGTTCAAGACCCAGGATTCCCAACAGGGCTTAGAATACATTTCGGAGTAATTTAATTGCTTCCTCTGACAGGTGTTTTCGTGCTTTAAACTCTCTACAGGCAGTGGAGTAGCCAGAAGGGTGGGAAAGATGGGGTGGAGGCAGGGGAGTTTCCCCCTACCACAAACATTTTCGAGGACGAAACGGGTTAAGAACTAAAACAAATATAAAGGCTAATAATCTTTATTTTTATGAGGACTGAATATCATAAATAATCGATAATTATGAGAGAATCTGAACTAGCCATTGAGTACACGTGGATACATGGAATGATAACGGAATTGACCTCAGTTTTTATATTTTCTAATAAAGCGAACGATCATAATTTGCCTATTGTGGAATGTTTATTGGGGTAATACGTGACCTATTCCTGTTCATTGTCTCCTTATACAGGGTCAGAGGGTTCAATCGAGATGGTGGAGGGTGTTCTGCCATTCACGTAAATGTTATTTATTATCGCTTATTGAGCAGGTAGTCCTGTTTTCAGTATCTTAATCATTTCACAGGGATTTTAGTTTACACTGTACTACACATGTTATTGTTTATACTTCATTAAGCAAGCCACCTGTGACTCTTCTTATCTTTCTCGCTGCTGCCTGCTCTGTGGTCAGATCAGTTTGAGCTTACTGTAACTTCATAGCACAGCTCTGGTTATGAAAGGTCAGCAGGGGGCAAGTCAGGATGGAAGAGTTGGTGATAAACATTCCTCCTTGACCACACATGAGGAGGGTTTCATGGTATTGGGATATTCACACTTATTTTTTATTCACCGGGGCCCATGCTGTTTTTCACTACAGACATCATTCTGTTTCCAGCATTGTAGTAGGCAACACTGAATCCGCCTTACATACCGTACACAGTTTCATTAGCTAACGTTTTCGACCTGGCTCATTTACAATCTGTAAGTTTTTCTCTTTGTCTTATTTCTTAGATTAATTATTGTACAACCTTGCCTAGTAGGCACATGTCAGTTAATTGAGATTGTTAATTAGACATAATTAATATAATTGTTTTCCAATTAAGAAGTATTTACCTTGATTGCAGGTTTGCACATAATATGTTGTAATTATTGAATATGGGCGACCCCATAACTTTATATATTTACTTGTGACTTAAATAAGTTAATATTAATTTAGATACACTTGGGTTTCAATTACCTTAACCCCCGTTCCAGTATGTTTATGCTCACATATTCATGTCCCTATCAGTGTTGCGTAATACTTACGTTACGTTATTGCCATCCGTTGGGATGGATTGCTGTTAATAATTAATCATAATAGTTTTTGCTCATTTGATACTCTATTTGATCTTTAGTAAACTTTATTAATTATTCTTCTTCTGAAGACAAGTTAAGAGAATTAATTAAACCTCAGAGTTATTCGACTCTCATCCTTTTTGACACACATTATAGTTATTCAGTGTAAAATATTGTACCGTGGTGAGCTTCATTTGGCATATGGCAAGTTCGAAGTTCACCGTTATATTCTTTCATTTAAAAACATTCATAGTTTTGTATTTAGCATCATTATTATTCAAGTTTATCATATCCTTTTATTTCAGTTTTACCGTGATAACATGAGTGAGGAATCTCAATACAGTTTACAGAAACGTACTCCTGTCTTTTTCTCGTCATTTCGCTGGTTAGCTAGCTGTCTAGTGTCGCATATCTAGACGCGTCTGCGAGGGCAGCATCGAGGGGGAGGTTGGTAAACATCGAAGACAGTGGGACATGTATCAAATATCGGTAAGATTATGCCCAAGATTATAATACGGAAGCAGTGGATGACTGGCCGTGGCGTATGTGACATTTATTTAAGGGGGAATACCGCCAACATCTTGGTGGGAAACTCTTCTCTGTGGAGCACGTATCAAAATTTCAGTAATTAGCGTTTACAACAAAAGAGCACTTTTTAATAACATGTTTTCATAAATTGTCAACAAGATGGCACATTTAATACTTGAAGGGCACTTTTATATTACAAAAATTGAAAAACGTTCTTATTTAATAAAAAAGGAGCATTTTTTATGATAGGAATCAATACCCCATGGCAGACACAGTAAATGACAGAACAAGATTCGCAATATTGGTTGTTGTCATTGTATGACTTAGATAATCTTCAGTACGATCGTTATTTAAATGAGATATGCTAAGTAATTTAAACACAGGGATGATTAGCCAATCAAAGACAAGCAGAGTAGGTTAAGGTTCTCATAAAATAAACATACAATAAAGACCTAACAATCCAATTCACTGAAAATGTATAATTATATCGATGTACACAACAAGATATAAAAGACTGAGAAATCCAAAGCTTTACCTGACACATTACAATCATGGCGGTTATAACCATAATCAGTATACATCATTGGCAAGAAAAGTAGATTTATAGTCTTCCATATATACTTGTGTACACTTGGATTCAACTACTTCCCTCAAACATGTCTCCTCTTTGACACATCCTATATACTTGAGCCCATTCTTAGCGTCTGTATACCGCGGTTAGTGTACTTGAGCGAATTCTCAGTCACTCCATGCACCATATTAGAAATTTACATATTGGACGTTTGCAATAAGGAGGAGGGGTAGATCAAAGTAGTAACAAAGTAAAAGGAATATCTCAAAATGCTACAGCTTTCGGGGATTTGTCCCCCCCCCCCCCCTTAAACCCTAGTCGGGCTTCCAAACACATTTCAGTAAAACGCAATTCTTCTCTGGAATGTATTTTTTTACTATAAAATGACTATCAGGGAACATTAGATATCTGAACAGTGCAGCTATAGTGCAGCTGAAGTACAATTGATACCCACTAGGGCTTAGAGTACATTCGGGAGTCTCTTAATTCCTCTCTCTGACATGTGTTTTCTTGCTTTAAACTCGATACTAGCTTTGGCGTATCCAGAGTGGTACGGACAGGGGGTAAGGCCCCTCCCCAACACCAACATTTTTTGGGAACGCAACGGGTTGAAAAAAAGGGAAAATTGACAAAGGAAAAATAAATATCCATGATATATATGATACTGCAAAGGCTACTCGTTGCTATAGTACGGCGTAATCTGCTTCTGGTCAGATTTTCCCTCATAGTAGCACACTAAGCATAGATTTCATCGAACAAGTTAACTTAGATTCAGTAATTGACACTTCTAGACAAAGTTCCCTGAGTCATGTGGTACCGGCTTGTCGTTTCTAATATAAACAACATTTATATTTATGTCACTGATATTTCACCTGCGTATATGCCTGCCTATATACGAACTATTGTGTATTGTAAATGTGTTTCATCGTTAATATCTACAGTACCATAGCAACTGGGAGAATAGCAACACGAGCCTTCTTACCTCCCCTACCCCTCCCATTCCTTCCCCTCCCCTCCCCCTAAATTGTGTTGAAAATTGCTTGCGTTTTATAGAACACGCAAGCAAAGTCGTATGCATAAGAGTTGATGTGATGTAATGATAGCACCGTTTTGCATCTAAGCACTCTTACCGAAATACATGACAAAAGGAGAGGGGTGATCAGGGGGATACAGTCTGGGGCCTCGCAATCGTATTGCGGGCCCGGGAAAATATGGAGGGGATATACAAAAATATGGGATATGTGACCAGTGTAAATAGAGGGACAGGCATTGTCCTCGGGGCCCGACCTGGCCCCCGACGCTCCTACAGTTGAGTGCGAAAGGGTGGGTGTGGGCGTGTGGGCCATGGCCCCATCTCGGATCGTCAGTCGGAGAGAAATGGTTCAGTCTTTGAATTTTTGCAATCAACCGGGTGAGATGTGAACCCTTTCTATGGTTGTATCATCACCCCTCGCTTTACTAAAGTATTTATAAAAATAAGTAACAAAAATTAGTAAAACATTGCGTTGAGAGTTACTTATATTGACCTGCTTAATAGTGTAACTATTCCTCGGAATGAACAATTTTTATGTCTAAATTTTCATTCTATTTTCCTGGGTGGAGGATCTCCACAACCCAACCTCATAACATTTTATAACCCAGTACAGTCCCCCTACTCTATAAAGTACAGTCCCCTATTATATATAGTACAGTCTCCCTACATTATAAAGTACAGTCCCACTACTGTATAAAGGAAAGTCTTCAACTATATAAAGTTCAGCCCCCCTACTCCATAAATTACAGTCCCCTACTCTATATAGTACAGTCCCATAATGTATAAATTACAGTCTCCGACTCTAAAAAGTACAGTCCCCCTACTCTATAAAGTACAGTGCCTTACTATATAAAGTGCAGTCCCCTACTCTATAAATTACAGTCTCCTACTCTATAAAGCACAACCTCCTACTCTATAAATTACCGACCCCCTACTCTAGATAGTCCCTTACTGAATATAGTGTACAATCCCCTACTGTATAAAGTACAGTCCCTCGACTCTAAAAAGTACAGTCCCCCTACATTATAACGTACAGTCCCACTACTCTATAAAGGAAAGTCTTCAACTCTATAAAGTTCAGCCCCCCTACTCCATAAATTACAGTCCCCTACTCTATATAGTACAGTCCCATAATGTATAAATTACAGTCCCCCGACTCTAAAAAGTACAGTCCCCCTACTCTATAAAGTACAGTGCCTTACTATATAAAGTCTTCAACTCTATAAAGTTCAGCCCCCCTACTCCATAAATTACAGTCCCCTACTCTATATAGTACAGTCCCATAATGTATAAATTACAGTCCCCCGACTCTAAAAAGTACAGTCCCCCTACTCTATAAAGTACAGTGCCTTACTATATAAAGTCTTCAACTCTATAAAGTTCAGCCCCCCTACTCCATAAATTACAGTCCCCTACTCTATATAGTACAGTCCCATAATGTATAAATTACAGTCCCCCGACTCTAAAAAGTACAGTCCCCCTACTCTATAAAGTACAGTGCCTTACTATATAAAGTACAGTCCCCTACTCTATAAATTACAGTCTCCTACTCTATAAAGTACAGCCCCCTACTCTATAAAGTACAGCCACCTACTCTATAAAGCACAGCCTCCTATTCTATAAATTACCGACCCCCTACTCTAGATAGTCCCTTACTGAATATAGTGTACAGTCCCCTACTGTATAAATTACAGTCCCCCGACTCTATATAGTACAGTGCCCATACTCTATAAAGTCCGTCATCCGCATCTGCTTCTAACTTAATCAGTAGGAAGTTTTAACCCCCCCCCCCCCCCACACACACACACACAAACACAGCTTTCATATCCTCTGCACGCCACTGCGATATTGCACCATACTATGGTCTAACTGGAGCATTGTAAAGTTTTTTGAATGAAAGAAAAGTGATATTCTCATTTTTCTCAAACGATTTAGAAATTAATTGGACAATATCTAAACCTTTTCATACAAATACGGGGCATTGTTGATGACTTTAACTATAACTGAGTTATTCCGTTCATTGAAATCCTGTCTTACTGAAGTCTATCAACAACAAAGAACTGACAGGAACGATCAATTTGAATAGAAAAAAAACATTGTTTGGTTCTAGAACGGGACTCGAAACACGGACACTTGCAATCCTAATGTTACTTGTTAGAATCTCGCTCTAGCTACTTACACTACACACTATTTTGTGAAATTGTTTATAATTTCTTTACTTTTACCACATTAGTTTAATGAACAGCGGTTTAACGTTTTTTTTTCATAAACGAATCTATAGTTTCTTTTCAAGATATATTCAGAGTTGTAGTTTTATTCACACAGTTTGCGTGCTTTACAGGCATATTAAGCACATAGGACAAAGTACATCGGAAACTTACAATGTTTGCGTATTAGAGTAACCGAGAACAATGCATATACGTACAGCAGGTACTTTAGAAAGGCTGATATGACAGAATAAACACAACAAGGCATAAATATCAGATATGAATTATATTATTAAATAAAGTCTTTGATTGTGTAAACAATAAAACATGAACTTTGGAACCAGTTAAATATATAGACTGATTCCTCCCGATATCTATTTAGCGTTCAGAATCGTATGTTAGGACGTCACATGACATACATGACATACACGACGCCATCTTGTCAATTGGATGTTCTTCATTCCTGTTTCCGTATGTTCTTCTTTCGTGATTTTCATCTGTTTTGAAAGGATTAACGGATTCTAGACTTAAATTATACTGTGGCTGATAAATCCACATAGCGATGATCGTACTGGTAAGTAGCGTACATGGGACAGTAGTGGTGTGAAACTATATATGTATACTGATGTACTAAACACGTCATTCATAACACAGGCTATGTATGACTACAGCTTACTATATGAACATGGCGTCTTGAAGGCTATTTTAATTTATCAGAATTATAATCCATGTCTCAATGATGATATTCAATGTCGATTTAAATATTTCTTTAATTTGAAGGTAATAATTTAGGCACATGTTAGTTAAACTATTATTATGTAAATCGTGGTTATTTTAAAGTTCATTCATGCAGGTACAACATATCTCTTCCTATCAGAACATGTGCTATCCTTTCACTTTATTGCTGTCAGACCAGATCATAAAGACTTACAGTGAGTCCTGTCGAAACAGACATTTAGAAATGTAATACTTTCATAGCAGGCGTTGCTCCGTTAGGTTTAGGTCGACATTACATGTATGAATCGGGATTGAAATAATTTAAAAGATTCCTCAAGGTATAGACATATTTTCAATTTGCAACTTTAGCATGAGAGAGATGCAGTTGTCTTACTTTCTATCCGTATGGAACATGGTATGATCTATGTGGGAAGTATATGGACAATTTTGATACGTTTTACTAAGATAAATCTAGTTGGAAGTTCATGGAACATAAGTAAGGCCTATATGTGGGAAGTAAAGAGAACATTGAATAAGTTAGAACAGGCTAACCCTGTGGGAAGGTGGTTCTATTAGCTCAGTCTTTAAACTCAACAATCTTCCCGATAACCCGGAAAATGTTAATATTGAACCAATAGAATAAACATATTAAGTTTATGAACTTTACTGAGCTTAGGATTTTTTTCTTTGTAAGTTAATTATCACGTGACTGATATCTTTTACTTTATCAGGGTGACCAGAGCGATTAATCGTAAATGTTATTTTACTGAAATTATTGGAAAAATATAAATGTTTTGAAAATCAACCTAATCGGCTTATCAAGGAACCGTATAAATTATATTCCTCTACCCGAAATTCAGTCGTACCGCTTAAAGCAGCAGTTAAACTTAGGCTTACAATTTTACCCTGTTAGGCTATTATACACAAGTCTTGTGTTGATAACAGTGGGTCATCAATCTATTCAATTTCATGAAATAAAGGTTACTGAGGGAATAGTTAATACATTTGATTTGATCCTAAACGTTAACACGTAGTCACGTGCACGTTTAGTAATGCTGTATTATACACATTAACGACCAAATTGGAATTATGTTCATAAAAGAAAATCAGACTTTTACCTCACATTTGAAATGAACCATGGCCATAGTCAAACTAATGACCTACATTTTGATCTAATTTCACTATCTATTAGTATCGATAAAATAATAAAAATCATCTCAAGCAGCTTCTTTAACAAGCACATGAATAACCATTGTATCTACAGTTAAGAGAGAAGCCCGCCATCTAAAATGATGAGCTGTAGGTGATATTCTAAAGGGATATTGAAAACACTGATAACAAAACAGAAAGTTGAATTTTTCAGGGTGGGTTGATATAAGATGACTTCAAAGGTCGATGTGTTGTGCAAACAATAAACAGTCAATAAGAGATAAGGAGAGATTCACCTTGATGTAATCTTTGTCGAGCCAGAGACCTGTTGGTAAAGTGACTGGTTCTGTTGACTTATAGAATTATACATTGATTTATGATACTTTTGTTAAGTTAGTTTCATCCATGCATACTGTATCTATATATTCAACAGATCATCGCTTTGAATTATAATTATGGATAATATCAATCAAAGGAAAAGAAAAGTGAAGATCCAAGTTTATCCTGCCAACCAGTCACGAAAGTTGTTGTGACGTCATAATCGATGGAGCGCCTTCAATTGTCTATGGAGCGCCTTACAGTGCAAGGTTTGTTGTGATTACATAGTTTTGGATTAGTAACTTAGTATAAGAAAAACAAATGTCTATTATAAACATAAACAAACAAGGATTTAAGCCTCAGCATTCTAAATACTCTTACATTGTATGATCGGGAGTTCAACGTGACTTTTTTTTTATTGCTTTCAGTGTTTTGTTTCTACCTTATTAACTTTAATTAACCGAATGGAAAATTTGCATATTACTCCGATTTAACTGGTATAATTTTTTTTCGTTCAGAGTGACATCCAACAGATTGCCCACCATAATTGTTTCCAGTTCATATATAAGCAATGACACGATCCAATTTTATTGACCAAAAAATAATGTTCACAAATCAAAATTTTGCGATTTTTTTGCAGACAAAAAGGCCATACTTATCGATTCTCTGAAGAGCAGGTACAAACTACAATATGACGCAATCCAGCCCATACCGTACATCAAGGACAGACTATATTGTGTTGACAAGGTATTTGTTGAGGGCGGTACAGAGGTCCTTATTGTTAAAGGAGCGACGAAGGAGAAAGAAGGACCATGGGTACGTGTGGGCTCGTACAAAGATATCTTCACAGACCCTCGAATGAAAGCCAAACGGCGCATCATAGAAGCAGAAGCCGGGTATGGTAAGTCAACAGTGGCTCTACAGCTCGCCTATGATTGGTGCAATGGTGTAAAGGATTCACCTTTTAAAGACGTAGAGATTCTAATTCTTCTCCGGTTGAGGCAGCTGAACAGCAAGATATCTATCTATCAAGCAATTAAACTGTTCTTAGGACCAAAAGATCCTCGTATCAAATCAACTGATATTAAAGATATCATTGAAAGCTGTTCTTCTGTTAAGGTACTCCTGGACGGATATGATGAGTTTCCTGACAGGGACGGAGCCACAGGAAGTGACGTAGGACGCATCATTACGAGGAATCTGTTTGGGAATATCGATGTTACCCTGACAACCAGATATCTTCCGAAGGACTATGACAAAGCAAATACAAAGCGAGTGCGGTTAGTTGGTTTTGACGAAAAAGCACGTGACCAGTACATTCGCAAGGCTGTTACCGGGGAGAACGAAGAAAGCGTTGCTAAAATTAAGCACGCTTTAAAATCCAACCCGATCCTTGATGCCCTATGTCAGGTGCCTCTTTTCTTTGTTATGTTTTCTCACATGACTCATGAAAAAGTACTTTTTATGAGATTTAATTCAGTTACAGAGTTTTTCCGCTACATGATGAAGTGTTTCCATAGTCACAAGAGCAATAAATCAATGGATAGGAACACGAGACCACACAATGTTACATATGAGCTGAAATTCACTGAACTTAGTAAAGTAGCATTTGAAGGTCTCTGCGGTGAAAACCAACAGTTATCATGGCGTAAGGATGGACTCTCTACACGACTAGGTCAAGGGTTTTGTCAACATTATATTGCAGTCGGTATCTTGGTAGAGGAAGAAGTGTCTAATGTGACAAACGAACATACTTCTACTACAGACATACAGACAAGGACTGACATAAGGTTCTACCATAAACTATTCTGTGAATGGTTTGCGTCTTTTAGACTGGTAGAAATAGTAGCTGCTACAAGAGGTGCATCTGAGCTGAAGAATGTTCTTGATACAGTGGATCCATTTAATCTTCAGTACCTCTATCGGTTCGCCTGTGGGATTAACCCAGCAGTTGGGAAGAGAATAATAGAATACTTGAAGAGCAGGGAAGACGGTGATAAGTTTGCCATCCTCTGCATCCTGGAACAAACTGGTGAGGTAGATGAAATCAAGGACACCGTCAGGGATCTGTGTTCTCGTCGAGTGAATATCAATGAAGATCAGAGTAGACTACTACAGAGATCTACCATACAGCTACTGGAGATTGCTGCCAGATATGACGTAAGTATTAACAATAAATTGATATTTTACTCGCTGCATGGATTGAATTGGTAGACATATTTAGCTGAATGCATATATGTAGCCGTGACACAATTCAATTTATAGTAAACACACTCTGACAAATGAAAACCCAAAGTATGATTCCTGATAGCATCTTTCATGTTTTCTTCACGTGATGGAATCATAGGGGGAAATGTATGCTGAATATATAATGTATGGTACAGTTAAAAGAAATATAAACATAACAGTAACAAAATACCATATACTTCATTTAACCAGCAGGGCGTTGTCACTAAGTAAATGACAGATCAAGAAAAACCTCTTATCAGTCCAACCCAGACAAAGTTTTGATTTTATACCACATTAGAAGCAAAATTATGAGGAAGTTTCTTAGTTTTAATTTAAAGCGTTTAAACAATTTTTTATTCATCATTAACTCGGAACTTTAGTTGTTTTTGTTATGGGATTTTGATATTTAAACGTATAAGAAAATCAAGGCAAACAGTATCAATGAGCAGATATTTGAAATAATTTGAATCATGCATCAATGCATGATGAATTAAAGGGTATCAAATATAGGAGAGTGTGAATGTACGCTATATTATATGACAACAGTAAATACTAAACAAGCATATATTTATATATATATATATATATATATATATATATATATATATATATATATATATATATATATATATATATTTCCAACTCATTACGATTTTCATTTATATATATATTCATTTGCCTCTGTCCTTTACCTCCATTTCATTAACATAAAGTCTGTTCAAAGTATCTCTTTCGAGATCCGGCTTTAGGAATGACAAATTATTTCGAGTTGGTTAGCATCATGTTTGATCTCTAGAGTAAGGCAAACTATGTCACCAAAAACAGAACTAGTATTGTTCGATACAGGTGAAAAACGCCTACAGTGGAATAGCGACCTTCGAACCTCTGGACATACAATCAACGTCCATAGCCTAGCGGTTAGGGTGTCCGCATACAGAGCGGGATGCCCGGGTTCGAATCCCAGTGGAGGCTGGTTTTTTTCACTGTTCTTATATATATATATATATATATATATATATATATATATATATATAAGAACAGTGAAAAAACTTCCAGCCTCTACTGGGATTCGAACCCGGGCCTCCCGCTCTGTATGCGGACACCCTAACCGCTAGGCTATGGACGTTGATTGCATGTCCAGAGGTTCGAAGGTCGCTATTCCACTGTAGGCGTTTTTCACCTGTATCGAACAATACTAGTTCTGTTTTTGGTGACATAGTTTGTACGGTGTAACATATGAATATTCTTCCGACTTATTAAGGTAGTGACTTAAATGTTTATGTGTTTATGTGTTTAAATGTTTATGGCGGGGTCAGGTGTGAATGAAATATTTTATGAGCGAGTGGGTGCTGCCGTAGGACCACTGAAGCTAACTCCCATATATGGTGCCCCCATCCCACCCCTAGATTAAAAATATAATTAAAAACAATAGAAGCCAAATAATGCATTCTGAGGTATGTTTAGACTATAATGTATTTGTATATAAATTAGCTCTAAAGAAGGTTGTGCTAATATTTGATAAGTTCAAACGTCTCCGACTGATTAGAGTAAACACATGGACGTGATAGGAGGGTAACCAGAGTAATCCCTTTATGCAGGAGGGTATGTTGCCCTGGGGTCATTCAACCAATGTAGGGCATTGGGGTTCCAACCCAGAAATAAGAATATTTAGACGATAGATAGAGTGTGGTCCCTAAACGTAAAGTTTTGCTATAATAACAACGCTTTGTGACGTTTAAGAAAAACAGGGGAGGGGTGGGGGATCATTAGTAGTGATCCTAATCTTTCTTGGCAAAATACAAAAATCCGCCGACTGAACCATATTCCCCCCATTTATTAAGATCGTTTTCGATATAATAATAGATCTAATGAATCGTATTAGATGTTAGTAGTTGGTATCGTTTTTTCCAAACATCGTGTGGCTAACACAATAATAAAATAGAGACATATTTAGTACTTGTCAAAATGACCTTCAGAACAACAGATCATTGACGTATCCAGATACCGGAGCTGCAGTCCTTTAATCACGTTATATTACCGCGCGATTGACAGGTCATGTATACAAAATACAATAAGCTTGATAGACAGTGTACATCATTATATTAATAGAGAATATAATGAAAGGAAAGTTAACATTCACTAGTAGGTCTGTATACAGATAGCATATGTTATATGTACACAGTGTGTGTATATACAGCGTGGGCACTGGACGATAATATAATAGTAGCCAATGACTCCTAAAAGTATATACATTTTTCAGAGTATGGTGAGGCAGTCGTATCTGGATGAAATTAATTTGTGTGATTGTGCGTATATTAGAGAAAGGCCAATAATACTGTAGGTCCCAGCTAATAGACTTTGCTATTGTCACTAGATTGGATGAGGGTTTATTGTCCGGCTATCAGGAGCTTATTGCCCGGATCAATGTCTTTCAGGGGTCTATTGCCCGGAAAAGTGGCTTTCAGGGGCATATTGCTCGCAGCGGCCTAGTGCCTTCGGGGGCCTTTGTCCCTCCAGCAGGCCCGTAGCCAGGATTTTTTACACGGAGGGGCACCATAGTATCAAGGGGGGCACAAATAATTTTATGAGAAAATAAATATAACGCATTAATGTGTTCGAGAACGAGTCGCATATAATATCATGCAGTTACAGATACACATGCAACGATTGCTCTTGTATTTATATCACCAAACATCATTGCATGGAAAATGGTTGAGAATATTGTACTACTGTACTTTTTTATTGTACTGTCACAAGCCTGGCCAAAAATTAATCGTTGACACTTCCTAAAGTAAATTTTTATCTCGGAAAAAAAGGCAGTAAAAAAAAAGGAATGCAATGCATGCATATAAGATGCATTCAGAATATGCATTCTTAAGCAACTGACAGTTGGATTCAGCATTAAATAAAAAAGCAAATCACTATTTTTTTTTTTTTTTTTTTGCTTGAATTTACGGACCTTTTCTATAGTGAGTGCCTCATGAAACATTTCTGGAGGACCTACGATTTTATATTTAAATGAATATAATACACAATTTTAAGAGGTCCGATGCATACTTAGTTTCTTACGATATAAATTATGATTCCTGGCGGTTTTTTTTTTTTTTAATCGGAAAATCGGGGTAAAATTTACCAAATTTGGCCCATTTTTCTTGAAAATTCGAAGAAAAATCAGAAAATCTGGATGTCTAGCCCCCTCTGGAAATAAAATCGAAGAAAATTCGGAAAATCACGGTGAAAAGTCGGACATTTTGAGAATTTCGCCCCTCTGGAAAAAAAAGTCTAGCTACGCCACTGGATATAAGTACTGGTCTTCAGACCCTTCTATTTTGAAAATCCTGGAATTTCCTTGCCATTTTAACATTTTTTTTATATAATAAATTGAATACAATTACACAATCTTCCTGACATGACACTAGCTCCGTCATGTGATTGGCTTATAATCTTTGCAGGTTACAGTCCTGCCTTTTCAATCACGTCAATTATAGCATTTGCCGTACTTTATGCTGTGAACAACAAAAGTTGCTTAAACTTTCCCCGTGTAAGATATCGTCCGGCTTTTGCAATTCCCCCACAGTTTCGTTATTTCCCCGAAATGCCATTTCATTCATGGCAAGAAATTTAATTACATCAAAGATACTGCAAAGATAGTACCTATTTTTTCTCCAGTTGTCCTTCTCAGAGTTGCTGATGAACCCCACTTCCCTGATGACTTCGGATATCTCTTTCTCTCCAGCCTGAATGTGAGTCTCTGACCCATTGTGCTTAAAATAAACTCTCCCCCTTCTCCATTGCAGATTTCCACTGATTAAATCCTTGTATGGTGAATTTTCTGTCTTTTAATGATCTAATTGGTGCAAAGTTTCTACAGGCATAGCAACAAACCCGGTCCGTTGAGATTGAATACTCTATCCATGGGTATTGATCATACCACCCCTTATTGAATGATCTGCGCCTTGCCCCAAATTTTGTAGGCGGATATGACGCTAAAATTGGTCTCTATGGCAAATCTTTGCCCAGATCTGATGGGCATCCTGAGGAAGAAGTAGGGACTGAAGACTTTCCCCTGACAAGGAAGCGATCCATATTGTAGGTATTAGGCAAAGCTCCAACTAAAACAACTTTACAACAATGTGCCCACAGTGTATGATCACTGTGCAACTTTTCGATTGTATTGTGAAGGGGTGTAGAAACACGCGTGTGAAGGGGTGTAGAAACGCGCGTATTATTTGTATACATTACATGTATTACAGTAGAATGAAGAACCTGGTGAAAATTACAGTAGCCTATACAGGACTTGTGTTGAGAGTTTGCAGTTTCAGCATAAAAATACTATAGTGGGTGGGAACGGGCGGGTAAGGATCAGGCAGGTGGATAGGGGGGCTGCAAACTATACTCTTCGATATTAAATTCTCCAAACTAAACAACAAATTGCAATTCATGTAAACAACAAAATTTTAACAATATTATTCGTTTAATTTCATGCATTTTTTTTTCTTACCGTCTTTTTACAAGGGGGGGGGGGCACGGACCCTTGCACGGGGGGCATGGCCGCATCCGCGACCAAAATAATGGCCAATTTGATGGTGTCCACCGGTGCCAAAAGGAGGATTAACGTCCCATTTTCGTATATTGGTGGACATAACATTCCCAGAGACATTACACATTATTTGTTTTATTATATGCCCGATTTTGGTTATCATATTGTAACGGCGTTTCTTTAATTTCCGGTATTTTTGCGGGTCTCCTATGCTTACGTAACTGTGTTTCTGTGCCACGTATCTCTCTCGCAAGGTCACAGTAAAAGATTTTGATCAGTTTTTGTGTTGTAATTAGGTCCAATGGGGAACAATAGACACAAACGATCAAGTTAGAAAAGAAAATTTCTAACTAACGTGCACTATTTTAATCTACTGATAAAGTGATTTTACGTTATATTCAATCCAATTCCATCGCTCGATCTACAGGTGCTATATATGCTGTAACTGTGATAGTGCTATACGTACGCAAGTATAGCTCCCTAGGCACAATCAAGACTTTAGTAATTTTTGTGATGTAATTAGGTCCAATGGGAAACAATTAACACAAACGTGCAAGTTTTAGAAAGAAAACATCATTTTTAGCTAACGTGCACTATTTTAATTAACTGATAAAGCGATTTTACGTTAAATTCAACCCATTCCATCGCTCGATCTACAGGTGCTTATGATGTGACTGTGATAGTATTATCTACGTACGAAAGTATAGCTCCCTATGATGTTTCATTGAGAATTTAAAACCGTTCTTTTTAGGCTTGATTTTGTAAAGTGATGTGAGAGGTCATTTAAGTTCAAGGTTGGGACGATTGTTTTCTTCAATTTCCAGTCAGCATTTGAGTGGCTTTTTTGAAGGTTAGGCTTATGATGGTAAGCCACAAATGTTGACATTTACTATAAATAATTTACACAACCTTGCACAAGCAAACGAGAAAAAGTAAGTTGCTGTAGTTGTGTTGGCCTTATAACAAGGTTTTCAGTATGACCATATAACCTAAATGACCCAACAACATCGATAGAAAACAAATGAAGTAAATGAATGAATACCTACCATAAAGAATATTATACCTTGGCCAAAATGTTCTGCAGCAGGGTAACACTTGGGGCACCCTTTCCCTCACCTAGACCATAAATACATTTTTTGAATAAAATCCCAGGTGTTTTGACACTCCCATGGGTAGTCCATGTCCAAAACGTATATAACTTTTAGACATATATATGTTGCCACATGCCTGGTCTTCCCAACCACGACAACAAAGACTTGTTCTGGGCATTCCCTTTCCCCCAAGGCCAACATAAACAGCTGTAACTGCTGCATGTTTTTCAGAAAGTCTGGTATGTTTGGTGCCAATCTAAAGAAGACCCCCTCCATTGAATATTAACAACTGACTAAATTTCACCTTCACTGTTAAGTAAGTGAAGTTAAGTAAAACTTTATTGATCCCAGAGGGAAATTCAGGCACTCGCTCATAAAACAATGGAAATGTTACAAAAATAGATGTGTATATTGTACAATAAGACAGTAAGAATAATAAGAAAAAGTCAATATATGAAAGTCAACGTAACAAAACCTCATTGAAAAGCTTAATTGCACAGGGTATGAAAGAATCTCTGTATCTTTGGTTTTGAGACCCGGAAGTCTCAACCTGCCACTGCCTCTGGACATCTGACTATTATGAAGTAGCTCATAGAGGGGGTGGGTATGGTCCTTCCATGCGGCGTCCAGTTTGGGCTCGAGAAGGCTGTGCATAAACCGAGTCAATGGAAGGCAAGGGTTCCCCGACTTCTCTCTCCGCTTTCTTAATGATGCTGTTAACACGATCTATTTCATGTTTGTTACATTCCCACCCCAGCAAAACAAGCAAAAACGTCAAACCCCGCTAATGGTACAATTATAAAACATTTCAAGGATGTCATGACGAACATCAAAATTCGACATCTTACGGAGGCAGTACAATCTAGAAATCAACTTTTTAACCAATATATCAATATGATCTCCCCATGCCAAGTGATCATTCAGCACTACCCCAAGATACTTATATGACGTTACACGATCAACTACATTTCCTTTGACAACAACAGGGGGTGGAGGAATAGTATTGTGACGAAAATCAATAATCATTTCTTTGGTCCTAGCAACATTTAATTGGAGGAAGTTAAGGTCACAGTAGTTCACAAAAGACTGAATTTGACGTAAGTAAGCTTCATCACCATTACCATTGACTAAGCCAATCATGGCAGTATCGTCAGCAAACTTGATGAGTGAGCACCCTTCTTCTGATGACCTGGCATCGTACGTGTAAAGTGTGAATAGGAACGGCGCTAGAACTGTTCCCTGGGGTGCCCCTGTATTTGAAGGAATAACATCGGAGAGACACGAATGGCTGAGTTTCACCAACCGAGTTCTGTTAGTTAAATAGTGTAAAATCCAGTGAATAAAACCACGGGGAACGTCCATATTCTTAAGTTTACTGACTAAAATATGTGGTTGGAGAGTGTTGAATGCAGACGAAAAGTCGAAAAATGTCACACGGGCAAAATGTCCTCGGCAAGAATGTTCTAAATGAGAATATAGTTTTTGAATGATTAAAAGAATGGCATCTTCACAACTTCGATCTGATTGGTATGCAAACTGGAAAGGATCTAAAAATGGAGTTACGAATGGTCTAAAGCGTTCTAAAAATATACGTTCACAAACTTTAATTTGCACAGCAGTGAGGGCAACAGGACGTTAGTCACTCAAACATGATATTGCACTGGTTTTAGGTACTGGTATGATACATGATTGCTTCCATACGTTATAGGTATAACACGGGTCGTGAAAGATTGATTGAAAATATACGTTAAAATGTTCGAAAGTTTCAGCTTTCGAACTGCGCACTACCAATGACAAGTAGCGAAAGCGAAGTTTGCCCCTCCCTGCCCCGATCGCCAATAGTGCTCATTACGCTACTGCAAAAAAATTGACGTGAAACTACTTCTTCGCGTTCTCAAAGAAAATCACTGAAGCTACATAAAAGAACTACCATACTACAGTGAATTAAAGCGGTAATGACAGAAAACGTAATCGCGCGTAACACGATATTTTTTCAAATATGGATTTGACTGCACTTAATAGAAAACTATATCGTCTCTGCTTAAAGCAATCTTATATCGTTCAGTCCGCCTCCATTTTTAGTTCTGATGACGTCATATTGAGTCATATGTAGGTTATGACGTTATAGGTACGTCAATATGTATTTTCAATAAGCTACTTTGATTGTTTGGGGTCATGTTTCTAACCTCCCATCATATATGTTGAGGGTATAAAACCAATCGTATATGAGCTGTTACAGAGCCTCGAATTATCGTTGGCGTCCATTTTTAATTTATGTTAATTGATATCATATTCAGTAGGTACACAACAACAGTATCAAAAAATAAAATCTCCTGTTGCAGTTAGTTCTAGGTTCACCCCCATTTGTCATGGACTACTACCCTAAACCCCGCCTACATCGGCTGTCAATCAATCCTCGATATTTCCGAGGAGGGGATTGTCAGAGGGGACCTTGTCCGGAGGGGGAGGGGGGCAATTGTCCTGGGAAATTGTCATGGTTGGGAAAGGCTCGGAGTGGGAACTCTCCGGGGGGCAATTGTCAGGGTTGGCAATCGTCTTGGCGGGAATTGTTTAGGGGGCAATTGTCAGGATTGGGAATTATCCGGGTGGGAATTGTCTGAGGGGGGATCGTCCGGAGTAATCGTCAGAGTGGAATTCGTCCAGGGGGAAGTTGTCCGGGAGCCGTATCAAGTCTGTATCATATGACGTTTAGATTACCAGAATGAAACTAAATGGTGCTGTTAGCTCCAGAATGCTATTTTGTTATCTGTTTTAGAAAAGGCCAATTATTAGGGACAGTATATTTGTATCTCGATTGCCCTTTACAGGTACCCTAAAAAGTTCATCCTGACGCATCTAAAATATGTCCCTCTTTTCCCAGTGAGAACACAATTGCATCTTCGTTATCCATCCTTTTAAAACCAGATAATTTAATACGTAATGGAACTGAATCATCTTATCTTCAATCTAAAACGATATCTATAGTAATATATCGTAATAATGATAACATCAACTGACTATGAAACAATTATGCGATACCACTGGGTAAACTTGGTAAGATCTTTGTATTTGTTTGTTGTGTAAACAGTGACTGTGATACAACGGTAGTAAAGTATACGTTACAAATTTAGTTTGTGGTGCAGGCTAAGTAAATAGCGATAATAATAGGCAAGCAAGTTCCTGATTACGAAAGGTAGGTTAGATGTTAAAATATATGTTCATATTAATATAGTAAGTTATGATAACGAAAGATAGATACGAAAATAAATATATTCATATTAAGAAGCAAAAAACAAACAACCTTTAAAGAACGAGAAGCCCTGTTATTTGAAAAGTCCCTTTTTCCCATGTTCTGATATGTTACTTGTGAAACACGTTTTTTTTTTATGGAAATAACTGGTTTATACGACTGAAAATCATCTATTCCTTTAATAGTTTATAACGTTTTGACACGTTATTGATCTTAATGTTACTGTAAGCTGAACTTTCAGCAGAGTTTATCACAGTGTCTTCACCAAGCCAATGTTTGTCAAGTCAAGTTACAAGTGTTTCGCTCAAGTCAAGCGTAAGTGTTGCGGGTCCTGTAAAAAACGTGTTTCAGTGAGCTCTTGTTACAATGCTATGAGTCCACTCTTTTCTACAAGAGTAGTCATATACACTGGGCAGCATCTTAACTAATTTTGTGCCATAATTTAGGGCAGGGAAGAAGCAGAGGGGTAGCTAAGGGAGGGGATAGGTCCTAAAATAATTGTCTGCCACCCCAGTCATATACACTGGCCAGCAACTGAACTTCAGTGTAAAACAGGTATACTTTTATTCCCTCTCTCAATACGCAAATATGACGTTGATACAACATCATAAGATTGACTAATTCTGTACAGAGAATAATCTTGGAACATAAGGGAGGGTAGGGTAGGAGCAGAAGGGTAGCTACGGGGGGGGGGGGAAATATGCCCTCAAATATTTGTCTGCCACCCTCTGAAAGGATCTAAACTGTAATGATAGAGGTATACATTATAGTATGAAACATTCTTGTCTAGGTTTCCCCTTTTCCTGTTTTTTTGTTGGTTTTAGCTGTACCAGGTGCAATATCCGCTCCGACTGTTATTACCAAGTACGCAATTTAATATTTGAGGGTATTACGATGGCTCAGAAGGAACATAGATCACATCAAGTTATGTAAACAGATGCTTTGTCGAATTTACTCTGCTTACCTCGACTTTAAACTAGTATTCCCGAAAAGAAAATCACTTTACATGTTGAAATGTTGTGGTGTTATTTCTGGTGTTTGATTTTTTAATAAAACAATATAGACTGATAGCATATCGCAAACTTTCGACGCTTTATCGAAATTGTAACCTTTCTCATGAAGTTTTGACGTTTATCTAGAAATGCCGACACCAAACGTAGACTGAGAATATGAATTTAAGTACAATTCGATCATTTAATTACCTCGCATTGTTTGGCTAACAAAGGATCCAGCCGAATGACCCAGTAATGTCTTAAAGCACAATCGTAGATGAGTGGAGCTGGTGTCCTCGACACTGAAGAATGTCACAAACTGAATATCTTGATCTAACAAGTGAACTAAGGAAGATGTGATAATGCATCCCCACCCCCTTCTTCCATCCAGCCTCCCCTTCCGACTCACACACCTCCCTTTGACACTCCAGGTAGTCAATCAATGAGTATCACCTTTAATTGTGTTGTTATGTGCTGTGATGTTAAAGAGCACGTGACATGTCTCCATGCAGTGGATCACGTTTTCATCGTATATCGAGTGAAATCTAGGCTTACTTTGCACTATGGAAATTGGAACAAATATCGCATATTGTATGTAAATACTATAACAACATCAAACAAACAGACAAGTCGTTCCAGACCTAAGGGAGGGGCTGTTAGTTAACTTTTGAATAACACACACTGTTTTTTGAGACATTTGGGAGCAAAACAATGTTACTTTTTAAGAAAAAGTCGCCCGGGAAAGAACCATGGGCACGAAAACCAAACTACCGAACGACTGATCCGCTCTCAACCCCAGTCCCTATGCATCGACTGTGACTGTGTGATCATCGTCGGGTGTGTATCAACATTCCCTTCGAAAGGGAACACATACTACTCATGATCTTAGCCAAAAGGCCGAGGAGCAAAACACTGTTTGGTGATAAAATGTACCGAGATACCATACTCATATGTAACGTGGTTTAGATTTCAATTCTAACCAGTACTTTACATACGGAGTAGTAGTACAACATCCTTACAGTAGTTTAATAGTGTAAGTATAAGTGAAATGTACTAACAAAACAACAATATCTCACACGTTTAAGTTCAGCTGGAGTCTAATAATGTATTATATTATACATAAAGTATCATTATACAAGTATAAATGAACAACGAAAAATGGTTGGGAATGATAAACAAAGAAAAAGAGGATTTCAAGGTTTAAACATTAAACAATATAATCAGCATCTCATGAATAATCATCAACTAGATACATAAACATGAGAGAGTACTAATACGCCATTTTCAGTGAATTTGGGTTTACATTACCTTTCACGTTAATGTTCTGTATGTAAAGGCGAACATGAATTATGAATGGTTGGATATCGTCATGGACAGAAACGAATTATACACTCTCTGGCCCTAAACACCATCAAAGTTCACTAATATATTGGTCACTCAGCCGCTTGAGGAAGCCTTTAAAAAAAAGGAAGTCATGTAAAATTTGCTATTAATCAGGAAAAAAAATAAAGATTCAACCATAGAAGTACCATATATGTATTACAACACCAAGACAACTATTGAGATCTCTTTATAAATCGATTGATTGCTTCTGAAGGGAGGTCCATTACACCCTAGCAATCCCTACCTAATACCTATAGACAGGGGAGGAGAGGGCGATGTTTCATTCAGAATTTAAAGCCGTTCTTTGTAGGCTTGTCATTGTAAACTGATGTGAGAAGTCATTTAAGTTTAAGGTTAATCCGATTGTTTTCTTAAACTTCCAGTCAGCATGTTGACCCATTACATACAAAGTAGGCCTATATGACGTCATTCGGTCATACCACATGATACAGTTTGTATAGGCAAGCAATACTAACTAAGAAAACCTGTCGTAAACAATTGTCAACAATATAAGTACGGTTCATTATTATTATAATATATTAAGTAACGACAGTTAACGATAACCCTTGTGTATGGTATATACTCTACAAACAATGGCAAGCCAAGGGGGGGGGGGGGGGGGCTGGTCGACCGCCCATCGTCCTTCACGGAATTGTTATGGCGTTCAGCCGGTGAATAATTAGACCACAACTACGGGGTAATCCCTCTCTCTTTTTCAACCTTAAGAAATATTTATTAACAAAGCCTTGCGCTTAGAACTACTTATATGGATGACATTTATATTCTAAATACGCCTCAAAATGCACCAATTGACTTCTAAACTTTTATTGGGGGTGGGGGTGGACCCTAGACCCGCTACGTGATAGTCGGCTTAAATGACCACGGGGCATCATCCTCTCATTTATGAAATCTTTGGTTCGCCTCTAGTCCTTCTGCCAAGGTTCAGGTTCCTAACTAAATCCACCCATGGGCAAGTTTGAATGTGTCCTCCACTTCTGAAATCCTGCGCACGCACCTGTCTACATAGGCGTACGAGGCGGGAGGCAGGGGGGGGGGGCAGACTGCCCCCAAATTTCCAGAGGACAAGAAATTCGGGCAAAAGTCCTGAAAAATTCGGGCAGCCTAAGAGGAGAAAAAAATATATATATATAAATATGCAGTAACTTACCCGATTTTTTTTCAAATTTTTGCCCAACAATTCCGTGGAGAGCGTTTTGTGTTATTTGTTTTGTGACATTAATATTAATATAGGCCTAATGATTTTCTTCATTTAGCATCATGATGCCCGAATATTTCCGTGTAACACCACCGTAAGCGCAGCTCATCAGGGCTACCAAGCTTTTTGCAATATCGCCCAAAATTATTAACAGGAGAAATAAACTGTCCTATTTTTCCCCTTCAAAGTGATGTTACCATTTTTTCTTCTTCTAAATTTACCAAATTTTTGGGGAAGTGTAAATTTCTGAAACGTGAGATTATAAAATAAAGAATGTTTAGATGCAACTTGCAAGGCCCCAGAAGTGCCATTTCCCGCAATCTGAGAGGCATTTCTTGCCAAAAAATTTCTTATACGCTACGCGCCAATCGATGGTGGCGCTCCGCTTAGATAGTGTCACGGGAACTTTCGGGCACAAAAGTTTCTGCCCCCCAAAATGAAATGGTTCCGTACGCCTATGCCTGTCTATGGCCCCTGCAAAGGGCTGTAGTACATGACTATCGGGACATACAATGTAGTGTCTGTGTTGCTCCATATCTTGCAAGGAACTGTCACGGAATGAAGAGAAAGGGAGCTGTCACTGAGTTCTTTGCAGTAACTTGATCTGTCATAATATATAATGAGTGTAAATCATAATTGTAATTAATTAATCATAATTAGGGAGCTCTTACATATAGAGCTTCTTGCTATAAGTAGGGAGCTGTTACATATAGAGCTCCCTGCTATAATTAGGAAGCTGTCACTGAGAAGAGAGTCCCTGCAATAATTAGGAAGCTGTCACTGAGAAGAGCTCCCTGCTATAATTAGGGAGCTTACTTTGAGAGAGCTCCCTGGTATAATTAGGGAGCTGTTACATATAGAGCTCCCTGCTATAATTAGGGAGCTGTCAATGAGATGTCTCCCTGCTATAATTAGGCAGCTGGTACATAGAGAGCTCAGCACTGTAATTGGACAGCTGTCTTCGAGGGAGCACCTATTATAATTAGGGAGCCTCCTTGTTATTACATAGAGTTTTCGTGTTTGCATACGTATATGCATACAGGATCAAAGTATCAACAGATAACTATATCAGTGATATAGTAAACTGTTTGTTTGTTATGTAAATATCGAGTGGCGGAAGGCTAAATAAATAACGCGAGTAGCGTGATAAATATTCCGATTTTGATCGCCGTTATAAGTAAACATTACACGATGATTGCATATCTGTTTGCATTGACTCAAGTGTGTTCTAACACTGCAGGTACACAGTGACTTAGAACAGAACAAAATGAACGAATGCTACAACATTCCAAGTACGATACTTCCTCAGCGCTAATTACTTGGGCCTCAAATCTACAAGTCCTTCACTTTCTTTGAAATGCGTATAAAATAGAGATGGGAGACGTTGGGGGAGCATGGGTGTGAAAAGGTGAGAGATAGTAACACTCATCTGGGCATTTCTTCGTATGCAAGCTTCATTTTCATCACGAGACTATATTCTCCCTGTTCGCGAGTCAGGAGAGTAATTCAAATAAATCGAGGTAGATAAAGCAAGATAAAGGTGCTTATTTATACATTGCGTACCTCTGTGTCGGGTTCCGACCAAGTCATGAAATATCATTACACAAAAAACCTCAATCGTGTCTCCGCTCTTAATTATATTAATGTATTGCTTTATTCTCCCATTTGCAAATCCTCCAACGTCTTGTCTAATTTCAACATTCATGGTGGACAAATTAATTTAAATTCCCCCCCCCCACCCCTAACGCTACTAACCGATACAGGATGGTATCACTGGACTGTTAGGATAATACTGCTAACAATTTCTTTGTTTGTTTTAAGATGTGATAGACTCGAGTTTTGCGAACATATTGTTTCACTAATCAGTTATTACTACAAATTAACAGTAGACAGTGATTAGTTCACCAGTATATAGGCGTAGGAGATAAAGCTACAAACACAACCAACTGCTTTAAGCTAAAATCGATCATGCTCTGATCAGGAGCGCCAATCCGAATTGGGTGGGTGGGGGGCATAAATGAGGGAACATAAATAAAACCGAAGAAGTCGGCGAGCGACTTAGCGGGTGGGGTCCAAGGGCTAACCCCCGCCAGGGGTCCAGGGGTTGGACTATACAAATCTTCAGGTTATTTCTGTTTGGTGCTTGAATTGATATGTCATTCATAAATATAATTAATAAAAAAAGTCACATTTGACAAGAAAAGACTTGAATTAAGAAAGACTTATCTATTGCACATCCTGGTGTAACTAATGGCCTCAATCATAATTATTCAAATTGAAACTTAAACCCAAATGGAAACATCTAAACTTTGCACACAAGAATATCTTGTTATCCAGACATCTACAACATGCAAACATATGGTTTTATAAGTACATTTGAAAAGCACTATTTGGTATCTTGGCACATTCACTTCATCGGAAGCAACAAATCAATAAAATAAAGATATATTTAGGGGCCGTAGCCTGGGTAGAATTCCTAGCGGCAGTTAAGGAACATAGAGAAACAATTTATCGTCCAAATATTACATAGCGATGCATTGATGTGCAGATATACCAGGCGCTTTTTCATGAAATTGTATTGGGTTGGTCATTTCCAGAAAAAGGACCGTTATGACACTATCTGAGCGGACCACCAACATCGGTTGGCGCATAGCGTACCAATATAAGTTCTGGCATATTTATTTACAACTCACAAACCCCCTCCATCTCCACAACCCCCTCCATCTCCCTCAAACGCATCCATCTCCCCACCTCCCCATCTTCCTGACGCCCTCTATATCTTCTACCCCTTCCATATCCCCAATCCTCTCCAAATCCCCAACCTGCTCCATCTCCCTCAAACGCCTCCCCTCCATCTGCCTCAAACGCCCCCATCTTCCCCACCCTCTCCACCCCTCCATCCCCAAACGCCTCCAACTCCCTTACCCCCTCCATTTCCCCAACCCTTCCATCTCCCCAACCCCTTCCATCTCCTCAACCATATTCCATCTCCCCTCCATCTCCCCAACCTCATCTCTCTCCCTCAAACCCCTCCATCCCCACGCCTCTTAATCTCCCAAACCCCCTTCATCTCCCCAACCCCCTCCATTTCCCCAACCCCATCCATCTCCCTCAAACCCCACCACTCTCCATCTCCCATTCCTTCCATTTTCCCTACCACCCCCAATTTCCCTCAAACGCCTCCATCTCCCCACCCTTTCCATCTCCCCAACCTCTCCATCTCCCTCAAACCCCTCCATTCCCACCACTCTCCATCTCCCATTCCTTCCATTCTCCCAACAACCTCCATGTCCCTCAAATCTTTCCATCTCCCCAACCCTCTTCATCTCCCCAACCCCATCAATGTCTCTCAAACGCCTCCATCTCACCCACCATCCCCACCTACCCCCTCAATCTCCCCAACCACCATCTCCCTAACCCCCTTCCTCACCCAAATCCCCTTCATATCCCCAATCCTCTCTATATCCCCAACCCCCTCCATCTCCCGAACCCCCTGCATTTCTTCAACCTTCAACATCTCCCTCAAACGCCCGAGCTTCTCCATGCCCCACCCCCTATATCTCCCCACCCCCTCCATCGCCCCACCTCTCCAACCTCATCTATCTCCCAAAAATCCCTCCATCCCCACCCATCTCCATCTTCCAAACCTCCTCCATCGCCCCAGCCCCCTCCATTTCCCCAATCGCCTCCATCTCCCTCAAACGCCTTTATCTCCCCACCCTTTCCATCTCCCCAACCCCTTCATATCCACAACCACCTACATCTCCCAAACCCCATCCATCTTCCTAAAGCCCCTCCATCCCCACCCCTCTCTGATTTTCCAAACCCCCTCCATTTCCCCAACAACCTCAATCTCCCTCAAACCCCTCCATCTCCCCAACCCCCTCCATTTCCCTCAAACCCCTCCACCCCCCCCCTTCACCTACCCTCTCCATCTCCGAAACCCCCTCCATTCCCCAACCCCCATCTCCCCTAAGCCCCTCCATCCCCACCCCTCCATCCCCCCACCCATTCCATCTCCCCATCCCCTCCATCTCCCTCAAACCCCTCCATCTATCCCACTTTCTCCACTCCTCTTACAACTTATTATATTATATATAAAGCATATTGACACAAGTAAGAATGAACAACGGAAAACTGGCTGGGAATGATAAACAAAGAAAGAGAGGATTTAAGTTTAAAAACTAAACATTATAATCAGCATCTCATGAATAATCATCAACCATATACATAAACATGAGAGGGTATTAATACCTCATTAGCCCTAACTAACCGTCATTCGAATTCATTGTATTTTAATTAGTTTGGCTAATGTTAATGTTCGGTCTTTATAAAGGCAAACATGAATTATAAATGGTTGACCTACATCATGGACAAGAGCGAAGTATACAGTCTCTGGCCCTATACACCATACAAAGTTTGTTAATATATTTATGAGTCAGCAGCTTGAGGAAGTATTGTTTATAACACAACCGCCATTCTTTCTATTTATTACGAAGACCAACATAGTACAAAGGCAGTATTAAAAGAATAATAAATATAACCATATATATAGTAATGCAGAAACATGAAGGTGTAATGTGACCAGTAAAGAACATAGAACAGAATAAACGGATACATAGAATATGATATTGATATAGATGTAGGATTAACGGTAATCAGCAGCTAAGATTCAACATACAAGGCTTCTCTTAAGTTTGTAAAGTGATGCCGGTCCGGTGTATGGCAAGCATCAGAGAGCTTCAGTTACAATAATATTTAAGGAACATTTCACAAGAGTAATATTGTGGATTGGACAGCAACTGAACAGGTTCTGCTACCTCTCTCTCTCAACACTGTAAATATGACATAAATTAATGTAAAAACATGGCACAACAATATTGTTGACTGACCACAGCTTACTTTAAGTTGTGGACAGCAATTAGAATCCTAAGAAAGACGTATGGCAACATATGTTTATTTATTAGAAATGATAGCAAATTTAAAGCTATGGGTATCCGATGACTGTCAAATTGCTGCCTACTCTACACAATGTTTCTCACATATGAACTCACTACATGTATAACACAGTTCTATGTAACTGATTGATCTCAACAAGAGTATTTCATTTTTGAAATTTGGAATTCAGCATTCAACAATTTAGTCCTGGGTACCCAACAAACTGTGACTTTCTATGTACCTGCATGGTAACTCAACATGCTGATAATAAGTTGGGGTTGATATGTTACAGCATGCCAGAAAATCTTAGGAGTAACCCCACAGGTGGCAATGCACATATAACTTCAAAGACTTGATACTTCATAGTTTCTCAATTTCAAACACATCCCTGATCAGACCAAGGTACATACTACAAAAACTTAGCTTGCCTGGAATGTCGGCAATCTTTATTTTCTACAGAAGTAGAAGTTTTCTTATGAACTGTTAATTTAGGTATCTACAGTATTAGTAGCTGTCCCCACTTTAGAGAAATCTTCAATCCACCACTGCATACTACAATATAGTAGTTATGTTTAGTCAAGTTTGTTAGCTCTACACAATTAAACAAGTGGAATCTTAGAAATGTCATTTGATGTTATTTATAGAGCTAATTAGGCAAGCTGTCTTCACCTACATATAGCCTGTAGATTTCATCAAAGGAGCCCAACACAGCCCATTACCATTTCACAAACTGACTGTTGAGAAGTAGTATGTAAAGTCTCACCAGACTCACATCCACAAAGGAAGTTATGTCAGCAGTGATGTGTTCCTACTTGACTTTTTCTTTCACTTTCTTGGAGGAAATGCACAGAAGAAATGTTGAAAACCGTATCACCTGGAGGTTAAAGAGAAAATACACAATAACTCAACTTTCCATTCACTAGATTTCTCAAGGTGAAAATTCATCAGGTCTGTGATCATTTTTGTAACATACATCAACGTCTTCCCTTGTGTCTTATTAATAAGTATATATATATGAATAGTATAGAGCTGTAATCTCAGGGTAGCAAATATATTGTTTTTAGGAATATGTTTTGCATCTGATGTTACGAGCAATTACAACACTTGTAGTGGTAACCGATCAACTCCATGTTACCTCCCAAGAGGCGTAGCCCCCCCCCCCCCCCCGATAAAAGATATCGTTTGACAATTGCCGGAAATTTTCTGCCAGATTTGTGAGCTATCTTCCGTAGTATTGCAACAGAAAATAAATGTAGAAAGCACATGTGCTGGAGTCTCCTGGAAATATCTCTTAAATGGCCAGTATTATAACTGAAGTGCAAATAATGTACATCTTAAACAGAACACATTAAGAGAATCCTTCAACACTGTTGACCAATGGCTAATAATTGAGTTCTGAATTACTTTGGTTTTTACTCTGAGGACATGCATAGGGTCCAGAAGGTTCATGCATGTCTTGTATTACTGACTGACTTACAACATATCCACACATTGCAGTAAACCACTAAAGACTTCCATTTGTAATCCCTTAGTATATAGCTCATGGACAAATGACATAAAACCTAAATTATCTTCAGATTTAAATTTCACATCAATTTTATTGGGTTTTAGATCTACAGAGAGGGGAAGGGCAGGAAAGGTTAGGATGGAAACAGAGATTTTTATGGTTCCTGTTAGTCATTCTACATGGTTCTAACTTACTGTGGGTATGGTTCTAACTTAGTGTGTGTATGGGTCTCACTTTGTGTGTAGTGACTCTATTTAATTGTTAGGGCACATGCACTTATGAATTAAATTGATTGTTTATGAGCCTGCCATACATTTTACTGCCTATTATTTGCAGAAATTACAGTAGGCTGACAATACAGAGGAGTCTGGCTGCGCTGTTAAGACTGATTACTACCCTTACCTGCCACCCAACACTATGACACACTGATAAATTAGAAGGGATCAAGTCATCTGAATATTTTGTTCCTTCATTTATGATGGCTACACAAAATAAAGAAATGGACCCAGTATACTAAACACATACACCTCTTTGTGTACTTTTACACAATGGTAAGCAATACAATGTATGACATGTATTGCCTAATATATGGTGTATGTATGTTAGACTGAAACCATTATTTTCTTCCCTAGGCCCTTAGGGAGTCTGCTGATCAAGCAAGATTCAAAACATTTACTGTTCCAACAGGATTAGGCAGTAACAAAATCTCTTCCTACTTCAGAATCAAATCTAATTATAACTACAACCCAGCTTACCAGTCCTGCTATACTCTAAGTATACACTAATCATTACCATCAGCATATTGTAAACCATTCTGTGCAAGATCCACATCATGTGACCCCCAAAGATCGTCTCAAGAAAGATTAATCCACATTTACCTAATCAGGAGATAAAGACAAAGACAATAAGAAACATATCAGAACTAGATGTTTAATGCAAACGATAAAATCCCTTGTTTTTGAGTTTGCCTTTTTAATATTTACTCAACAGTTATTCCATTGCTCACAGATACACAAGTTTATGCTAAAATGACTCAATAATTGCAGGTTCATTCATTTTATATTGCAAGGCGCTTTTATTTTAAAGTTGAATAATTTTTGGAAATTTATCCATAAAGAAAACAAAAGGCAAAATTTGGTAACATGTTTGCAATCCTATGGATAAGACTAACTTGGTCAGCACACTTTCTAATTAGATACTTTTAACGTTTTTTGGTGCAGCAGGCCAATGAAGATGTTCATCTTTGTATGAACACCAAATTTCTAATTCTATTACTTTGAAGTCAAGCAAAGTTAGGCCTAATTACTGGTCTAGATTGCTTTTTTCAAACTATCTGTATACCAGTGTGAAGCAGAGGCTGCTCTATTACATAAATGTTAGTGTTTTTGCTTTCACAACTTTCCCAGTAACTTCATTTCCAATTTTGCCAATATACAGCAACATGATGCACCCCCTCCCCCTCCCTACCCAAACACACTGTTATAACAGAATTACTGAATTACACAATAACTTTAAGAACAGAAAAATCATACAAATGCATTAAAGATTTCAGATGACATAACATGCTAAGTGATTGTCATATTGTGTTGTATGATCTTCTGTGATAGAATCATAAACTGTTGCTTGTCATAGTGCAATAGTCAATACCTAGCATTATCCATGGCATATTTAATATGATGGGATAGGTGGAACTTGTCATAAATTACATAATATCCACTCAACCTGGAGGCTGTGATAATTGAAAGCCTTCATTAGCATTATATGCTCACACAGTGACAGGAATGAAAGTGCTGCATCATGAAAAAATGGATGCATATGACCATTAAAAATTGGTCAGATTTGAGAGATTAGAGATGTACTTGGTATCAGAATTTCATCCTCTTGAAACCTACAATTATGATACAATTTGTAGAGATGATGCTACAATTAGAGAAATACTGAACAAAAGAGGTCTCACAGAATCCCTGAGTCTAAGACACAAACTTTAGCAGTATTCTAACTAGATTGTTTATATGTTATGTCTTGTTTTAACAGTGATTTGAATTGAAGGGAGTTGGGGGGGGGGGTGCTGGATGATAGACTTTCCGGTGGGGAAATTTCCCTTGAGGGATCATCTGATACGTCATGGAGTAAAAATATTAAAATACCACTTTCATTTTCATGGAGGAGGGGAGGAGGGGGAGGGGTGGGTGGGTAAGAATCAGTTGGTGGACCATACAATCATTACCCTGCTCATGTTAACTGTACACATTTCTTCCAAGAGCTGTAATCCGGATATGGTAAAGCCCTAAAAAGGCTGGTCTCAGGACTGAATAATTCCAGTTTACCCGATGATGAGAAAAAAAAAACTGCATTTGGTGATCAATTATAATGTTATTATTCAGGTAAATTTTCATCATCGGGTCTACAAGTAGCAGCATTCTACCATGTAGCATTGTCAAACACAGAACACAGCTGATATAAACATATGGTATGCAGCAAAATGCTACTGCAATTTCAAAATAAATTACTCAGTTATAATTATAATAACAATGTAAAGAAACTAAAGCAACCAGAATACAAATATATAGACTGTACAAGATGAGTTCAAGGTCTCATAATGCTTCCCAAAGTGTGTATACAGCTCACCTAATACCAAGCTAATTGAAATATAAAGAAACATTAACTTGAAATTGAGACAAGCATGGAATCTTCAATACAAACTTTAGGCAATAACACTGGACTGTCTATAGGTTGATGAATTTGTAGGATTTCTGAAATGATGACATTGTACTCTAATTGATTGAGTTAAAGTACATATTTTTCTATCTGCAGACTTTGACATATACTGTTATTTCATAACATGTTGTTCGGTGCAGTCCTGTTGTGAGAGGGTGAGGGTTGGGTGGAGGCTACAGTTGTACGTCAGCTAAGTGCCCAGTGAAATATGTGATAAAGATTGATATACTTTAAACTTTGGATAAACAAAGACTTAAAAAAAGTGGATCTGGTGACACAACTGTGCATGGAACTGTGCCTGGCTCTCAATGTCACTGGTTTTGTGTACATCTTACTTGAATAATGCTTCTTTAGCCTCACAAGATGTGATTGTGAATCTAAGAACTGGTGTGTGACAGTTTATCAGGAGTTTGGAGAAAAATATCAAAGAAGTAAATTAGATACAAACCCAACCATAATCTTCAGCTGATATGATAGACATCTTTGAGATGAATATCAAAAGTGGAGGTGATTTGCATTTTACTGTCCAATTACATTTCAAATCATATTTCCATTATGTAATCAAATGCTTAAAACAGTCATCTCTACTATACTACAGTAAATAAACATCATAACAAATAAAGTACAATAAAGTTCAAGATTATATCCATAGTTGTGTGACCTTTGTGTGACCTACCTAAATTAATCAAGGTTTCTTGTTTTTGTTTGATGGAGTGTTCATTACAAATACCTCTAACTCAAAGCTCAGAGATACGACTGAGTTGACTTCTTTAATGTTTCTACAGCATTATGAAATATCTAAAATGGTATTTCAAGTTTTTGGTTTTAATCTGAAGAAAATAAATATCTAAACAGAAGACTTATTTGTGGGTAACCCAAACTACTTTCATACAAACCAACAAGTTGTCTTCCAGTCTTACCATTCTGGGAATGTCAGGAGTTCTAGAAGCCTTTATTCATTTGAGTCTGGGAGGCAATTTTATTTCAGTTTGACATATTAAAATGTACCAGAGGGTGTTTAGGCAGTTAATTGTGTAATGGCAAGCTCATTACAACCATACCAAGTTCTGGATTAATCCAGCAAGAATCCGATCATGTTATTGTCCTTACTAGGGATTTATTCTGTTAGTTGTATTTTGAGTGGATGAGTTAAAACTTTAAATAAAATTCTTTTAGTGAGAGTGAATGGAGATTAAAGAGACTTCCTTGATTCAAAAAAGTCTACCACACATATTTGAAACATTATCATTACTGTTCTACACTTACCATTAATGTGATTACCATCACAAGGAGGAAATATCAGCTGATGAACCATTCATCGTCCTTGTCAGCACAGTATGAACACTTCCATCAAAAACTGGTAACTACAGGTGGAATAGGTGATCCTCTAATAGCTCGCTTCATAATTAACCTAATGAAGAGAAAAGAAAGTGATGTGAATGAGATTTAAGTCCTAATTATAGGAGAAATCGAGAATGTCAGTAAGAAAAAGATGTGTGTATGTCTCTGGCCTGTATACATGGACATTCACAGAAAAAATCCAGAGGTAGGAAAGTACACTTCAGTTGCCAGTAACCAGGTATTAAGTGTAAAAACAATGAACCAGTTAACCATCTAACTTGAACCGGATTGTCCGTTGTTAGTGGAAGTGGCATATAAAGGTGTGGTGCAGTGATATAAATGAGCTCCCAAAGGAGAGTCCAACCTCACACGAACCCAACCATGCATGGTTTTGGCTTGACTAGAAATATGTGAGATTTCGCACCTCTCTTTCCTATTGAGGACAAAATCTCTTTTGAATTTCCACTCATAAGGAGATAATAATATCTAAGTTAGTGTGTAGATGTGGTGGATGGGTGTTTTATATTATTTTTCTTCATTTAATGGCACCAGGCCCCTGGAGACTGCATTGCCTACACTGACCTAGTTACACCACTCTCTGGGGATCTCTTTCTATAATTTTTGATCACCAAAGGTTTATAAAGTACCCAGTTCAGCTGGTCAATAGCCATACAATATGGCCAGTTCTACAAATTTGGCAGATGAAGACACTTGTAACCTTAAAATATTGAGTTAAGAAAGTTTTGAGATGATGAAGTTAAAATTTTGACTAATGAGGTAATACAAAAATGTCAGAATTTTTACTTTTAAGTCATATCTTGAGATATAAAAGTCAAACTGTTGATATTTGGGACACTTATTTAGTTTTCCTATGTCCCTATTAAGCCACTGTACCAAGTTGGTGAAGTTAGATCAGTTTGAGACCAATTAGATTTTTTTAAAACCAACTGCAGTGTCTGGCAAAGCAATGTTTATAAATTAAACAAGCACAAGTGACAATTATGTATTCACAGCTACATATACTCAGATGAGTAGGAAGTATTTCCAATTGTGTTCTCTGTTTATAGTGGCTAGACTTACAAGGGTACTGCAAAGCTCTCCAAATCTTCAGTATTTTCACATAGTTTCTGGAATCTGCTGGCAATTTTGAGCACTTGAGGACATGTCAGTAATAGAAGTACTTTATCTGATTTTACTCTGTGGAATATATATATCTGAGCCTTAGCCGGGTGCGTCAGAAGAACTATGTCACATCTCTGAGACATCTTGTCCTCTTGTATTGAGTTCAAAGTGCATTCAAATACATGTTAGAGAAAAAAAATGTAATTTCTATGAAGTAAATCTAAGCCCTGGTGGGAGTCCCTGTGGACTTTAGCTGCGACATTTTCACTTTTCAGATATTTAATTTTCTCTGATAGTGATTTTGCAGCCCTAGTGGAGCCCATGGGGGGGGGGCAAGTGCTCACCACCCTAGTGGATGCTTGTATATGATTGAATGCCCTCTAAATGTGTTTATTTTAAACAGTATTTAGCTCTCAAATATGTAAGGAAGACATTTTATCATGACATGATATTGATCAAGGGTTGCAGGGGAATTTAAATTCCTTAACTATGATTGCTAGCCAACAGTTTGGTGAATCAAGTCACAACAAACCAGATTTACTTCATTCTTACCATTCCTATGGAACTCTGTGCATCAAGAAGTGTAGGATACTGAAGAAGCTTGATAGGTTCATAGGTCCTAATCTCCTCTATCCGGTACAGTCTCTGTCTTCATATTCACTAGAGGGTTTCTTCCTACGGTTGGATTATTACATCATGGAGCCGTTCGAGTCACAGTGACTTCTAAATCAAAAGTGAAACAATAACATGAAATCATTTTAGTTATTCAAAAATTTCAGAAGACATCAGACACAAAAGGATACTAACAACAACAAAAAAAAACCATGGTAGCAGTTCCACTTTGATCCAATCATTGATCTTTTTAATTTATTGATTATTCAGTATTAAAGTGTTTGGTTTCTAAAGCTTTTTGAACGTTCTTAGGAATTTTTGCATTCAGATAGCAATGTGACACTACAGCAGTCTTTGTTGGCAATCAACTTTACATGATAGCTGTAAAAGACCCATACACTTTTAGTAAGTAAATTATGTAAAAGTGAAATTTGATTTGTGATACTGAAGCTGAAGATACGTCAATAGGAAATGAGCATTACCAGCACAAAGCCTGGATATTCTGGATATGTTCCAATAATGGGTTGTCTTGGGCCAGTAAGGGTGGGTAAAGCACTGCAGTATTATGGGTGACACAAACTACAATAATGTTTGCATATGATATGGAATATTGAATCTCAATCTCTGGAAAACCTTGCATTTCATTTGACCTTTACTCACTGGCAGGTTAGCACTTAAACCCACAACATCCCAGGAGAGGAAACAATTTCAGAGTACTTTAAGTTTGTGACTAAAACCTTTCAGACAGTTGGATGATCTCGCAAGTGTCGAACACTTCTTTAATAAACTAATATGATCGAAGTATTCTGAGGGAGGAAACCCTCCCCTTCAACTTTTCACCAACTAACACTAGCAGGCTAGCATCACCATATTTCAGCTATTCCTACATTGTGCTGGGCATAGGTCACGCTTTATGCTGGCATTGCGGACTATTGAATACATTAACTAAAACCATTGGACTAGGCCTAAGTTAGGCTGCACTTTTCTTATATGACTAGAGACGACCTAAGCCATAACTTCAACGTTATGATGTCCCTGTCCTTGTAGGTACATAGCCTAACAATATGAAAGGAACACAAGACATACGTGGGATTTCTTCTTTGACAATTGCAATATACTCCGTCTGTTTCTTTCAGTATCACCATCTGAAATATATTGCAATATCTTCATATTAGTAAGCCAGTACTGTAGCTTCGGGGAATCACGTTAAACAAACAGAGAAGTACAACCATACAACCGTTCTTCAAACGCTGCTTTACACTGTGTCGTTGGTTTGTTTAGATTCTGAAGATGAGACTTGTTCAAGTCGTTTCCATTGGCTACGAGGGAAATTCCCCTCTTTTTCAGATAAATGATCAATTTTCTAGCTGATATTATAGCTAGAGTATTTACAAGATAATAGCAAATTCATTAGATCTAAAAGTGAGAACTTCGACTACATGCTGCAAAACGGTAATTCATCATTTGCACCTCGATAATTTTCTGGTAATATTGCTTTCATAGAATACTGTACAGCCGCTTGAAGTGTATACGTGTTATGGGTCGTAGCGTATAGGTCTTATGGAAAAGATAAAAAAAAAACTTAGTTATTACACTGCAACTCACCAAATTACAATTTGGACGGCCTCTTGA
The DNA here is from genome assembly GCF_037975245.1 of Apostichopus japonicus. NCBI lineage: Eukaryota > Metazoa > Echinodermata > Holothuroidea > Aspidochirotida > Stichopodidae > Apostichopus > Apostichopus japonicus. Next base: position 11,748,755 of record NC_092567.1, read on the forward strand.
CTATTCACAACAGATCTTCCGAAGTCCAAACATAAAAAGGGGTCCGGCACAAAATATATAATGAAAACGCAATATGCAAATCATGAAAACAAATATGATGGTAAAGCACAGCTACAGGTGTACACCCTTCCCTGTCCCCCCCCCCCCCCGACTTAACAAAAACATATTCATAGGCAAAACTGCATGGTGTCTGGAGCCAAGCTGGTTGTCTAATTATGCCTCGGAGTGCACCAATTAACATAAATTTTCAAAACAATTTCAGGGGACGGGGCTACTGAGATTTGCCTTCAACAAGCCAACAACTCTGGCATTTCCATAGCAGTGTCAGTTGGGAGATCCCCCCCCCCCCTTGAAATCCTATTCTAAATATGGGGGTCGAGAAGGGGTCCCGTTCCCCTAGTCCTGCGAACCGATTTCAAGTAGTAGATAACATATATATATTTACATCTGCTAATAAAATGTGATGCATGGCTACATGTAGGTAACATGCAATAATGTGTACCTCTTTGTAAGGCATCATTGTATATAGGAATAATAAATGGTTGGGCAACATGCTCATCCAATAGTAATTTACGGAATAACTGGACGGGCAAGACTATATTTTCTGATTTTGTATGTAATTATACAATAGTGATTTTAACATCGCGGTCAGTTCAGTTTTTAAACTTCACACTAGTATGTTTTAGCACAACCTTAAATTTAGACAGATATTATAGTCTAACTACGCCCCAGAATTGTTTCAATCGGAGGACCAACAATCCCATACATGGAATTGCATTCAACGACTCCACAGCAACACCATCAAAACTTTCGCCACCTATAGTCTGACCATAAATGTTCATTCCCCTTCCTAAATTGATCGGGTGAATTTTTGAATGTGAACCCACGTTACAGGGTACTAGACCGTACAGGAGAGTCGATCCGTTTTCAGGATTGGAGAGGCAAAGTTATCGCTTATGCACTTAATCAGAAATATACACAAATTAGCCACAATATGTACCTCCTCCTTAATGTTCACATGCTTCCCCATATCTATGTAGACATGTGACAAATCACTTGATTGGCGTAGGAAGGGATCAAAAAATGAATGGGTTGGGGAAGCGGTCGGGAGGCATCGCAATTAAGCAAACAATACATATTTTGTCATTATTGTGAGCCACATGGAACACTGAAAAATTTCAAAATTTGCATATCAAAATTTTAATTATTTTATTGCAAAGTTTTGAATATTTCTGGGAATTTCAACCCTTTTTCAAAATTGAAACCCTTTTCTTGAAAATCAAATTTGTCTTAAAATTGCAATCTGTAATATAACCGAAATTCTCAACATTAAACTACTTTTTCTAAAATTTAGAACCTCTTCGATTGATTTCGACCTCTTTAATTCCCTTCATGTAAAATGTCGATTTCTTTTTGTTTTAAACTTAAACTTTTAAAATGTCGACTTCTCAACTAAAAATATTAGCCTTTTATTTCAAACTTGTACGTTTCTCTCGAAATTGCCATTGCATTTCTCGAAATCAAGATTTCTCTCTTATACAAATTTCAACTATTTTATCTCAAAAATTAAACTTTTCTTGATGAGGATGGTAATAAGTAAACAAGGAGAAAAGGGGGGCTACTTGAATTGACTATTAACATTATTGGTGAAATGTCGACATAGTATTTTTATTTGAGCAATTACGAGGTACGTGAAAAGACAATACATCGTTTGATTGCTTGACACTCTCTTTGCTGGTGCAAAGATTTAGCTGCATAATCCAGCACTGACATGGAGTGGCATTAATTACAAGGTGGTTGGGTGGGGAGGGGATGAAAAAAGTCGTGTGGTTACATTTATTCCAATAATTTCAAGATGATCAAGTGATTATTTGTAAAAACAAAAATGTAACTTGACACAGACACGTTTTGTCTGCACGATGTGTCTGCAATATGTGTATGACTGAACAAGAATGTTCAATTTATGTTATTCCATGTAGGTTTTAATATTCATTAAACATGTACTCTTTCAAATCATTTGAAACAGACGGTATTCAAACTTTTGTGTTAATTGTTTGTGTATGCACCCATTAACAGATGATAAGGTGGGTGAATGAGTACATAAAATGCTTTTTTGCCAAATTTTAACTGGTGGTGGGGGAGGTGTGGGTTGTGCACGGGGACTAACACCCTACCGCTTAGGGAGAAATGTCAATGATAGATTGATCTACTTGATATAGGTTGTGTTGTATTATTTACTTCCTCAACCTCTTCCTTGCTACTGTACATACCCAATCGACGTCAGTTTTTAAACTGTCTGTTTCCACCGGGCATATATAACGTTACGTACATTTATTTCTATCGGCGCCAAATGTCTGTTACAAATCTCAAACATCACCCGCGAACAGCTGGGAAACACCTGTATATGAATATCAGTGACTCATGCTATTGAATACCTGTTCAAATCTTGTATTGTATATATCAGTATCACTGATAATGAATGATTTAGTGTTATATCAGTGGAGATGCAGAGAACGTAGTATATTCGTGGGAGTTGTTTGTTATCATTGACTTGTTGTGGTTATTAAGATGGATTGTTTAATGGAGAGGAACCGCTGTGAATAGTTAAAATAGTAATTATTGATCAGAGAGATAATTTGCCGGTATGGTATAGAGGCATAGGCTAGGATGTGTACAAAGGCCAGGCCCAACTTAGGTAGGCTATAGGTTAGACAAGTAATACAGTTAGGCTATGTTAAAAATCTCAAACATCACCCGCGAAAAGCTAGAATTACTACTTTTAGCAAGAGGAGATGCTTAGCAAATCTAACTAAATAATACAAATCTTAGCATATAGTTGTTGACAGTGGCGTAGGAAGGTACTTTTGAGTGGGGGGGGGGGGGGGGCTGAAGACTGATGGCCGGCCCGGGGAGGGGTGTAAGGGGAGGGGGTATCCCCCTCCCCTTTTGCATTTCCAGGTGGCCTCAGATGCAATTTGGTGCAATATAGCACACTTCAACACCCTCTTCATTTTGTAAATAATTTTGCATTTTCACCTGGCCTTAGATGCAATTTGGTGCTCCAAATGAGATTTTTTTCTGCCAAAATGTTCTGAGCACCAAGGGCAGAAATGAAAAAGGGGTTTTCTGACTTGCCGATATACCTGACACTTAATGGGAAATATATAGCTTTGTTAAATACTGTATAGGGCCTAGAGCTTTGAACCTCAATTTAAGTCTAATAATAATCAAATGCAATACATAGTTATTAAAAAGGAATCTTTCGTCCATGTTTTTCCAGGAGCAACTAGATCGTGGTGTTCTACTCACAGCTGGTTTTGTCTTAATTTTGCCCACATAATTATAAAAACTGTACGTCATTTCCAAGCCAACAGACGTATGGCCACATGATATTTAAAAAGTAAAATGGTTTTGAAATTGAAAGTGCGCCACTTATTTTACCCTGCTGCAACACTCAATAGCAGAAGTTTGCGAGAGCCGTAGCTCTAACGTTAAATGTTCCACTAACTGTTCACACCCGATGAACTCCATAGTAAGAGAAGATATTTCAATGAACCCGATTAAACTTAAAAGTAATAATTAATTAGTATAATAAAGCCCTCAAGGATATGAAGTGTGTCCAGAAAACAATATTATTTGTAAAAACAAAATGTAAAAAGCGGATGTTACTATTTAATTGGAAGAAACGATAAAGTTAAGAAAGTTAAGATCATAAGCAATACTCAATTTAGGAATATCTACAAACACAAAGAAAGAACAAAGCTACATTTCGAAAAAATCCACTGGAAATTATGTCACACTCAAACCGTAACTTAGGAATGAATTTAATAACTAACCACAGATGGACATTATCTTTTAAACAAATCGTATTAATTAGAAATAATGATAATTCATGCAGAAAAGTCGGATTTGGATCAATAATTAAATAATTTGTATATTAAAATTTGAGTTTAAGCCTCGTCAACCTTCTCTCTTGAAACTTGAATTTGATCTACATCTGCTTCTCTAAATTGCATTTTAATTATATATAAGAAACAACCTATTGATTTAAATACAATTCTTCCAAATCTCCTTAAACTTTATAAACACCTGATATAAGTTAGAGTAGAAGTTTCCTTTTCATGATTCCTATAACATTAAATTACATTTTCCTTCTGAAAGTTCTAAATAAAGATACAAATAAATTTGATCAATTGTTTTCTTCAAAAGATAGATAATCTCAATTATTATTTACCCATTTCTTATAAAATTCTCAACCCGTCATTGAGATTTGTTTCCTATTAACTAATAAATAAAAAATATGTAGCCTCACATTCTTAATTTATTAAACCTTATTAGCTATAAAAACTGTAATTAATAATTTAATTGTAAAACAAAACTAACCCTCTAATCCTACATTACCACTTTATTTTTCTCTAATATAATCTAATTATTCCTGTTTATTTGTCTCCACTTAAAATCAGCCCCTTATTTCCGTTCCAATAACTGATTCCGTCTTACAAATAAACACGACATAAATGTCCTAGTTTATCGATTTATTCCCCTATATTTTTCGTTATTTGTATTATTTATAATATCATAATAATTATTCTAATCCTTACCAAATCCAATCTATTTATCTCTATCTACTCTATTACTCAGTAACTCTATTCTTTCATTCTAGATTCCTATCTCCCGTGTGCGTCTAGTAGCCTGCTCTCCTAGAGTTGATGAGTCTGGTCTGAACCTTATCCTTCAGTCTGGTCTCTCTCTCTCTATCCTGAGTTCTCTCCAGAAGCTGTGGATCTCTGACTACGACAGGAGACTAACTAATGAAGAGTTGGCGGCCATCTTGTCTTACTCCTCACAGTGTACAAGCTTGAAGGAGCTGTGGTAAGTATTCCGGTGTAGATGTTAGAATCATCATAACAGTTAAACAGGGAATTAATTTAATTAATAAAAGTTATCAATATTAAACTAAAAGGGAATGTAAAGTCTGCTGTATTTTAATGCCAAGGATTGGATTTAATTAGTTTAGTTGGATTTATTTGAATAATTAGGTCATCGTGAAAGGAATTCTGTAGAATGTAATGATTAATAAAACAAAATATAATGGATAAATAGGGTATATTTTGAGAGGGTGTTGGTAATAGAGGGGTATGGGTGGGTGGTGGTTGTTTAAATGTTCTTTGTTTATGTTAATGTTAAAATTTAACTAAATAGGTTTTAGAATTAAAGGAATGTTTATTAGGATAAAATAAGAGATATATAGACAAGGAAATTGGATTTTAATAATTCTAGCGAGTAAAATTAATATTCTAAAGTAAAGTTTTATAAGGAATAGGCCTAACTGTTAATTTTGACAGAAACCTCCGAAATAATTGATTTTCAGTTATGTACAATTAATTTAAGAAACAAAAGTGTTTGAAAATCGTTGTTAGTTTTAAAGTAGTAAAATGATGGCAGTAATAATAGCATAAACTCCTCAAAATTTTGATCAGATGATGATAATCTAGCAAAACTGAAATGCATACAAAAGAAGCTACCAATGAAATGGTTTTAGTTGTCAAAATTTAAAAAATAGTTACTCAAAATAAGTTAACTAATTAAAACAAAATAAAAGTTAACTAGAAAGAAATATATAATTGCAATTGACTTAACTATATAGTTAAAAAATGTATTGCCATAAATATCATTAAAGACAAATCTGTATCTGATAAATTTCAAAGGTTCAAATGAAATCCGCTTAAACTACATCACTTTCTTCGTTATAGTTTGAAATACGACGTTATACAAAATAAGCTTAATTATGATTTATGCTTATATTTTAACCTAATTTTTCAACAATAATTACAAAATTAACCGAGAGCTTCAACTTTGTATAATTGATTACTTTAAACAAGAACTGTATAATATTTTAATATTCCTCGTATTAATGTTACTTCATACTTGATTCGATCATGACGTCCCTGCTTAGTCCGTTCAATGTAGTGTTATTTTAGACCTCCACCCCCAGCCCCAAACCAACCCCTCCTCTCTCTTCTCCTCTTGCTCTGTTTGGTCTTACAGATCAAACCTCGTAAAAGTTTCTCCTTTCCTGCTTTACCATTTACAACATCATCAGTAACATCTTCAACTTACAGCTGACGTGTTACTAAAAAAAGAAAATATTTAAGTCGCACCCGTCACCCCCCCCCCCCACCCACCGCGCATCACCCAAATCTCGAAAGAAAAGACAAAAGCTATTGAGTAGTTACATAAATGAAATATATGAGAACGAAAGCTGCTTAACGTATGTTATATGTGGAACAACGCCATTCCGGGAATAACTGTGTGCGCTGAAAAAAAATATTACTGGAAATAACACACTTCGGGGGTTTTGTTTGGTCTGACCATGGAGGTAAAATGGTCTGACTATAAACAAAATGTAACAGAGAATGTTGATTCCCTATCTAGACAAAATACTTTACCCCAATCCCAGTGTGCTCCGCAGTAATTTTAGGCTCGCTCCCTCTGCCCCACTCCCCTTCAGACAACTGACCTGTACCCGCCACCACCCCTCCCTTCGCCATCTGCCCCCCTTTTCCCTTTTCACATAATCTTTTCAGAAAAACCTTCAAATACATTGCGTTTCTACCCGATAACATTATCACCATTTTAGTACACACAGTAGGCCTACTCTATTCTACAGTAGTTTTCTGCACAGACGATTGATTCAATCAATTTATTTCTAAAGTAAAATAACTTAACAGTAGAGATGACACACCTGGATCTCCCGTAAATACCTAATTAGCATAACAAAAGATAACCTTAGACAGTTAAAGCTAATGAATAGAAAGATAAACGAGCCGCGCGTCTAGTGTACACCTGGAATGTTGTAACTGTCATATAACGTTACCATGGAAACCGACAATAAGTAGGTCAGTCCGTGTCTAGCAGTGGCTGGGAATAATGCATCATTTTATTCAATACGGGTTAGGTATATATCTAACAGCCATTTAGTGATACTGTATGTCATATGCCGTGATATTAAGATTTGTTCTCATTATTATTCTTTGTTTATATATTTTAAATGAGTTAACTTGATTTCCTTGGTTGTCTAATACATCCCTCACTTGCACCTCTCACTCATTTTATAGAAGGAATGTTTAATTTCCCTTTCTTCGTTTTATTTTCTTTATGTACTTTTCGTTTGTATATGGAAGTATGCCTAATTAGCACATAATTAAATAACCCTTAATGTAACTCACATATCTAATACGTTTTTTTGCGGGTTCTCAATTGCCTAGTTTATGGAGAACAGTTTTGTTCTGTGAAGTTGATTAAACAGTTAAACGGTGGAGATAAAATATTACTCGTGTTTAGCAGGGAGAAAGATCCGTTTGATGAGATCTTTTATTTTTTTAAATATCTAATTATATACTGCACTAGTTCTTTTTTATCTACACAGAACAGGCGAAAGTGATTAAATTATTCCATAGAATTTTAAAATGTATAATGGATAACGACAACTAGAAATCGATTTCAAATTTGCAACTTAACTGTTTTTAGTGAATTTAGAAAGGCTTAGAAGGCTGTCATCATCACCCTCAGACTTTCTTCCAAATGGTTTACATTATTGTTATAACACACGCTAGCAAAATGAAGTACATATTTCTATCCCCGGTACACAATGAATGAACCTACAAGTTAACAATCAGAATAAACACTTATACAACTGCCAGGGTCATATCCCGGTCGTAAATATGGCCACGGTTCATTTAGTTTTGTTGCTGAGAAGGAAAAAAAGAAGAAGCAGTTATTCACTTGTTGAAATGAATTCATTGCGTCATAATTTGCGATGTTTTACATGAATCATGGTAGTATGCTTATTAAAACAGAACATAAGTATATTGTGATAGTAACATGTATGTTCAACAACTCAAAAGAAAAAGGAAGGAAAATAAAACAGAAAAGAAACCGAAGGAGAGAGGTTATGTTCCTAGAAATACAGTTAGTAGAGATCTGTGGGTTATTGTATTCCGTCGGTCGCACATCCGGAGTTTTCCTCCCGTCAAATCGCAGCGAATAGGGTGAAAACATGTAAAGTAATTGTGTCTAAATATCGCGAGTCTACGCTTTTAGAACGCATAAAGAGAAAGATGAATACTCTACGCATAGACCTCTAGGCATAAGAGTGTAAGATAAAGTTGTGCACACTTCGTGACGGGTGGGCTTGGTGTTTCAGCGTTTACATAACGCGTTGCCAATTTTTCAACAATGTTGTTTGCTCTCAATAAATCAACGATTACGTAAGACATAATCTAAGTTTTGAACTGTTGAAGAACCATAAACCTGAATTTTGCATACCTAATTAAAGTTAGTCACTATCTTCTCTCAACTTTGTTGACCGATTTCGTATGTATACACACGCTCAGTTATCTCAACACTACACATTGTTTTGACCCCAGCCACATGACGTAATACACATTATACAGGACGACAAACTCGGCGATACATAGTTTTATAAATAAATTTTATCAATAAATCCAAGGTGAACAGTGTTTGACCTGTAAATTTAAGCAAGTTTGAGCACTTAACTGTTCATCAATCTGACTTCAAGCATAGTAACGTTGTTTTGGTTTCGATGATAATCGTAACGTATGCATTCATGCAGACGGAGTGTGTGTGTATGTGTGGGTGTGTTTGTATTATCGGACCTCCAAGGACGATAACTTGACTACACACCTTTTGTCTGAGGACGTACAGGTATGTGTGTGTGTGTGACGCCTCGCTTGTAAACACGATATCTCAAGTAGGGAAGCTTGGTCCAATCTAAAATTTGGTGTATATAGGAACCACATTGAGTAGAAGAACCCTATTGTTTTGTAGGGAGGTCATTTGGGGTCACAAGGGCAAAATACTGAAAATCTTGTAAACATGATATCTCAAGGAGGTAAACTTGGCTCAATCTCATATTTCGTGAATAGGAGGACCACATTGAGGAGCAACAGCCTATGTTTTTTTGTGGAGATCAAAGGTCATTTGGGGTCACCGGGAGTCAAATTTTGGAAACCTTGTTTTATAAGCTACCGTATCTCCCACCAACCAGCCTATCAGATAACGTGCTCGTTACGCCTCATACGAATATGAGGCTATTGGCAATTGGTAATGAGTTTATGGGCATCCGTAGAATCTAAAACTGAAAATACGAACATATTTGCATTGGCTTCAACGTGCCGCTCGGAAGCCTTATTTTGCGTGCAGAAAGGTGTATTTTGTAATACAGCGGTTCTGTTGGACGTTTACGTCTTATTGATTTCAGGTTGGATGTAGTTTCGTTGTGACCAGTCAGCGTTTATGAAACTTAACAGTTCGTCTAGTTAGATTTTTTACTATGACCAATCTCAATGCGAAATAATTGTGTAAAATGGTCTTAGTTTGGCAATAAGTTTCACGAGCTTTTGTTTGGATCGGCTGTTGATCCAAATTTGTGTAGTCTCTTCCACCAGTGTCAACATAGCTATAGGCCTTAAAAGTAACGTTCGACTTTCGTCACGTTTATGATTATGGGACAAATTGAACGAACCTGGCTAGGCCTGTGAGAAATTTTATGTTGTGTAGGCCAGCAACGGTTGGGTCGATTAGGGTTCGTTAACACAACAACGTGAAGAATACGAGTCAGAATACCAATACACTTAAGATGGCAAAACATCTCCTTCATTATTTCTTAAGGCAATTTTTCTACAGGCTATCAGTCATAATTCGCTTTGAGACAAGTTTTCTGGAGAGACCTTACAGCCTCAGATTATCATTGCGTAAAAGATCGCTTTGATTTAAGCAGTGAAATGTAGTGATATCGATATTTTTCACGCATCAATCTGCAGCTAAAAGACAGATAATTAATTGGGAAATTGTACGAAGTCGCCGCTCTAATTGAGCAGCGGTTCAAAGTAGCAGTGAGGTGCTGCATATGCTTAGGACTCCCGCACACCTAGTTTATGTAACAGAAGCCAAGCTATCTTCGTAGGTATTTTACAGATGTTGTATTTTAATTGTTTGAGACACTACAGTAGGCCTAGCTGCTTATTTATGATTCTGCGTCATGTTTTACTTTGTTCAACACTTACTTTTGGTGGAAAATAGTTTTAATTTCGTACTGCAAAGAAACATGACTTTCTAATGTGCAATTGCGTAGCACCATGCATATGCCTAACTGCCTAACCTTTGTTCATAGAAAGTATTGATGTTGCAGATCTGTACTTTGGAGACTTGACCAACAATCATAGGCCTAGTGGCGAGTGGAATTTGGCGATTAGATTTTCAGTCACGGTCGCCAAATAGCGAGTACTTTAAAATATATTTGTCGAGGCCTGAAAACCTTCACAACATGATTTCTCATGGTATAAATCATGGATACTTTTCATACATGGTATATGGATTTGCCATATTGAGTAAAAACATAATATTGCTTTTGAGGTCAAATCTCCTATAGGTCACCAGAGGTCAAACTCTGAAAAATCTTTCACATGATATGTAACGATGGAAATCGTGGATACCTCTAATACTTGGTGTGTGTATTTATATCATTGAGTACAAGACCCCTATTGTATTGGAGGTGTGTATAGCCACGTACAGTAGACTGACCTGTGTTATCATGCCATAGTGTAATTGTAACAGCTAGTTCTGGTTACACTAACAAGAAGTCTACTGCATTGGATTCATCGAAATCTCAATGCATTTTGCATTCTGGTTATCTTTGGAAAGGAGGGGTGGGTGTGGGCTCCAAATATGACTTGCGTCCGTTGGGAGGGGTTTAAACGGGGAGAACCCTTTTATTAAAATATAATCTCTAATAAATAGTTTTCAATGCTGTAGCAATATAAATTATTAGTTCAACAATTATTTCCAGTATTTTGCCTACATGTGTACATTGAGTTGTTATGTCAGCTACAGCCCTTACAGTATATATAACATTAATGAAATATTCGAAAGCGCCTGTTTAACCAGTCACTGGATAGATACAGAAAACTAACGATTGTAAGAAAAAGTTTTACATAAGAAATAGCAGTATCTATGCGTTAATTATGCTAATTAGATACAAGGAACGTAACCTATATATTTTCTTTCTATGTCCGGAGCAGTGTTTTACATAGAACTGGGCAATTCAGGTATAAGGTAGGATGATACTGAGCTAGACTTTAACATATTTATTGGATATTATGCACTATCTGTTACCGGTTGATCCAGATAATTTCATTTCATGCTCGATAAACTCAAGTGCCCTCTTGTTGTTGTGTGTTTGTAACAAGTGTCTTCATGTCTAAAAATTTGCTATTTGGCTTCAAAATAATAATAATGATAAAATATGCAGTTCAAAAGTACCGGTATAAAGACAACTTTTGTTGAAAACATTCAAATACTTGAATTTGTTGAAAGGAATGCACAGTGTATTCATTTTGAGAGGTTTGAGATAATTTGACAGTCTAGTGGTTTCTTTCGTAAAACCAAAGTCACATTCTCCCCTGCCCCTCAGTAATTGTGCCTCCATATTCTAAAACTATTCTAAAAACATATTCTTTAAAACTTTTCTTTTGCGAATCAACGAAGATCGTATTAGTGTAGTTCTTAATAAAGTACAGGAAGTTATAACAACTCCGTGGTATGAAGGACGTCGGATATTTTGGACACATGCAGCTCTACACTGAGAACATAGTTGAATAGGAAGATTTGATTGTGGAATGGTAAATGAAACTCTTATCAAACTCCACAAAAAAATGTTATAATTTTGTACAATTGGAATGAGATCAATGACGAAATAACAGCTAGTTTAATGTGATAAAATTATTAAAGGTTGATATTGAATAAATTCTTGAATAAATTTAGTATATCTGCATATTTCATGTAATAGTAACATTTTGTGTACTTTCTACGGAAATATAACCAGTTGTTGCGCACCCAGTAAAGAATGTTGCTATGTCCTCGACCCTCCCTCCCCTTTCCATATTTCCTCCGTTTCAATGCAATTGTTTACAGGTTTGTCATACAGCCATTAAGTTTAAAATTTAATGTGTAGCATCTTAAACTATTTGGAGATTAACAAACAATATTTCAGCTTTAAGATTCATAATTTATAGATTTTATATTTTACCAGTGACCTCTCACAAGCTCCGACATTTAAGTTCTCATTTAAATTGAGAAAGATTCACGAAGACCAACTATCAAATCAATTAATTTACCAAAAATAACATACGATGTAAACCATGTGATCCAAACATGCATTTGTTACACGGAACCTGTATTACTCCGTTTGTTGTTTACAATGTTGTATTTCTATATGTTTGAACAATTTTATATTAATTTAAAGTTAAACATGTAAACAATTCTGCCATTCAGATAGTGTGGCCTGCTTTACTTTTCACAAATTCTTTCAACCGCATATAATTTACATACAACAGTTCCAACTGTCATCATTATTATCTACAATACTATATCCAGTCTAATTTATTTTCCTTGGAATCGTTGAAACACAAGACTTGTGATTATAATTAATTCTGATCATAATGATCAACCAGATGTGATTTATTTCCTTATTATTTGTTGTTTACTTTGTTTATTTCATTGATTTAGTAAGCAAAAATCCTGACTAGGAGGACATTCCTCTACGTCTTCTACATCTTACACGATGGTTACTCTACTTCTCTCCATAGGTTTGATGACTACGATCTTCCAGACACTATTCCGGTTGGATCCATTCCATCATCCTTGAAATATAGAAATGTAAAAGGTATTGTCACAATGACGACATAATGAGCACACTTAAAATTTCTTAAATTTAATTAAAAGGTTTACAAACTGTATGAATTTCTTTTGACTTGTTGATTGTTCTTGATTCACATATAATAGAGTAATGAATCAGCAACACATGATTGTCATTTTATATGAAGGAGACCCAGAACAGAGTCTTGTGATAGTAAACAACGATCTGAATAATAGAAATATAACAACACTTAATATTGCTAAGCTTGGTTGTTATAAGTGATAAGTCATATGCCTTCCATTTCGCTCATTCGAGATCCCTGCCCTATAAGATGTTTTGTGAGTAGCCATCACATCAATTGATGCTTGAAATCTCTTTTCCAAAAAGTAGTGGTATCATTCTCTTTGGGAAACTTAACTACACAGCGACAATGATTGTGTAAGGTTTTGAAGTAATGTTTTGCCCCTCGGAGTCTGCAATGCGTGGTGGTGGGGTGCGGGGTGGTGGGGAGACACCCCATTACCTTCTTGATCAGCGCTTCAAAAGAGTACAATCTATATGTATTAGCAAACATTAACATCCATGCATGATTTGCCTCCCAAAAATAATGGTAGAAATGTGGGTAATGATATGAGGGAAAGCATTTAAAACTATATGTGAATTTAAAACCATATTTTAATTTGTTCCATTTATACACTTACGAAAGTATGAGTTATAATACAAAAACAAAGAAAAGAAAACAGAATCGGTGTATCTGTTACTCCCCTTACGTCTACAGTTCCCCAGATTTAAATAATATTAGGCTAATAAAATGAAGCAGCTTCCAGAGGCTTCGCCCCCTGACCCCCCCCCCCCCGCCCACCGGGGCCTAACACTGCTACCCGCTGAAAATTGTGTTCTTCTCATAGATAGATTTCTGTGTTTCAAAATTTCTTCAAGAGAACGAAAAACATCTTCAAAGGGTGCAGCTTAAGTCCAGCGGATCCCCACCAGCCTGCTCGAAATACACTATAGATAACTATAATTTATTTGTTACATCTGTTTTGTGTTTTAGTGCTTAATCTCGCTACGAAAGAACATGGGATATCACCAAATGCAAAAACTTCAGGGGGCTTCCCCTCGTGGAACCAACAAGGGCTTGAAATATATTCCAGTGAAAGCCCCTCGACCCGGTTGAGCTCTCAGAAACGTTTTGTACAATTTTGTGGTTAAGCTTCTTCCTAGCGCGCTTAATATTATTTTTTTTTTGGGGGGGGGGGGAGGGGGGGCGGCGGCGGGGCGATATACGCCAACCCTTATTAACTAGATAGCCTGATACTTAACCTGATAGTTAACTCTGCTCTAAGATGAATAAACAAAGTTCGCAGATAAAACAACTACAACCGTGACAAAAACTAGTAGTGTTTTTGTGGCAGCCATATGCATATAAAATAGCTTTAAAGGGCGCTAGTATTCCATTTTAGTCAGTCTGACTCTGCCAAAGCGAAACGTAGCCGGGAAATATCCCTAGGGCGGGGAGGATGCAGTTAAGGAACATACTAAGTATCGCCCACATGTTACATATACCAAATTAATCGAGAGGTTTTTCAACATCATGGATTTCTCGGCCACCCTACAATTGCGATAATCAGTTGTAACTATTCAAAGCCTAGGGCCCAATGGAGTTTGGAAAAGCCGATACTTTAAAGAATATAATTTGTACAACAAAAAAATGAAGGAAATCATCAAGAAGTTAACTTTAAGGCCAATCCCCGAACACTTTTTTTCACTGCTCAAATCTTAGTTATTTGATGTAAACCTACCCTTTTTATGGTCATTACTTCTGAGGAAGATAATTGTCTACTCCTAAGCTATACATTATTTTGTGTGCCCGATTCCGCGAACAAAAATAACAACTGATCTATTTCTATAAAATATATTCCAGTCTAAATTTTGGCCAAAATAGTCTTACACCTACTGTAACTTTTAAAACTGTATAAGATGTAATTGTCTGAATTATAAAATATGAACCAATTTTGGCAAAGATTCAAAAGTTTGGTGAGACGTACCGAGTAACGTACTGTAACGGTTACAACTATAGTACTGACTAGCATTGGGTGTTGTAATTGTATACAATATATATTATATATATATATATATATATATATATATATATATACAGTATATATATATATATATATATATATATATATATATATATATATATATGTGTATACATATACATATATATACCAGCGACGTAGCCAGGAATTTGCAAGGGGGAACACATTTTCAATTGATATGGGGAGGGGTCTAAGGGGAGGGGGTGTGATGCAATCTGGAGCAATGTTTTGCCAATTTCATCATGATCATATGATATAATATTATCAGCAGATGTTGTTTCCGGTTTGAATTATTCTTTTACATGTTATATCAGAAAGACAAACATAGTGCTCTTTTACAATTTTTCCAGTAGGATGATTCTTGTTTATTGTCCAATGTCTGGACTTTAATACATTTGACGAACTTAACTGATGGACAATATTAACTTTCATATTTAGCAGTGTAATAATTATTTATAGGAAGCGCGTATCACGTACGATTGCTAGCGTAGCTTCTAAACATGCTGTTTGTGCAACAACTTATGACGAATCATAGAAAGGATGAGAACGCACGTTGTCGTCGTCGTTGTGAATACGGTTCGTGTCTCTTTATCGAGTGCGGTTATTTAGGCTATATGTATTTTATTACGCAGTGGCCAAATGTAGGCTGGTAATAAGTAATAGGCTACTGGCTAAATTTAGCTAATTGCATCTGCCAAACTAAGTAGCTGAATCAGTAGGCCTAAATATTACTACGATTGTAATCGAGTTAACGGAGCTGACGAGTATTCAAGATCAAAAGAGCACTGACAAAATACCATGCCAAATAACAAACAGTATTTAACATTTTTTTCGACACTGAAAAGCAGTTCCTCCCACTGCCACCGCCCCCCCCCCACCCTCCCTCCCTGGCTACGTCTCTGATATATACTGAACTTACTTGAAGCTAGCGAACAGGGTCAACCCACCCAATAACAAAATGAGTACATAAATAAACCGAATTGAAGCTGGCGAACGTTGTACGGTAGTTCCCCAAGCATTATTTTTAATGTATTCAAAATCATACGAAGTTTTGTATGGTGGAGTATAAAGGATGGCGAGATACAATTTCTCAAAGTGGCAACGAAGACGTGGTAAATATGACTGATTAAAGGTCAATTTTGACCTAACTTTTTCAAATTTTAAGTCATTCACAATCACAGGAATATATGAATAGGCCTAGGTGAATTAGACTGCGACAGTCGGAAATTCCGACATTCGTACTCCAATTTTCCAACTATCGTCATTTTCACCAAGCTTGGGTGGTGAGACATCCCCACCCCTCTCTCTTTAGCGACGTCCCTGCGGTCAACGCGCAAATACAAGAAAATCTCTTTTTTTTTATTGAATGTTTTCAACTGTATGGTCCACAATCTTGTCTAAAGACGTCTTAAACAAAAAATGTAGACGTTATAATCAGGCGCGTATCCAGGATTTTCTAATCCGGAGGGCGCAATTTACTATCCAAGCGGAGCGCCACTTTCGGTTGGAGCGCAACGTACAAGAACAGTTCTGGTTTTGATACCCCCCCCCCCCAGATCATCGGAAATGGCATTTCTCGGGCTTGAAAATGACCAACCAGATGTACACTTTTGTCTGAGAACCAAGTATTTCCCAATATTTGTTTTTTCATCCATAACCTATTTGAAGATTGTCACCAATCACACATCATGTTCGACCTCACCGCATCTCCTGTGGATCATTAATATTGTAGGTGATTCTACGTCGCGGCCCACAATACCCGTCAGCCCCAATTCTCAAGGTTTTAAGCCTATTATTAATTTTGTTTAGAATTTGAAAATATTTCTCGTGAATAAATTCACTTCAAAACATACCCATAATGTTGCACAGAATTTCATCTTATGGACAACCAATATAGATGAACCTTCTTCAACCCCTAACAGACCGGTCAAAATTGCACGAGTAGGGGAAGTATGATAAAGAATGTTTGTCAGGGAATTTCGAAAATTCAGACAGTCAATTTATGTAATTAAATTAATTGGTCTACAAATATTAAAACCTCTAATCACGGCAACCAAAAAAACTTCGGAGGGGGGTTGGCTGCAAATATTTTGGGTGAAAATTCGGGCGATGTGCTGAGAATTTTCGGGCACCTACTTAAAGAAAAATAAATTGCAAAGATGTAGCTAAAGAACATCGATAGTTTAAAAACAATCCTTAGTAATTAAAATAAAGTTCTTAGCTTGCCCGACTAATTTGCCATTTCGGTAATAACACGGCAAATGATTGTACATGTAATTGGCATGCGATGTAATAACCGACGCATGCCTACATGATATATACCTTAACATGTTGAACGCGAAAAATTAAGTTACATTTTTCGGGAAAGTCGTATCAGCCCGTCCCCCCCCCCCCCAATGAAATTAGGCTCTTATGACTAAACACTTAGACAATTTGGAGGCTGTTCATCCTGTACCGCCATTTTCTGTTCATGCTCACTGATATGATGTGATATCTGCTGTTTGATTTACACATTTGAATAATTTAAATGAGACTGAAATTAATAACTTTTATATGTTTATTGACCACATTCTTTTCATTTCGAAAGACGCACAGTTTCAAGTTCATTACACACCGAAGGCTTCGATTCTCTATTTGCCTTCGGTTTATGGAAGATCTTGGGATTTTCATCCCTATGGATGGCTAGATATTGCTAGATATCGCTAGATATTGCTAGATATCCATACTGTACAATGTCCTTGGGATTTTTCGGGGCCTGATCTTGGGAAATTGCAATATCGGGAGTGGTCACACTCCATGTAGGTTAGTACACGACCTTATAGACGTCACTAATACACAACCCGATCACTTGTTATCGATGAAGTGGTGTGTTGCCGGATTTTGTCAAGGTCTTGGTACTATGGGCGAAGTTTCGTAACTCACCGGGAAGCGATTAGAGGGGTGGGCGTAGGGTTGTGGAGCGCGTTTTCATACAGATGGGGACAATCCCAAGAAGAGATGCGTCTACGATCCATCTTAACATCCTGTAAATATCCTTGCCAGTTTTTCCTTCTATTTATAAATGAATGAAAAAATAAAGCAATTTTGAGAATTCCAATATTTACGCAAGCACGAACGTATACCGTAGCTACAACTATGAAAGGAAAGCACTTGATATGACTACCAGAGCTAGCTGCTTGATGACAACAAAGACACGTGCACTCGAAAAACTATGTTTGCGTAAAATCACCACAAATCTCCGACCACATGGTACCCTAAAATCACAAAGAGTCAACATGGATATCTAGCATAACCATCTGTTATATTCACCGAATACTTTCGTTATTGCTGCTATATTTGATCGCATGGTAACCAACCACCAGCCTAATTCAATGAGGAAATGTACCCTAAGCATCTACTTATTCGCTCAAATTATAAGGCAGTTAGCTGGAACTAAAATATCCATGGAATACTTTCATTATTACTGCTATCTTGCCACACATGCTAACCTAATACCACACTAATGCAATGGGAAACAACTTGCCTTAACCATCGTTTTTTGAAACACAGAAACACACAATACCGTAGCCTTGTATATAACTTTCAATTAGATGTTGTTAGCAATTATTTGGAAGGTATGTGCTATGTTTTGAAGTGGTAATAGTATTGTACGTACACTGTTACTGTTGCGATGGATTGAAACTTTCAATCTTGAGTAGTGAGTAGTTTTCACAGGAATAATATTTTCGTTGTTGAGTGATTTAGCCACACAGGAAAAAGAACCATTACGAATGGCTAAACCTGGAAATAGTAAGCAATTGAAACAGCAATCTACACTACAAGAAAGTTATTTCATTAAAATAGTCTTACGTATTCGCGTGTCTTGATTAATCAAAAATATGAAATAACGTATTCGCGTGTCTTGATTAATCAAAAATATGAAATAATGAAAGCACTCGCGTAGCAGTCACGAGACCCCACCCCTCCCCCCCCCCACAGAAAACGGGTACCCGTTTTTCGTGTTTTAGATTCGGGTACACGAATGTTCGGTCGGGTATCCGACTCAGGCCTAGAATGTTCTTACTCATTAAATAAAAATAATGCTCGGGAGAAAGTTTTCATCCTTCGCTTGGATCAAGTAAATTATCATGGATGCAACTATGCTACAGGTTATGGTAGTCTCTGATGAAAAAAATAATTATCGTAGTTATTCAAACTAGATACGTGTTTCTTGAGTTTAATGGGAAATGAGCATTGGTCATATCGTCAACAGTATTGTTACGGAATCATAACCGTAAAGTAGGGACTAGCAGTTAGTTATAGCAGAAAGGTAGATCTGAACAGGTAAAACGGCCGCTTGTTTAGGCCTAATAGAGTGCGAACTGCAATTATGATATCTTTGTAAGACCGGCTGCAATAGTCTAGGCTCGTCTAGTCTAGTCTAGAAAATGTCAACAAACAGAAACAAAGAGATGTTACAATGGTCTGTTCTATTTCAATTCAACAAGTATTGTAATTGTCTACAATTGCTGCTGATATTTCTGTTTAGTTCGTGTTGTAGTTTTATCACGGCCTTATTGATGTTCTGAAAGACAAACCACGACACAAAACATAATTTATATTGATATGATATCTTCATTCATAGTTGTTTACATGTACGTTTTAAGTGTATTTTGTCTCCATCAACACTTATGTCGATAATATACTTTAATGTAGGTTTCTTGAAACTTCTTAGAAATGTGGACAGTGTTATTGTTCAATGTTATAATTGTGCATGTCAAGTCATAGTAACACGATGATAGATTATACTAACCTTCCTCCTACATGTAAGAGTTGCCGGACAACTACCCCCCGGACAAATACCCCCGGACATATACCCCTCGGACTCATGACAATTACCCCCTTGACAATTACCCCGAGGACAATTACCCCCCCCCCACCCCGCCCGAGCCCGTGAACCAAGCGGACCTTTAGCTGGTGAACCCCGTGGTACGAAAGCCTGTTAGGGCCATGAAAGCAAATTTTCTTAATCTGATATATCAGATTATTATTCTGATATAACCAAATTTGATAAAGCCATAGAAAGCGCGATATAAGAACTAACATACAGTAATATAACATAACAAATCATCAAGTAAAATTACTCAGAAGAAAACTTAAAAATGGTAAGTCGCAATAAGCCGGAATTGTTCGGATATTAATAATACAGAATAGTGTCAATATAACTAATAGTAAATTAATAGTTACTACCATCAGTGACCAATGCCAAACCCGCCCCCCCCCCCCCCCTCGTGCTTCTTCAACCGCCGTCCCCACCTATCTTGCCCGGGCCTCGGTCCGTTGTCAAACACTATCCAGGAGTTTTTGGGGCTTTTATATGAAAAACTCGAATCTTTTTAAAAAAAGTCGGGAGGAGGTTGAAAGTGCCAGGGCACACGGCGACCCTAGTGGTGCCAGTTTAACCAGGGATTTGTTCCATGACAACTTCCTAGTTTAACCGGCACCCTGATCCAATTGTAAATATGCGCTTGCAGTTGCCCGAGGGACCAGGGTATATGTTGAGGCCCGCGGGTAACTAAACTCTAAAAAAGAACTACGTATCCGTCGCTACATCCGTCCCATATAGCTATCGGCATATGTCCAGGGGGAAATTCGTCCGGGGTATTTATCCGGGGGTTAATTTGTCTAGGAGGTATTCGCCCGTGGACGTAGTTGTCCGGGTGGGTAGTTGTCCGGGGGGGGGGCTTTTGTCCTCGGGGTTATTTTTCGGGGGGTATCTGTCCGGGTGCTAGTTGTCCTGGGGGGATTGTCCGGGTGGTATTTGTACGTGGGGTCATTGTCCGGTGGTTAATCGTCCGGGGAGTTATTGACTTGGGGGGGGGGGGGTAATTGTCCGTGGGTTTTTGTCTGGGGGTATTTGTCCGGTGCATGTAATACCCCGTTCCCACGAACGCGGGCTTGTTTCAAGCATGCATAGGTAGAGCTAAAATTGTAACCGCAGATAAGCCCTGCAATTTGAACATGTTTCAACGAGTTAACTCCGGGCATAGCGGCAGGCTTGGAAAACCTTGGAAAACGTCCGAACCAGGTTATTGCAATATAGAATACGAACAGCGATCGACAGATATGCAGTGAGTCTTTTCGACACGTGCATATATCATCCAAGCAGCGCACACGCGCTATTTTCTACCGGGGCTTTCCTGATACGGCCAACGTTTATGGTAGGCCATACGGGAAATAATTGCTGATTTAATGTCCGTACGAATTAAAATTATTACCGGTATTAATTCTATTTAATACCGGCATTAATTCTCAGCCAATCACCATGCAGCTTCATATGCCGGTATTAAATATAATTAATACGGCCATTAAATAGAATTAATACGGGTATTAAATAGAATTAATAAGGGCATTACATAGAATTTATACGGGCATTAAATAGAATTAATACGGGTATTAAATAAACCAATCACATCAGCGAATTTTTCTACCACGTAAATAGAATTAATACGGGCATTAAATATAATTAATACGCGCATTAAATAGAATTAATACGGGTATTAAATAGACCAATCACATCAGCGAATTTTGTTACCATGCTCAGTCTGAGCTAGTGTTAATCCCCCAGCGTGAAAGCAGTGTACTTGTAGCTAGCAAGCAAGGTACAACATACAACGCAATGGCACGCATGACAGACAAAGAACAATTTTTGCATGATTTTCGTCGAGAAGCGAACGATACCTGTAGGTTATTGACAAATGTTGACCCTCAATCCCAGTCCGATGTTTTATCAGTTCGCAATGCTTTGAACCGTCTTGTTATTCTTCAAAGAACGTAAGTTGTATAGGTTGGCGCGGCGATCAGATCAGATGAACAAGTGAGAATCCTGCTGATGTGATTGGTCTTTTTAATGCCCCCCCTCCCCGGTTCCTACGCTCTTGGTATCACGTCTTTTCTTTCGTTCACCGTTATTTGTTGTTGTTGTTTATTTCGGACCATAGTCTGAATTTCGTGAAACGAAAACTCGCCGGCCTGCCAAAACCCCGATAGTCCCCCCCCCCCCCCCCAGTTAAACAACATTATGCTATCTTTAAAAGAATTGTCTGGTAGCCCATAGACGTTACCTTAAAAAACGATCAATAATTTTCCAAATATGCGTTTGACAGAGAAACGTTTTTTTAATCGTTTAGGATGGATATTTCAAATATACTTGAACAGTTGAGAACGTGACGTCATCTTCGAAAATGCAGATTGCGACATAACCCACGCTCCATACAGTTCCTGCAGTAATCACAACAAATACCGCGTTTGAATACAGTTTAATTTCTTTGTTAATTTTCGGTGAAATTCAATATAAATTATATGTTTTACAAAATCGTTGAGCCGTCATATAATGTAGTGCATCGGTGTTTTCGTGATTTGTGTGTAACATGACGTTAGGTTGAACAGAAGACTCTTCGTTGTTTATCATTTTGCTGTAAAGTTGATCCGTGAATTTTATTTCAGCAATATTTCCCAATATCAGGCTCAGTTCTTATTGGAACTAGATTGTTCTTCTCTGTCTCCCCGAACGAGTGTTGTGGTCCAGCAGTTTTGTATATTCTTTTTGTTTAAGTTTTTCAATTTGTACTTTATGTGGCTGACCGTTCTGCCGTAGCCTTTCTCTCCCATTCGCATACAGATATCTCGGTACACAGGAGCGTTGCGGCTTGTCCCATCAAGTTTCGACATAGTATTTTCGTCGCACCAAATGCCAAGCAATGCGAATACTTCATCGTCCGACCACATACTTCGCTCATTGTACTTCTGCGACATATTGTAAAGGGAAATATCGATAATAATAATAATAATAATAATCATCATCATCATCATAATCATAATCATAATAACCATAATAATCATAATAATAATCATAATAATAATTAGTGTTCAAACGATTATGCTTTAACAGAAAATACCGATTACCGATTATTTTTTTCATAATCGGGCCGATTCCGATTATTTGAGAAAGAGAAAATATCCCGTTTAATCGAATTCGGCAATAAGTATGTGATAGTAACAATTATTGTTGTGATTTTCCTCTGTTTAGTTTTGCTTATATTGTAATAGAAGGCTCTTAGGTATCCTTTTGTATGTACCAAATCACCTCTGGATTTTTTTTTTTTTTTTTACAAATTTCCAAAATACGAAAATATGACATCCTACCTATTAAGCACTGTGCTAAGCGAATGGCCTAACCACCTCGACGTGTATTGGCTTGACATGGGCTAAGAATAGTAACTCAAAATATCCATCTCAAAAAGTATCTCAGACAAACCATCAATCTGCAAACTTTACCAAAAGTGTAAATTTTAATGACATATTTCTACGTTCCGACATTATTTTGTACTTGTTTTCAGTATTATTCCGTTTATGAACAAATAGAAATGTTACGAACTTGAAGTTAAACATCATTATTTCTCCATTCAAGTTCAAATAGAAAATGTAAGCCTAGGCCAATCAAACTGAACAGAAAATGGTACCACCGTAACTTGTTTATAATTACCTGTAGAATGTTACCAGATTGATGTAAGGAAATCATAACAACTAGATACTACTCAAATATTGTATTTTTCATATGAAAAATTTTCATTCACTTGTGCATAATTGATTTGAGCAAAATTTTAGACCGTATTCCGAGACCTGTTTACAATGTAACAACCTATTGTTAGGGTTATTGCGACGGCTATGGATTAGAGGCATATCAGCAATTCTGCCGAAATTAAATTATTTTTGAGGGCATCGCAGCAAACATCGGAAGGTTTAAACAAAATGGAGATAAGAGGGTCGACGGTAAAAGGGAAGTGATGGGCAGGGAAGTATGGCCCATTGCAAATTGTGAGAAAAAAGAAACATCGAATTACAAATTAGTGCATCAAATACTGCACTACGGAGCATTTAATGCATTAACATACCTACCAGGGTAGGAATTAATACTTGGCTTGGGGGGTGGGCTATTTTGGAGAAGAAAAAAATCCATTAAAAGTTTAAACGCAAACATTTACAATCGTTCAGCAAATAACGTCAAGCCACCTAATATATGACGAAAACCCAATAACCCATCAACTGAAATAGGAAACACAGGTTTACTTCCGCTGTAGGTGCCCTTCCTTAAATCATGTATTTTTTTCGTGTGTGGATAAAATCACTCACCACCAACGAAACCATTATACCGCTGAAAACTAATCGAACTTTAAACTTTCAATCCATCGCCACAGCACGGTGTACCGTTGTAAAATACAACATTCCCTTTTTAAGACATATCACATACCTTCCAAACAACTGCTGATTTCCAACTGATTGAAAGTTGTAAACAAAGCTACTTTTTTTTTTTTTTTGCAAACCGATGGTTAGGCTACATTTCCTATTGACTTAGTGTGGTTGTTAGGCTTACATGTGGTCGAAGGTTGCAGTATTTCATGGATATTTTAGTTCTAGCTAACTGCGTCACAATTTTAGCGAATAAAGGGATGCTTAGGCTAGATTTTCCCGTTGACTACAGTACGTGTGGCGTTCGGCTATCATTCGCGCGACGATAGCAGCAAGGAAAGTATGTAAACAAAGCTACGCAAAGTATTGTGTTTTGGTGTTTTTTTTTTGCATACCGATGGTTAGGCTACATTTCCCATTGGCGTAGTGTGGCTGTTAGGGTAACATGTGGTCGACGATTGCAGTTTTTCATGGATATTTTGAATTTTAATTTGCGACACAGCTTTAACCAATAAACAGCAGTGGCGTCGCCAAGGGGGGGGGGGGGCAGGGGGGCACGTGCCCCTGGAAAACCTAGTGCCCCCCGAGTGCCCCCCATCTGAGATTTGGGTTGGTAAAAAAATATATATATATATATTTTGTTATATTCAACTCCCATCATGGTTTTTCATAAGGACAAAGAAGCACTGTGACAGTAATTCGTATTTTCTTCAAATGAGCTGCGAAAAAATGAAAAAGTTTATCCTTGAACGTCGGGTATCGAAGTCGTAACCCGCGCCATCACAACAGGTGTCGATATTTACATTGAATGTGTCAGTGCTCACGCCATACCAGCGGATATACACGTCCGCTTCGCGAGCTACATGACTGTGAGAAGGGAGGGTACTGCGGTACACGCTAAGAACGATGTAGCAAAAATTGCCCAACATTGAAGAATATAATTACTAGAAATTGGGGAAACATAGCACGTGAAACTTTTTTAGCATTTTTTGCTTAACTGTGTTTAGCACAGGTTTTTCCTAAACTTTTGGGTAACATTTTTCTTAAAAATTGGGCAAAACTTGAGTTGCTAAACTATGGGCAATGTCACATTTACCCAATATTTATGAAAATTTTTACCAAAAAGTTTAGGAAAAACCTGTGCTAAACACAGTTCAGCAAAAAGTGCTAATAATTCTTACGTGCTATGTTTCCCCAATTTCTAGCACTATTATATTCTCCAATGTTGGTCACTTTTTGCTACAGTTGATTTTTAGATTATACAGCAATTACAAACATGCAAATCAAATCACAGAATGGACCAAAGTAAGTTTCTGATTCGCAAACTGCTTTATTTTTCACTTTCTCTTAAGCAACATTTTGCAATTTATACAATTTCTCTTGCAGTTACTTATTCTTTTGTTTTTTTATCTTGTGATATAAGTTTTAAGTGTATCTGCACATATATAATATGAAAGATAAACATTCCCCAAAAGAATTTATCACTTGGGTTTAAATTGAACAAGCAAAAATGTGATACCAAAAAATTAAAAATTGTTATCATTCACTGTAAAATGTAGCCTGTAAATTTTGTAGAGTTTGCAAGTAAACCAGGCCTGAAATCTTTGACTAACATGGCAAGAGTTTGATGATGTTAATGAAATTCCTTTTCATAGTGGGGTCATCCTTTTCACTACTCTATTTAATTGAAAAATGTAATATAAACCCTAATATCATTGTTGTTGTTGTTATTATTATAACTGTTTGTTTTTCAGGAGGTGGTAGATGTTAAGTGACAGTTTTAACAAACATATCTAACAATTAAGTTTTCATTGCAATGCTAGGTCAGGAAAATCTCAGGGCCTAGAACACAATACATGGAGGGCTTTTGAAATTGAGCTATATATATCCAAATGCTTCTTGACTTTGCAATCCCTGCATGTGCAGGCAGAGTACCTAAGTTTTTATAGCCTCTGCTGATGTCAACTTATGATATACTTCATACCTCATATTAAGTATCTATGCCTAAATAAAGAATTCATCAAAATAACAGGTTTATCAATACCACTCTATCTGAGGACTTCAAAAAACCCAACAACAATATGATTTCACACGATACTAATTAAGAAACCAATCAATTAAACAACAATGTTGACCAACAAAACCCACCATATTCCTGATGGTCAGAGACTTGAATCATTCATGTAGTTGGACTAATAAATCATTATATGGTAATTACATGTTATGTTGATCAAACTTACAATGTATAACCCATGAAATATCTTTATGCTGACTGTCGATCAAGCTAATTAATTGTAATTAACTATCATACTATTTGTGATGTCAAACTAGTCAGTCATGTAGCTTACATAATAAATCAGTACCAACATGGCAATGGTAACCAAACCAATCAGTCATAAACAATGATACATAATATCACAATCAAGCTATTCAATCATAATCAACTGCTATATTAATAATACTATTCAGGTAAACAATTCAATCTTAACCATCAAACTAGTCAAGTCATGTTGAATGAAAGTGATAAACTAACATAATATTCATGAAAAGCGAACTTAATCATTACAGCAAACAAAGTCCATTATAGAACTTACAACAGAAAAGTTACAAACCAACACAGTAGAACAGGGTTATCAATGAGGCAGTTACACGTATAGCAGCTGGTGGTATAATACTTTACATTGAGTTGTAATAGGCACGGAAAGCCTTCACAGAGCTTATTTCCTTTGTGATAGCTGTGTTCAACTCATAAATAATGCTTTGCAGAAATTGCCATGATGCCTCACAGTCAGACTGATACTCAATATCGAACACAAAGTGCATCTTGAAGCATGTGTCAATGGCTTTCAACAGTGAGGTTGCAGGTAGAGCCTTTCTCTCAATCAGCACAAAAAATTGACGAGACTTCTGCTTTAAGTCCCAAAGAACTACAGTAAATGGCTGTGGATGTACCGTTTCATCTATATCTCCACAAAAGGACTTGATGTTTGTCACGTTCTGTAATGATAAAGGATGTATAAATCATTCACATAAATGCTGACTGAAAGTGAGACACAGCTGACCAACAGACAGACGGACAAACAGACTTATGGCAGATATAAGGATGGAAAAAGTGTAGGCCAATAATTTATTTCACGATATCCATAATAAAGTTTTGTTATTAGCATAAATGAATGCATATCAGACAAATGGCTTACTGATATTGGCAACTGAGTAGACATCACTGTAATGAAAAACATTGACAATACTAAACATTTTGTGACACCAAAATTCATGATATCCCCTGTTGACCGATGATACCATCAAAGATATGAAAAAGCTTGTGATGCTGACCTTGAAGTATCAATATCTACTAACTGTGTCATAACAAATAATGCTACAAATATTGTGAATAAATCTTGGTTTAACAGCATTTTGTGGCATATCACAAGTGTAGCTTCACATGGTCATAGGGTGCCAGCAGATTTGCATAAATATCCAGCCTACATCATCTATGAACTGAATGAATATTCAATACTTACAGATCGGATGTCTATGAATGCCTTTACACCGGCAGAAACTGACATAGATCCTCTGCCCTTCTTTCTCTTGTGCCGACTCTGAAATACATATGGCAGAGCAAAAAATCCAAGTTCCTCTTCTGTCACTGTCAAAACGCAGAAAATAAAAATGTACATATAGACTGTTATACGAACTTGCAGGGTTTTATAAATAGTTGCATAAACCCCTCGTGAGTGCACTGCCCTTAATCATGGGTTGCCATTTCCATTTTACTGCAGGGATGGGATGCCCACATTTTTAGGGGTGAAAAATATATGCTAAAACATAAGTCAAAGGCAGTTGATTAAGGGAATTGCTCAATGTGTGTGTCTCCTGTGTGTGTCATATGAACCTTGAATTTACCAAGGTTTTACAATTGGTAATATAGACAATTACATCCTTCTTTTCACACACAAACACACACATACTTCATACTATTAGTCAAAAGCTGTTTGTCTAAATTTTTCTCCTTTGGTAACATTACACAAAACTTTTTTACTGGTTTGTGATGCTTAATCCAACTTACAAAGCGTGCAGTCCCAAGGAAGTTCTTTCATCCATCCTGGAAAGTTCTTTTCCGTATATGATAAAATGACCTTGCAGACAGCTGGCCACTTCTCATACAATTTTTCTGCTGATTCTGGTTGAAGTACTTGGAAATCTTGTTCAATCTGTATATACATTAAGATGGGAGAGTAAAGAAAACTATTCACTAAAGGAGAGCATTTGGAGAATGGAATGGGAAATAATTTGGTAAATCACTGATTGCACTGACGTAATGCTGAGGTTAGTGCAATGTCAATCACACAAAACTGGTGCATTTAATCTTTCAGCTTTGACTCAGCAAAACTGTGTATTCATCTTTTTGGAGAATACCGGTTAGTCTTATTTCAGCTTGTCACACTTCATATATCTGTAGGCCTATATCTAATCCTTCATTTACCACCCCTGTAATGATGTGCATGAAGCCTGAATGAATTTGCAAGGGCAGCCAAAATGTAAAGTATTACAATAAGACATATATTTGACTTCCAAACTCAACCATTACCATTTGTGAATTAATAGCACAAACCTGGTATCAGGTCATCAATGCTCCAAGATGTTGGAAACATCTACAATCCTTACAAAATTGGTCAAACAGCTATTATCAAGGAATGTTCTGAGTCAATCACTGTTCAGCACAATATTCTTAAAAGTTATGTTAAAGTTGCATTCTTTCTATGCTCCAAGCACAATTAATTCAAGAGCACTGTCACTGAGACATAAGAACCCTCCCATTCTCAACAGCTGTGACTTAGGGAAACAGCTACTTCCATAAAGCATCCCAAAAGATAAGCTGCAGAGGTAGAAATTAATGAACAAACCCATTCATCCTAGTAGCATTTACAATATGCTGATTTTTCAATACTTACCATGCCTGGAAGTAGTATCTTTGGATACTCCACAAGAGCTTCTTTGAAGCCTTTTGATTTGATCAGTATCTGTCTTCTCTTTGCTGTCTTTAGCATGTACTCTTCCATAGTAGCACGTGGCTGCTCATTATGTTGAAGCCACATCTTCATCTTTTGGGTGTCCTCCTCAGACACAGAATCATCTGAAATCAGAATGCAAAAATGCATAGCGGTTTTAATTAGGTAATAATAGGGTTCTATGGTCCACCTACAACTAAATATGAGATCTGACTAAATATGAGATCTGACTAAGCTTCTAGTCTTGAGCACATACACACATGCATATACCCACGCATACACATACACCCACACATAAGCCACTATGAATGCATATGCTTCTCTTTACATTGAAACCATAAAACTAAGTTGTGATGAAACTTAATGTTAGCACCGAAATAGACAGATACTATTGGTTGAGGAAAGCATTTCTTATTGTAACACTACTTTTTGAAGACAGCAATGTGATCTGAATGTAGTGAAATCCAATGCACAAATTTTTCTTATATTAACACCCCACTACCAGGTTACTCCTATTTGCTCATCCATCCAGGCTTTTTCCAGATATTAATGGAGTGCCAAGATTCAAATCCCCAAGTCCACCTTGAACCCCTCCCCCCCCCCCCCATTCACATCAACATCAGGATTAAAAACTGTGTTAGTGTGAAACATTATCCTTGCAGCACAATGAATCTTTCCTTACATATCAACATGTTCACTAAAAATTGACCAGCCAATTGGGACCCCCTTCCATCTACCAAGAGAATAAAAAAAACATTTAGAAATTGTTCAACTGCCTAGTGCGGGTGAATTTTCTCATTCTCTACACTCCCTAACAGCTCCTATAACCCAAGGGGATCAAAATCTTTCATAAACCTATGGAACATCCCAAGTTTGCAGTACAATAATGCTTTCTTATCAAGGTTCTTTCTTTATTCCCCCCACCACTACCTTTCACTGGTGAGGGGCCCTTCAATTCAGTGTTGACTAAGTTACTCAAGTGTTTCACACTCACCAGTGTCTTCATCAGTATCATGATTGCCTTCTGGTGATGTTGCTTCTTCAGTTGTGCTGTATTTCTTCACTCGTTTTCTACTGTATTTAAGATGCTCTTCCAACCAACCGCTCGCTGGTCTCCCACTGGTGCCTTTAGTGTAAAATGCCTCCTGCAAAATGAAATACCACCAATTTCACAATTAACTATCCCAATCCCTTCAAAAAGTTAAACATATCTGCAATAATGTGTTTACTACAATAATGCCCTTTTTACTTGACACTGGTTATCAAATATTACTTGATGTTTTGTAAGTATGCCCACATTTGGTGCAAAATTTGAGTCTATTTGGATATTTCCTGTGGCAAATCCAGCACAGGGGGTACAATATGCACCAACAGATAGTGTCACTCTGGCTTATAAGTAGATAATAACCCCCCCCCATCCACACACATCCATTGGCCCCCTCATACTAGTTTTGTTCCAGTTCCGGAATGAATGCCATGTATGTATTTTAAATGACCAAGAAGAGCTTCTACACTTGCCTCTTGTAATGTAGCCAGACACTTGAAGCATACTAATAACATGATAGTAACTATAAGTAGTAAAGTAAAGTATGCAGAAACAGTGGTCATAATACTAACATAGCTTTTCAATCTGTAGGCAAACTTGACACGGAGCCCAACTTTTGGAATCAGCTCTTTCAGTGAAGTTTCATCAAGAAGTTTGAATGATTCAAGGTCTATCTCATTGTCTGAAAGAAACAACAAACAAGAAAGAAAACATTATTACTTTAAAACCTATTCATATCTATGTGAATAATGTGATCAAAACAATTTGAAAAAACTACTGACCAATGTTTGAAATTGGTAACCTAGGTGGCTTTAAAAGACCAACTGAATGCAAATTAAAGAAAACATAGACCACCATTCCTGTAAATACTAACATAGCACAAGCCAACTCCTGAATAAAAAATCAAAACAAGCAAACTTGTCAGATGTCCATTTTTCTTCCAGAGATGTACCCCTGTCGGGCGGTTCCACCCAGCCCTAGGAATTTCCGCCTGGCAATAATTAAAAAATCCCGCCCGGCGCTTTATATCTACTTGTTGTGGGCAAATCTCTACCGTAGAGGCCTATTCCTGATAGAAAATTCAAAATTCTACTTTTAATAGTTTCTTATATTTTTCCAAAAACCAATCTTATTATCATGATGGTCATGCAAACTACAATAACAAACTTTCATAATGCATCGGTTCATATAGTTAGCCTACATAGGCCTACAATCGCCAACATACTTTGCGCGTAACCAACCTACAGCTATTGTAGTATTGTACGTGTTACTATTTGCCGCACAGCAGATTCATAACAATGAAACAGAGCAGTCTCAGTTTAATATGCAAGTTCTATTTGATTACACTATACCTATTGTGCGCTGCGCTTTTGAGGGTAGATGTACAACAGCGAAACTGCTGTACATAGTAGGTTTGGATTTTGACTGATTTTGACAATTTATCAATGTAATCTACACACTATATTTGTGCTGCTAATTAGATGGTTTAATAAAGAAATGTTTACATCAAATCGAGGAACAGACTAGGCCATACAGGATGAAAATGGACTGGGAATTGAAATACTGTAGCAACTCACAATACTTAACGGTTTTCAAATAAGTACATGATTTATTCTTAAACTTACAGATTTTCCTTAAAGAACTCGAAGAACGGGTAATTGTCCTTTTCATTCACACAATGTCGGCCTAGGTCAAATGTTATACAGGCTTGAGCTTTACAAAGTGGTCATGCATGGGACACCCCCTCCTCCAGTGGCAGCAACTTCCCAATAAGACTAGAGGAAAATAACTAAACCATAACTGAGTGGTGATATAGCATACTTGCGGTAGGCTGGGCTAAGGCCTGGTCCTATGTTGGACCTCCAGTAATCCAGCATAGCTAGCCTATTACAGGTCTCAATTGCAACCTAGGCCTAAGCAACATTTCAACTGGTAAAAACTCTGTAACTAGGCCTAGGCTAATCATGGTGTTAGGCTCACCAAATCATCACTATCACAAAGAATGAGTACGAAATGTCTGGCCAAGACTAGGCACTTGGTGCATACTTTCGGTGGAGCGTGACCACAGTTTCTGTGTACTAGCCTAGCCCATTATCATATTCATAACATAAGACTTCACATTACATCTTAACACTAATAATACCTACTTGCTAAGCTAAAATTTAAAACGTTACTGTTACTACTTCCAGGCTAACGTATATATGCCTACAACAAATAGTAACGGCGACCTAGCCTCGCGTTAGGCCAACGGACGGAAGTTAAAATCGTGTATGCCGCACATGCATAATTTTACGGTTTTGGCGAAGGAAATTACAAATAACTACCTTCAAAAGTCTCTATTAGCTCATCCATTCCCCATCTGGTGAGAATTGATTTGACTTCAGGCTCTGACATGATGAATTACGGCCATAGAGCAAGTATTACGGCAAATCACCGTTCGCTTTTCGGAGCTTGAGACTGCGCACAGGTACGGTATGGCGCGATTGCAGTGCAGAACAATGAAGGCCAAACGAATTTGTTGCACGCAACACTCTTTGTGCTCAACTATTTGGCACAAACCCTTTGCTAAGTGCATGAAGCAACATTTTGCTTACAAACATAGTAATTGACTCTTAGGAGTTGGGCAATTTTTGCCAAAAAAATTATTACCCAACTAAATTTGCCCAACAGTTCTTAGCGTGTATGTTGCCTTGGTCTGAGGTTGACAGGTTAGGAGCTGACGAAATGTGAGAATGTGAGGGTCCGCAGGCACCATACTTACCTATATTTGTAGACCCATATATTAACCCTGTTGTGTAGGGGGTGCAGAGGTCATTTGAGGCCAGATGCTTGTAGGAACAAATGGCGAATGTTCACACCTGCATACTGAGCCATACTCGATGTGTGATCAAACTTTGGATTGCATGGTGAGATCCCTGATAGGAGCCAATAACGATGCTGGAACCTGTTACATCTTAATAGATAATGGGCGAAAACGAGAAGGACAAGAAAGGAGTCGGGGGTCATGCACACATTAATTCAACAAATGTAGGTTCTATTGATAGGGTTAGGCATAATATCGGCAGCATGTGGTTCATATCCTCTGCAAAATTCTGCGCCTTGTTAAAATCATTACCTCAAAAATAGCAATTTCTGGAGATATCTTCAAATCGAATTTAGCATCAAATGTGGCAGCATTTTGCATCTAGCTCATCCTCCGTATGCGAAAATTTTCCAAAGGGGAGGGGGGCAGTGGCGGCGGAACCGGGGGGGGGGGCTTGAGGGGCTCAGCCCCCCAATGAAAAAGTTGAGGGGGCAAATGCATGATAAGCCCCCCAATATTTACCAAGGCTCCGAAACGTGCATCTGCCCATTTTTCAATGCATACTTGTCGATCTGTCCGATGCACACGTATACTACACTCTAAAAAAGATGGGTAATATTTTCTGGGCAAGTGCTCGGTTGGGGAATTCTTTAACAATATTGGTCAAAATCCCTGCTCTATGTGTTGACCAACTTATAGTAAAACAGAATTTAGTATAACCGCTGTGCAAAGTGAATGAAATATACCCAACATTTGGTAAGCGTCCCGCCAAATCGAAAGTCACTGGTACTTGTGCGACGCGCACATCTGCGACGAAAAAATGAACGTTTTGCCTATACATTTGTGTGTGTTTGCATGGACAAACACCGTACGTTACGTATCATCGCATAGCTCATACATACAGTGTAGATGACGAGTGTAGATGAAAATATAGAAGATGGGCAGGCCTATCGAAGAAATGGGGGGTTGAAGAGCTGATAGACAAGTTTCAAGGTAAGGATGTACTATTAAAGAGTAGGCTGACAAAATTACAAACCTATATTATGTTGATATGAAAATGATGTAAATATTGGTATACAAAGAGATAGCGTCAGGTAAGGTCGAAAAGCATAACGAGTACCGTTACTCGATAGGTCAAACGTAACTTAACTAGTATAGCCTAGGTCCAAATTAGGCCTAGCTTTTGGCTATATTGTTATACTACTACTAGTAGAAGCTGCAGCGATCGAATTGGAATTGAATTTATGTTAATATTAACGTAAGACATTGGGACCTAACTTGACACCAGATAACCGTGCATGAAATTCATTAATGTACAAGTTCCAAGGGTACGTATCTATAGTAGGAGTAGTGTACGTAGTACTTTTCTAGACCACTTACTTAGCCTAGGCTACTGGCCAACTAGCACAGGCTTAACGTTAGGCTATGCCTAATTTGCTCGATCGAATTTGTACAAATTAAGCTACCAAGAAAACCCTACCGTCTGACGTTAGGTCTAGTAACCTAGGGTTGTGCCCAGGAATTTTTAAATTTAGAATTAGCGAATTGGTTGTTATTCTAGTGACAGATTGGGGAAGGGTCAAAACGAGGGGAAGGGTCAACTCGAGTCAAACTCAAAGTGAGAGTAGGGGGATGGAAGTCAAATTAAATTTGCTCAGTATTTAGGTACCAGATAATACTACTTTTGGAGCCCTTGAAACTGACGATGTCTTTGAATATTTACTTCAAACATAACCACTTAACGTAGTTTAAGCCTGTATTACCCTAGCCAATACATTGTAACTTGAAAAAAAAATGGTAAGATTGAGAACAAATCCTGTAGGCTTAGGCTAGGGCATAGGAATAGGGCCAAGTTAGTTTAGTGATCACTATATGTGCACCAGTTAACAGCTTACTTGCTTGAAGCTAGCAGCCATTAAGACTAAGACTTGTAAGAGCAGCCACTAACAGCATTCATCATTTCATCATTGATATTGAGCTATATATACATCAGAGTACTGTCTGCGCTTGAACTTAGTGGCCGCTAGCGTCAATGAGGCAAATTGCTTGCATATAATGACAAATGCAGTATTCAGATCCTCATAGTCATACAGTAATCAAATTATACTAAGGTTGCCCTGTTACGTTGTCATGAAGCTTTGTAGCAAGTAGTAACACATACTTTACTACAGTAACTAACGGTACGTACAGTAAGTCACATGCAAAGCTCGCCAACGATAATAAGCTAAGCCTATGTAGGTTAACTATATATGAACTGATGCTTTAACGATGCAAACTATCACAATAATTTAGAACGTAAGATTGATTCAATACTATACACAAAATTTTAAGTGTAGAATTTCAAAATTTCTATCAGTAATTGAGTAAGGTTAGATATTTGAAGTTTTCCTTGCACCAGATGGATAGAGTGAACAACGTAATTGGCGATTTTTGATATAGTGCTGGGTGAAAATGTTCAGTGCTGGGCAGAGCCAACAGACTTAGGCACTGTACCGTATAGTGCAACTAAGTGTAATACAAGTTTACAATGTACAACACTGTAAGATGGGGCATTAACAGCAAAATATAAAGGGCATGATGGCGCAGCTTCTTTCAGCTGTGGGTAATGTCAAGCCATGCATCAGCTATACCTTGATGGCAATGAATTTAATTGTTGTCACAATTGTGCATGGTGGTATTTATTAATGTTGCAACCACTGTCATAAAGGGGGGGGGGCACTGTTCAGTCAGTCGTAATAATGAATATATAAAATATAAATTAATTTTAAGGGATGTTTGGGCTCCTGCAAATAAATTAAAGCGGCAAACTGTGACAAGTGTTATCACTAAGGATGCTTTGCAGGTTAGACCAGAAAAATAACTTGCCCAATACCACAAACAAATTAACATGTGCTAATAGTATATATGGAACTTCCTTCAAAACTGACTTCAAAGTTAAAATTTGAAAGCAAAAGCTTCCAATAGGGCAGCATCCATCAAAATCCAGTCCTATTACAGTCATATGATATGACTCACGAAGCTTTCAAACTCTGCTTCTCATGATAAGCTGTGGTTCATTGTTTTTCTTCTTTCTTTTTTTTTCTCAACAGAAAATGGAATTGATGTGACTGCATTCGCCTTGTTGGATGAATTAAGTATAAAAGAATTGATTCCCAAAGTGGGACTGAGACTGAAATTTTCAAAGGGTTGGAGAGAAGAGGTAAGCTCTAAAGATGTCATGCACCTGTTTCAAATGCCTTAGGACTATAGAAGGAGGCAACAAGAAACTTTTTTTCCACCTCAAGCATGTACATGGCATTGCCAATAAAAGCAGGGTGAAAATTGTTTGCAGTCAAGGTAGATGTGTGCTAACGTTTAATACATTATGTGGCTACAAGAAACATCACTTGACAAAGCATCTTCTCAGCAGGAGCCATTCATAGGAGTTCCTCAATGTCAACACAAGGAACACAATAGGCCTGACATAGACTATAGCAATGAAAATGAAACTGCAACAATGAGGCATGACTTAAATTATCCTTTCTCAGTTATAGTAGGATAGATTTCTATCATCTTTTGCAGGAAAATGATGATAGTAGTACTGTAGGTACATATTACATATTGAGTAACATCATCCAGATGAACACCTAAAGTTGTATATAACAGCATTAACAAGCCTGTCCAGTTCATTTTGCAGTCAGCATCCAAGAGTAAGTGCAATTAGCCCGCACAAAGCAAACCCAATTACATAGAAGTTACTTTACAATTCATTTCTCAGCACCAGTAGCACCTGAAAATGAAGAACTTGTTATGATGAATCAATGGCTTAAATACAACAAGGAACCTGAAGACCAAGTTACTGTTTTCATGGGGAAAACAGCTTTCTACTGCCAAAAGAGAATAAAAGAAAGTCTGGGGAGTGTTAACACCACCATTGCTGAGTTTCCACAATTGTTGGACCCAGGAATGGTAAAATTCTATTAAATACTTTGCTTTCTTTTTTAATGATTAATATGATTGCACCTGACACTCATTACAGCCAAGTTAGGCATTTTCATATACATTTTTTTATCTTTAAAGACAGCTGTCTATAGACATATTTGATTTGTTTTTGTAAGGCTTAAATGAAAGTTGTGTATGTAAAATCTGCAGGTAATCTATGTTCTTACACATTGAGGGGGAATTGTAAAGCAGAATGCCAAACAGTGTTCACTGATAGTTTGTTCTCATGAAACCATCGTTACCCTGGGTTACTTTATGTATGTTGTTTGGCTGTTAAAGGTCTGAAATAATTATCATTAATTATCATTTAATCCACAAATAATTGGGTTCCACAGTAACTATTTTCTAAGCTTTTTAATGTGTGAGTCTTTCCATGTCTAGCATGCAGCTGTTCCCAAAAAGAGTCATGTTCCACTGGTGACTTAAAAAAACTATTTCATTTTTATTTTAGATTGAGCAAGACTTTGCATTGCTGTATCCATCAAGATCAAACAAACTCTATCAAAGATGGGAGAAGGTGGCAAGAAAAGTTATTTTATACAGCCAACAGCTAAATTGGAGGGAGGTCCTAGGTATGCAGAATACAAACATTGATGACCTCACAAAGGGTAAGCCTTAATATACAAAACAAACAGACATATGTTGACTTGTTGGTCCATCAAATTAGATTGTCATGAGCTGTAGGTACATGAATGGTGATATTGACAGTAAAGTATGCTCACTGCTTTGTACTTAAAATACGGTTCCTGCAATTAGTAGTATGCTGCCTCTCATTGGTGATTGCTGTTCAAAAATCAAGGAATAGAGCCTTTTAATTGTTTTTTTGGACAATTGGAAGAAACCTTTTAAATGGTTAATAATGAAGTCTAACATTGCTTTAAGTTTAAGGGGGACTCCAAGTATGTGGTACTCTCACATCAAGGCAATATTTCCACATCAATTAGGCAATGTAAATGGCACATGCATGTCAGGGACAACCCTTTATCAGACTGTCTCTGTGAATCTGTCCATGCACATGCACCATTGAGTATTGATATATGATCATATCTTGTGAGGTTGTTATCCTTAGTTTATTCTTGTTAATAGAAATAGGTCATCAGCCAGAGGTCAAAATCTGCAAAGTGCCTCTTCTAGAGACTATAAAAATTTTCACGTAATGAATATTTGGAAACTTGGTTGTTTAACGTTACCAAAAGTTAGAATGTATACTGCTTCTCTCATTACTACAATGACAGTTTAACAATGGAAGTGATTCTCATAAACAGAAAAGGGTGCCTAAATATTATATTTTGTATTCTGCAGAAATTTAACCAGCCAGTTTTAAGGGGTGAATAATTAACAGTTTAACTGTTTTTATCTTCACAGAAGAAACAAAGAATCTGGCCTTTTCCCTGTTAGCTATCATATTCAGAAGTGGAAGGAGTGGAAAGGGTAGAAAGGGTCACAACTCAGCAAATGATTCAGTAAACTGCTTCATTGATGTGCAACCAGTAAGTTTTTCTACATCTCCATTTGAATGCAGGGCTCAAACAGCAGGTTTGAAATAGTGACTCAAATAACTCAGACTGGGAAGCTCAGACAGATCTCATATTTGATGTGTATATCAACCATATTAAGTAAAAGAAGTCTTCCTTTTTTTCTGGGGGGGGGGGGAGGGTCAAATGTTATTTGAGGTCACTGGGTAAAATTTTTGAAAGTTTTCTTGACAGCTCCAGTAAAATGGGGAGCTTAGAGGGATCTCAAAATTGTTGAAGACTGCTCATTTATATTTACATTTATATTATATATATATATATATATATATATATATATAAATGAAAATCGTAATGAGAATCAAGAACAGTGAAAAACTTTCAGCCTCCACCGGGATTCGAACCACGGGCCTTCCGCTCTGTACGCGGACACCCTAACCACTAGGCTATGGACGCTGATGTCCAGAGGTTCGAAACTGGTAAGGAAGGTCGTAATTCCACTGTAGGCGTTTGTCACCTGTATCGAACAATACTAGTTCTGTTTTTGGTGACATATTTTGCCTTACTCTAAAGATCAAACATGATGCTAACCAACTCGAAATCATTTGTGATTCCTAAAGCCGGATCTCGAAAGAGATACTTTGAACAGACTTTATGTATATATATATATATATATATATATATATATATATATATATATATATATATATTCATAGCTTCATGGTTTTTTATATTTGTGTCATTTCATGAAATTGTAGATAACTGCACTTCTTAAAATAATGCATTTTTCTTTCTTTCCATAGGAAATGTTTGACATAGACCAATATGTAAAGACCCTCAAAGCAACAGACACCCCACAGCCATTTGTTGTGTGCAGGGAAGTCGGATAACTCCATCACAAACTTATGTCATCATAGAACGGAATGCACTCCCTCAGCAGTCACTCATGAAAGATATTGATGTATGCTTTAAGGCCATGTACATATTTGACATTGAATATCAACCAACGTGTAAGATTGCATGGCAGTTTTTGCAGGTTGTGATCTATGACTTCACTGAGGCAAGCATCACAAGTTCCATTCGAAATCTGCGTGCATTCATCGCATCAGATTCAAAGTAGTTCTTTCATTCCTAACTATTCATGTATTTATATCATGCATTACATCTTGATAGAACAAATTTAAAGTGTAAATACTGTGTAAAATTACAGATGATTTTTCCATTGTTCTATTACTTAGCTTTCATGGCTTGGCGTTCAAGGAATTTGGTGAATTACAGTATCAGTTAACTTGGTTTCATCATTCATGTTTAAGTGTTTGCCATTTTATTTCATACTGAATCAGCCAAAAATAATTTGTTTTAATAGATTACCCTGTATATTCATTAACACCATCACAGTAATGTCTTACAAAATCAGTTAATATTTTTGAAAACCTGTGCATAGAGTACTAACGTGACATGATGGTACCCCTAGCTTTGGTTTAGCATCACAATGATCTGGTGTTAGCTAACCAGTCTCGTTCCAACAAAACTAAAACGTAATTAAATGTTGAAACATAAGATATGTGTTTCTACCTGTGCTGTCTCATTTGGATTAGTTTTCTATTACTGATAGAAGATTTAATATGGGAATCAGCCTTTGGTCATCTTTTAAAGCTTATCTAGACTTGCGCCAAAACAGTTTCTGATTCATGATCCTTAAACTGTTGATTACATGGGTTGGTAATGCTTCCCTGCTCATATATTTTTTGAATTTGAGAACTAACCAGGCGCAGTGTAAAAATAAACACATTTTGATAAACAATGACAGGAGAAGCAATGGGTGAACGAGAGAAGTTTGTTACAATAGCAATGGGTGAATGAGAGTAACATGCTACAATAGCAATGGGTGGAAGAGAGTAGCATGCTACAATAGCAATGGGTGAATGAGAGTAACATGCTACAATAGCAATGGGTGGAAGAGAGTAGCATGCTACAATAGCAATGGGTGAATGAGAGTAACATGCTACAATAGCAATGGGTGGAAGAGAGTAGCATGCTACAATAGCAATGGGTGAATGAGAGTAACATGCTACAATAGCAATGGGTGGAAGAGAGTAGCATGCTACAATAGCAATGGGTGGAAGAGAGTAGCATGCTACAATAGCAATGGGTGAATGAGAGTAGCATGCTACAATAGCAATGGGTGGATGAGAGTAGCATGCTACAATAGCAATGAGTGGATGAGAGTAGCATGTTACAATAGAAATGGGTAGACAAAAATAGCATGCTACAGTAGCAATGGGTGGATGAGAGTAGCATGTTACAATAGCAATGGGTTGACGTGAGTAGCATGCTACAATAGCAATGGGTGGATGACAGTTACATGTTACTATGACAATTGATTGACAATAGTTGCATGCTACAATAGCAAAGTGGGATGTGATAAGTGTATTTTTTCTTTATGATTTTAATCTGTTTTATCTGCTTTAAATTTGTTTTGATATGCTGCTTCAAGAAAGTAGATGTTCAATAAATCATTCTACAATACACTGTGTTGTAAGATCTGTCTTTTTGGGTTTGGTGCATGCTATACTTGTTCACAATCATCCAACCTTCCATGTTCATCCCACCTATTTTAATTTATATCATTCAACATTTTTGTGTATAGTCAGTAAAAAAACCGTGAAATAGTGAAATACCTGTATTGATCATTATGAATATATTGATTAACTATCCATTACCCAATAAAGGGAGAAAACCTGCTTAAATAATGTCGAAATATCGACCAATAAATAGCCCTATGTTGCCCAATTAGTAGTAAAGGATACCCAACCATATGATATTCGTATTCAATATTTCGCCAACAAATGATAAACATTGCCCAACAGGCCAGTTGGGTAATTTCTTAATTACTATTTATGGGTAAAATAATATGCCCAACTATGAGTAAAAACATTACCCAGCGGCAATTGGGCAAAAAATGCTCAACAGTTGGTTGGATACATACTTCCCCAGCGTTGGTTAAAAGTTGGGCAAAAAAAATGACCAACTTTTTTAGAGTGTATATAGGTGTAATAATTTCAGTAAATGCTGGGGGGGGGGGACCCTCGGCCCGTCCCCTGGCTATAGACCACATTGTCACCCCAACCGCGTCTTCACGCCCCGTGAAAAGTGGAAGCAGTGAGTGTGAGTACCGGTAAGCGCAACACAACTTCGTCTTAGGCCAATGACTTGCTTCATTTCAGCCAGTTCTCCAACATCCCCTTACTACACTCAAAAACGTCTTTGCGAGTACACTACGAGTAATAGCTACTCTCTTAAAACACCATCGAATATACAAATTACTATGTTTTTACAGACTTTTACGTGCAATCTGAGAAATTGCAGGCTTGAGACCCATATTTTAGGGCTAGGTATTTGCAGCATAAAACACTCGGGAAGTGCCGTTTCCGGCCATCTGGGGGTTTGAAAAACCCAAAATTTTCTTGTACGCTCCGCGCCAACCGATGGTGGCGCTCCGCTTAGATAGTCTCTACACATTAGCCCCCCCCCCCCAATAATTTTCCCGTTCCGCCGCGCATGGAGGGGCACCCCTCCCCTTAGACCCCTGCCCCAGGACGGCGATCCGTATCCACCTAAGTGCCCCCCCCCCCATCAAATGCTGGTGCCCCCCAGACTGAAAAGTCTGGTGACGCCACTGATAAACAGATGGCTAGGTTAGATTTCCATTGGGTTTCGTGTGAAGTAATTGAAGTTATTGTCGCTGGTACTGAAAATTGCTAAGTGGAGGCCGTAATTTTCCAGTGACTGTGCGAGAAGTTCCCGGTGATTGTGCGCCACCCTCCCGCACTTTGATGCGGGATTGTGAGAACTGTTTGCGCGATTCGCGCTGCTACTGCAAACCCTAGCATGTCACAATTTTCTTTTTCGCCTTCACAATTGTGCTTTAGAAGCGCCCGTCGCCGGCTTATTTCCGACCCTGACCTATACTCAGCTAGTCAACATAGGCCTTATAATTTATATATCCAGCACAATCGTTAATTCGCGAAATTGGTATTGTTACCATGCTTACTGTGCAAAAAAATATGAAGTCACTAACCACGAGGGAAGCAAAATCGGCGACACTGGCAGCCTAATTTGATGAAGTAAGATTGTGAAAGACGTATAGAGGGTGTCTTTATTTTAATGTTTCGTAGTAAAAAAACAAACCTAATAAATCAGTTGATATTTTCACCTTCCATATGTTTTTGAATCATTATATTTTCACCTTCCATGTGTTATTGAATAATCGGTATAACATAACTATTTTTTACCGATTCCGATTATGTTCCGATTATGCAATAATCGGGCAGATTCCAATTTAGTTAATCGTTTGAACAATAATTATAATAATAATAATAATAATGGGTTTTCCGGTTGTCTGGACGTCTTCAAGAAAGCAGCTCAAACTGTATACTGTATATATGCGAATCTACGCGTATGGTAGGCCATACGGGAAATAATTGCTGATTTAATGTCCGTACGAATTAAAATTATTACCGGTATTAATTCTATTTAATACCGGCATTAATTCTCAGCCAATCACCATGCAGCTTCATATGCCGGTATTAAATATAATTAATACGGGCATTAAATAGAATTAATACGGGTATTAAATAGAATTAATACGGGCATTAAATAGAATTTATACGGGCATTAAATAGAATTAATACGGGTATTAAATAGACCAATCACATCAGCGAATTTTTCTACCACGTAAATAGAATTAATACGGGCATTAAATAGAATTAATACGCGCATTAAATAGAATTAATACGGGTATTAAATAGACCAATCACATCAGCGAATTTTGTTACCATGCTCAGTCTGAGCTAGTGTTAATCCCCCAGCGTGAGAGCAGTGTAGTTGTAGCTAGCAATCAAGGTACAACATACAACGCAATGGCACGCATGACAGACAAAGAACAATTTTTGCATGATTTTCGTCGAGAAGCGAACGATACTTGTAGGCAATTGACAAATGTTGACCCTCAATCCCAGTCCGATGTTTTATCAGTTCGCAATGCTTTGAACCGTCTTGTTATTCTTCGAAGAATGTAAGTTGTAGGTTGGCGCGGCGATCAGATCAGATGACCAAGTGAGAATCCTGCTGATGTGATTGGTCTATTTAATGCCCGTATTAATTCTATTTAATGCGCGTATTAATTCTATTTAATACCCGTATTAATTCTATTTAATACCCGTATTAATTCTATTTAATGCGCGTATTAATTTTATTAATGCCCGTATTAATTCTATTTAATGCCCGTATTAATTCTATTTAATGCCCGTATTAATTCTATTTAATACCCGTATTAATTATATTTAATGCCCGTATTAATTCTATTTAATGTCCGTATTAATTATATTTAATGCCCGTATTAATTATATTTAATACCGGTATATGAAGCTGCATGGTGATTGGCTGAGAATTAATGCCGGTATTAAATAGAATTAATACCGGTAATAATTTTATTTCGTACGGACATTAAATCAGCAATTATTTCCCGTATGGCCTACCATATACGCGGGCAGCTACACTGTGTACTACTCAGCTATGCCTTACGTAATTCCTTCATTCTCACCAGGGAGTTGTTATGGAACTCGCCTGTTCTCACTACATCGGTCCTTTGTACACACAACTAATTTGAGAATAAACACAGTTGATGTCGATAAAGAAATAGGCAAGCGGCAAAAACCACAACTGATAAAATCCATCGTATCTTTCACACCCCAAGGCAATTGTTTATTTACATTTGTCAAAGTTTACCTGGGCTTAGCTGTCCTAACCCCACCTCTCATGAGGGGCTTGATCAAGCTCAGGCTTGCCCCGTTCCCACGCAGTAAAACAGTGGAGCAACTTGCCCTCCTCTCAATAGGTCGATCAAGAGTGAAGCTAGCCCGCGTTCTTGGGAACAGGCTTTAAGGGACAAGTATAGAGATTGATGTAGTTAGTCGTAATACAGTTTAAAAACTTTCCTAAGAAAGTGGCTGGAAACAAGACATGTAAACCTTAGTTTACACAACTGATATACTCTCAGGACACCGGAAACGTGATCACGTGATTATGACGATAATTTGTCTAGTCTTGTAGCTCTATAATTTAACTCAATAAAGTAATTCCAAATACATTTAGTCCTTTTCTATTATCAATATATAAATTATTGGTCTTCATGATCTTTGATGACGTCACTAATGCGTTGTATTATAAAGCTGAACATATTGAAACCGGGTAGCTTTACAAACATCACGAGCAATCAAATGTTTCATTTCTCTGTACAATAACACATCTATACTAGGATTATACCTACATTTATTATTTAAATTAATTAATAGTAATGTCAATACATAAAAACTTCTCTATCTCCACACCTCAACATTATTTCTCGGACT
Organism: Apostichopus japonicus; assembly: GCF_037975245.1. Taxonomy (NCBI): domain Eukaryota; kingdom Metazoa; phylum Echinodermata; class Holothuroidea; order Aspidochirotida; family Stichopodidae; genus Apostichopus; species Apostichopus japonicus. The sequence goes on from NC_092567.1 coordinate 11,793,526, forward strand.
CGTACACATTGTACCCTCGTTCATTGTTCTGTGTTTAAAGGACACATCGAGATTCCCATTGTTAATGGTGGAGTGACGTCACTGCTGATGATGTCAACATTGATCAGTCTCAAAGATATAAGTAGTTAGTGTAAACAACACATTTGCCCCGATCCAGTAAATGTTTGACTACTGCAGACAGATGTGTGTATAATGGCTATATACTAAATCATCTCGTGATAACAGCTTAGAGAGATTCAGAGACGATGTAGTCAAAATCAGTTTGTGAATTTTTTAGAATATTCTAATCCGTCGATAATTGGACTTCATATTCTGACACTCTCATAACATGTTCCTGCCCAGTGGCGGAGCGTCCATACAGTCAGAGGGGCGGATGTCCTCCCCCTCTCTGCTGGCGCCCTTTTCAGCTTTTTACCACTTTTTACTTATTAGCAATTATTGACTTTTTTATTGCGCTCTCAAATACCTATTGACATTTGTCACATTTTGTTGGTGTAATTTTCTGACAAAATGGCGATGACACCTATTTATTCTTCGTTTATCTGCAAATAAGCAAGGCCCGGAAAGGGTCATTTCCGGCGATCTAGGGAGTATCTTTACTCCAAAAATTTCTGTACGCTCCGCGCCAACCTGTGGTGGCGCTCCGCTTAGATAGTGTCGAAAGCGCCCCTACAGACCATTCTCGCCACCCTGACCAATACCACTAGCTCCGCCACTGTTCCTGCCCCCCACCTCCTCCCTACTCCTGATTCCTTCCACTTTGCAAAGCGATGTATCAGCTATCATATGCACCGTGTTCCTACACCTATGATTTATCTTAGTACAGTTTGAAGAACATTAAACAAAGAAACCCTGAGTGTAAAACCAAAGTTACCTCCCTTTAACGAACTGAAATGCCCTTAGATCCAGCAGTCCTCTACATTGAGACGAGCTACGTGGTTATGAAAATGTTTTATTTATTCTTTTACATACATAATTTAAATTCAAATTTGCTAATAAACAAATCCCCTTTTCATCTTTAACAATTGTTTTTAAACAGTGTTTAATTATGGCTCTCGTGGTTTATGATGACGTCACTGATGTTGGGTGTTCTCTGATCAGTTCATCATCTCATGTATTATTATTCTTAATCTCAGCATCGAATACTCGACTATCATGATGTGGTTTCTTAATTTAGTCCAAGATTAGTTTCTGTTTGAATAGGAGCATATGCTTTCATTTAAGATAATTGTATAATTGATCAGATATGTTAATGAGATGATAACAATACTAACCTGATTGGTTTAATAACTAAGAGGATAATAGTTGTAAACTGATCAGGTATAAAACCAAGATGATAATGATCGTAAACTGATCGGTAATCTTACTGAGATATAAAGATTGTAACCCGATCAGCTATATTACTGATATGATAATGATAGTAAACTGATAAGATCAAAATTAAGGAATCAGCTAGATTGATGACTTAGCTGATATGAAGTTATCATCGAGAGACAACATAAATCCGGTGAATAATTTGATGGTTTCATTCCAGACCAACAAAGAGTATGTATGCAGTTATCATTAACATATCTCTCTTTTATGTTTTTCATCAGTTTGGAATCGTATTTACTCTATCACGGATCGTCGTCTGAATCTACAAACCGGTCAATGGCAGGTAACGAGTTTGATCACCTTTCTTTCAGCTATTGCTCATAATGCAAGTCTGGTCAGCTTATTTGATTTATGCTGCCATAGCACTGTTTTCAGTCCTCAGTAAGTGTTAACAAATCAATGTAGTGATACATTATCTGTGAAGTTTACGTGTTGCTTGTAATATTAAAAGTTCTGACGTAAATAAGCAAATATCAGACATCTTCCCGCTCCTACTTCCAAGGAGGGGAGGGGGGGGGGGGTGTTGTGGAGAGAGCCTATGGAATCTTGCGTGTGAACATTGTCCTAATGAATCTCATTCAGCGTTCACAACGCTTAGTTCTTTATTGACACACCCGTACAATTTCCATGTCAGTTTGATATTTCACACATAAAGCTATAGCTAAAAGATTGACTTTTGGACAGGTTTGCTATATATTGTACAGTCGTTTTTTGACGCATGCCGTTTTATTAATATTCGAGGTTGTGAATTTGCATTCAATAAGTAAAATTCACGTTTATTCTGAGATGAAACCATAGAATGTTATAAATCATATTGAACGGTCTGTTCTTGTAATTTCTGTGTAATTGTTCATCATAACACATAACAACAGTCGCATAACAGTCCGTTTAACTGACCATGGATCTTACTGTACCAGCTCCCTGGTTTTAACTGGTCATATTTAAGTTTTTAGTTGTTTCTGTTGGTGTGAGACGTGGGTCTTCCATGCATCACTTTAACACTCACAGATACATTACTTTAAATTGTTGGTCTTTATTCAATTAATTACTAATCAAGTTAAATATAACCATTTCTATGGTACTTTGCGAATTGGTCCATTGCACAGGATGGTGATGGGGGAAATTTGGAAGTTAGTATAGGAACAGATATATGTGGAAGTTGACTTTAAAAACGTATTATAAGTTGACTTCTATACTTTCGTAGTGTTTAACTCAAATAATGTTGAAAATTAAGTCAATGCGTATACGTTTTAATAAAATAAAATAAAGCTGCATGCTGCGTAATAGGTTATAACGTTGAACAATCCATATAATATTCACACATAACTGGACACACCTGCAACTATTTAAGAGATCTAAATATGTTGGTTTCAATCGCATGACTGTTACTTATTAGTGAGGTATGTATCGTTTAATCAGACTCAGACGATAGTTTGTCCCACAAATTTATTGTCATGTTCTATTTGTTTGTTTCCAAACCATTAATATCTCTGCCTTCTCTCATCTTTCCTGTTGTAATTTTGGTGAAATAAAGTAACATTATGTTTTAAAGGTCCTTATATATTTCATTTACGGCTAAGTTTGTTACCAGCAGATTGTAGCAAAAACAACACAAATATCCATTATGGTATTCTTCCTTGTGAATTAAATCTTGCTAATAAATTAACTATGTTGCTTATAAAGCTTCAGGGGAATTGCAGGATCACTTGTGTATATTATGATTTATCCAGATTAGTGTATACGTCACTGATATAAGTGTGTAGGTCCAACAGGCTTAGATATAATGAAATGACGGGTCTCTTTTTTATTTGAAACCAATATACTTTGTTATATTCTTCTGAATGGTAATGCTTGCCATGGTCATTTGCATATGTAGGGAAGAGGAGCTATTTTAAATGCTGGCATTATAAGGGTTCTGGGGGGGGGGGGGCTATTGTATTCTTGTAAAATGGGAATAAATTAGAAAACAGAAGCAAACTCTGTAGTATATATGTGAAGCTCTGCTAGCCCGCTTCGTTGTTATCTTGTACGGATACCATGGTAACCTAAACATATACAATCACTTGATAAAATATTAATTTAGGACAAATATTCGTATTATTTCCCGCGTGTTTTGAATGACACAAAAATAGATACATTAGAGGCTGTTGGAGGAGTAAGGATCCGGGTGGGGTAGGGTTTAGAGTGGAGTTGTTCCAACTACGGTATAGTCGGTAATGGGTAATCTGATTTAAATATTCATAATTTGTCATCGGCCCATTGTTTACCTTATTTTGATAATTATCTTCAAGTGTTAAGCCTCATTCATTACTTATTGTTATAGTCTAGGATTGGGTGGAGAGTTGAGGGCGCCAAATAATAAAGGAACAACTCACGTAAACTCCTGTATCACGTTTATTCCAAACGTAGAAACAAACTTATAAAAATATGGATGTGAACAGAAATACATAAATTTAAAATATATTTTTGAGTAAAAGTCTGTAAGTAAATCACGAGCATTGGTATGAAAATTAACAACTAAGCATATCATATCAACATTTAGTAGAACACTAGTAGCGTGTATGACTTTGACACAACATAATTGACATAACCGACGCTGCTTAACGTTCCAACATACCACTATAAATCCTCGTGAAACATTGGTATTATTCTTCTGAACCAAAACTAAGCTGAAGTAAAAATCAATGAAATTAGCAAATATTTTAATCAATAATGTCTTCACCTAAATGAATGTACTGAAAATATCCCGCTTTTACGTCACCATCTCGATGTACATTAAATATGAAACCGTAGAATGTTGTCAATCATGTTGCATCGTTCTTGTTTATGTTCATTTAATTTCGAGGCAAATGTTCATCATGGCACATACAACATTCTTAAAAACAGTTCGTTTAGCCGACCCTGTACCTTACTGTAGCTTCCCTTGCATATTTGCCTTTGTAGCAGGCTCCCTGGATTTCCCTGGTTATGTTCATTCTCTTCTTTTCTCTGGTGTAAGGAGAATTTGGTCTCCATTATATAAAGCTGCCTATTACGTCATAGTTTGTAAATTGACCAAGCTGTGAAATATTCGAAGAATTAATGGATACCCTGCAACTTACTAAGATATTTAGATATGTTGTCACAATCACGTGACTGCTCATGGTTAGTGAATTATTTGTCTTTCAACCAGATTTAGACAATTGGTGTCCCATAAATTTATCGTCATAGATATTAAAAAAAAAAACTTCCTTTAATCTTCACAGGTGGACTCAAGTAACATTATGTGTTCAAGTCCTACTCATTCCTTTAACGGTCAAGTTTGCTACCAGCAGATTGTAGCAAAATCAACACAAAGTACAGAATTACACTTTTTTGGGTGCAAGATATGAGGATTGTGTAAATTTCTGTTGGCATTTACTAAAATACCTCTACGTGCAGGATACAATGGGTGTCCCATACGAATAGTTCATGTATTCCCAATCAATAGGAATAGTTCAATCAAAACGCTTAAAGGAATAGTTAGTTAACGGAAGAGATGTAAATGTTGCAGATTATAACGATGGGGATTTTTAATCTGATCATTTTTTTATGATACACCGTTATTGATGAAATAATTATCCCTCTCGATCAAAATGGTATAAGCAATGATATATCTGAAACCTTTGACGATGTTATAAGAGGGATTTGTCTTAAGTACAGACTAAGGTGATTTAAAATACGACTGTCTGGTATAACAGCCAACACAGTCATATAGTCTATATTGCTATAGGTATTATGTTGCAGTCGCTACGGACTAAGACATGTTTGTTTAGATGGATGAAAGTGCTACAGTATGCATAGCTATTGATACTTCAAACTAGTCTTGGTGATTATTCTAAATGTAAGATATTGACATAATTTTTTATTTATTTTTATTACATTTGTTTTAAAGTGTTACAGATCAGTGAGGTATGGAACATTAGTATGTAATACAGGTCACGGTAGGACAGAGCGTTAATCTAGAATGATTTTCATTTTACCCGACATTTTTTAAATGGGCGCAATCGTACGTGTCGTGATGATATTAAAAGGTTTTATCACCCTTCTATCATCCTAATATTGGAGGGGGGGGGGGGGGGGCTATGTCCCCAAACTGAAGTAACGGAAATATATTTAAAGATCAATTGGGAATTGTCCAACGACGAGGAGTTATATATCCAGGATGTATATATATCGTACAATACACAATATACGTTAGAAACCTTGTGACGAGGTTGGTACAAATAAATGAAAATAAATGAAGTCTCCCTTCCACGCTCGTACTCCAGCACTCTCGTCCTATTTCCTACTTATTATTGTTGTCCTTCTTTCTCTGCATGTAGACCCTTTTATGCTCTCCTTATATAAATAATTGCAATGTGAATCAATACAAATTCTCAATTTTAAAGTAGAAAATATTCAGATACATAAATCCTTATAAAAAATTAATCTATCTTGCTTCCAGTGTCTCTCTTCCACACCGTCTCAGTCAAAACTGATTTTTGTGGTTAAAATATCGATGGATAATTTTCATCTCTATAATATATACGTCTGACGTCACTGCATGCAGCTATACAACAATCATTTATGTGACTCGGTTCAAGTAGTTTGAGTTGTAATGGGATTTGAGGGATCCCTATTGTTTATATTTCATTATTGAATTATATTAATGTTTATATATATATACGTGACTGATATGAATGTGTGGGTCCAAACAGGCTTATATATGAAAGGGTGTATCTGGGTTTAACTTGAATCTAACGAATGAATTTTAGGTAGGTTTTATTAAACTTGATGTACTTTAACATACTAGGAAAATTAAAGGAGAGGTGACTACTTAAAAGTTTAACTGAAAGATTCAGTTAAAGGTTTTTATTTCATTTTCAAGAAACGTCCTTTTTACCATCCTCTGTATGTACAATATTATGAATAAGCAGCAGCATTATGATACAAAAAAGTCAACGGTGAATCTGAACTAATAATGGTTGAAATATATTTGTGGTATTTCTTTCGTATTTTGAATAAAGCTAAATAAAATTTTAAAAAAATGGTATCTCGAAGGAGCCTGGGTCGGAGTGGGAGGAGGGGTGGGGTGTTCAAATTACCTAGTAATGTGGTTGATTTTGTACAATTTACCACCCGGCAAATTGACTAATGTTGTATCTTCATGATTATATTCAAGTGCTTACGATAATATAATGCAACATCCAGGGCATTGTATCATCACATGGTATCTATTGTTATTAGTACTCTTTCCATCAGAACCATTCAATATGTCTATATCATATATAGTATAAGAAACACTGATGTAGTTTAGTCCATTTACGTCCTGATTCCGAACCTAGTGCGAGACCACTTGGTTCGAGTATGGTACTCTCGAGTCCGAACAGCTTTCTATAGAGTATATGAGCAACCCGAACCAAGTCCGAGTCCATCTAACATATAGAGACAGAGCAATGACGAGCTCACGCGGTTTCAGCCTATACTAGTCTAATAGACACGCAAGGAGTATCGGTTACATAAACCCACTCTAAATATTCCTAAATTTAGAGACCGTCGCTTCCTGGTGTAAATGTTCCTTGCCTAACGTTGAACAAAGAGAGTCAAATATTAGAAAACTGATGATGTGCGCATGTACAAACTACCAATTAAACATATACATACAGGGTATATTTAAAAAAGAAACAATTTGTGCAGGTTTAATTATATTTCATGGTATTTTTTAATGAGTGTTAACAGATCTACACTAGTCTATTTAATTCTCCCCTTGTGTCTCTTATTTTATGTGTTCATCATACAACTGAATTTACCAAACTGTCATGGATATCTCTACACGATCAACAATACGATAGAAACAGAATATCTAAGACGAATGGGAATGGGGGGGGGGGGAATCAATATGATGCTTTGTGGGCTAACCAATACTTTGCTTTATTTTTGCAAATACATCGATACATCCATGTTCTGGGGTCTATCTTTGAAAACTGCCCTCTTTTCCCTTCTCGTGAGAAGTTCATCGTTATGACGTCACTCAGTGTTTCATGACGTCACTCACTGTTTAATGACGTCACTCAGTGTTTGATTACGTCACACAGTGTTTGATGAAGGGTTTAAAACTAACTATGTCTTCCCTATGAAGCTGATGTTTATACTCATGTTATTAAGTCCATCCATTTTACATTGACGAGTCTGCCTCCTTTATTGACTTTAGTGTGTTCAATGCAGATGTGCGTTTACCTGCCAGAAATAGTTTACTGTGATATTTGTGAAGATGTATCATTCTAACTTATATATTTTTTGCTTCGCCATATTATATTTTCTTGAAATTCCATTTCAAAATCTCATGAAATGTAATATTTCTCTTTCTCTCAGAACTGTGACGGTGGGGGCACTCTTCCAGGAGAAGAGGTAAGAGAGACACAGATTCATGGTCATGTTAATTAGTAACGGTAATTTTAATAACAGACAAAGAGGTATTAATAAATGTGAAACAAAGAAATAAGACAATATAGTATTATACTTTGTTTCTCATCAGGGGGAAAGATTTATAATTGTCGTGTACCGAACAGGGAATTCAGATAGGCCAGCTACAAGTTTATATCTCGTAATGATGATAGCACTGTTCTCAATGTCAAGATTAGATGCGGCCTAAATAATCTTCCTTCCGCACACACAGTCAGAGAAATGATAAACAAAGAAACGGATTAGACTTTAAAATAAGTTTAGTCCGGTGTTATGGTGTGTTACAAGCCTCACACAATATTGGAAAATAACGTTTAAACTGTCAATCCCCTCCAGCTGGCAGATGCTAAATGATTATTTTATTTGACTCTGCTGATGTGCATATCGTAAATCGTTAGCAATTCAAAAAGTATCAAGAAGATATTTTAAATTTCTTGTAGAAAATTCTTTGTTTATTAATTTCTCCGTGATTTTTTTTCACAGTTTATTAACCGTGAAAGGAACTGATAAAAAAATAAAATAAACAGTTTTAATCTCACTTTTAAAGGGTAACAGTTTTCTCTACACAAAAAAAGGCTAACTGTAGAAGTCTTTACTCAAATCTACCATAAATCTCTACTCCGGTATTCTTTAATATCATAAAATCATTAGAATCATTCCCTGGGGTCGGGAGGGGTTGGTGATGGTTTAGGATTGTATCCGTTGGGTAATAGCATCATGAATCATTGTGAAACGAGAGCATACACTGTGCAATAAAATCACTAACTCGGAGCGAACTGTTGTTATATGACATATAAGGAAACTAGTAAAAATAAACGTGATGACGTCATACTGTAATCCCTTACAGAGTGGATTAAACTGAGGAGGGGTATCAAGTAAGTTCCAGTTCGGGTCCGTTTATATAAAAGACATGAACACAACGGTGTAGGTAGCTAACGACACTATAGTGATTTTAGATGAAGCTGAGTGTTGAGAGTTGACTCTCTTCCAACATAAACTTAAAACATACATTTAATTGAGCAATATACTTCCCAAATGTGTGTCAGTTCAAAACCTCAAGTAAGATTTCGAGATGGTTTACGCTGGTTCATATCTCAATTAATTTACTATTTATTAGCACAACCTGGTACAGTTAATTGTTTTTACGATGGTTTTTAGTCTGTATTTTTTTTTGAAAAATGAAAGCCACTTTCTGAATATTGTACTAAACCTTTCTAATGTTAGTCAAAATGAGCTAGCAATAAATTACATTTATACATATTTTTTCCTCTACATGAAATTTTATTTTGGAAAATAAATGAAAACATTGATCATTAACATGTCGTTGCCTAAACACATTTACAAACAGGTGACACATATAACACCAACTAAGGAGGTTCCATTTTGCTGTTTAATTCAATTTGTTACGTTATATGTCTGACTTATCCAGCTAACAAATAATATTGTTATGGGCGTTTAGTATAATGTCAATGTTTGTTCAGATTGAACATAAAAGCTGATTTCAAGGCACGTTTTATCTTTCCTCGTAGGTCTCATTTAAATTATTTTCAAATACGACGTCAGCGTACACTTGCAGCTAAGGTGTATTACTGCTACATAACGCACTGTATTTACGAAATTTTACTAAGGGAAATTGGGTGTGTTTATTCACCATGCATGCGACGGATAAGTTGACGTGATGAAGTATTTCTCCTGAAAGGCAGAAAACTAGCGGCTCGTAGTTCCATTGTTTCAAGGCGGTGGGAGCAAGGGAGGATTCGTCGGACTAAGTTGTTTAAAACTAGAGTATGTTACCCAAAGTTAGATGACAAAGTTATATTAACACCACCTCATCCCTCTTCATGGACGTCTTTTGTCCACCAACTTTCTTCGGCGAAGTTAAGAAGTCACTCATAGTAGAATCGTTGTAATACATCTTGACATATGGGGTCTGTAGAAATATTGGGCCAAACGGTAAGGTGTAACCATGGAGATACAGGAACAATATTAATTAATTACTGAGATCTATAGCTATTTTTATGGATAAAGGAAGCAAATTGCCCTTGGATGTCGAACATTTAACCGTCAAAACTTTAAAAATACTTTCATAAACAGCGGTCAGTTTCACCCTTCAACGTCCGGATTACCTTTCATTTTGAATTATGAAACGCTATACTGATACTGTACAGAGAAACTAACACTATAGTAAAAAATAAAAGTAGGTAATTCGTGTTTTACGTGACATTCATTTTGATTAATTATGCGACTCATATGGTTAACACTGGATTCACGTTCATTGTAAAGTCAAAACAATAGAGCGAAAAACGAGCAAATAAAACATATATCTGTCAATAATTTGCACCACGTGACACAAGAAGCGTTTCCAGTTCGTATATTCTACAACGTATTACAGCTTCCAAGTATCTTGATATCTCATTCATCGTTCCGGACTTGTAAGAAAGTAATCTGGCTTTCAATTTTTTGTTTTGACAGGGTTTTCATGTTGATCCTCTTTGTCCACACAAAACAATATTTGTCTCTTCTTAACTCATTATTACTATATCTTCAACGTCTCCAATCTCTCCCATGTCTCTCATCTCTCTCTCTCTCTCAAAAAAAAACGAGATCAAGTCTAACTGTTAATATAGCCCTACTACCAGCAAACTAACATGTTCCTAGACAATGGTACCATGGTAACCAGAGATGCCCGGATGCTACGGGAGTATATTATGATCGCGAATTATTTTTCGGAACAGTTAATTTCTATCACTATAGTTGTGTATTTTTTCGCATTGGGGTCCCAGGATGTATCAAATACTTTTAAAACTTAATATCACTAGTTTTTTAGGGCTTCGTAGGCTATATATCTCCGGGTCCAACAAGACCATAGGCGATGTGTATTAAAGCAGCATTTTGCGTCCTTTTCTATGATTTTTCTCAACCTCACTGATTCCACTTTGCCATAACGACATACATAACTAGCTAATCTATTTATATTTTACTTCAAATGGTGGCATAAAAGTCGAAAAATTTGCAACTTTCAACTTTGTTGTTCTCCAAGATATTTTCCGTTGGGAACCCAATAAACCTCGCCCATAATATGAATATTTAAACACTACGAACGTCATTGACAGATACGTAATATAACACCACGCTTGATTTGTGTACAGTCTATATGGCAGTTGTACCAGGGAGTTGCATAACAACTCCCTGGTACAACCAACGCGAAGTCTTGAATCTATTTTTAGCAACGGCTTATAACTAAACCTGCATCTCTGATTGGTTGAATTCAAACTAGTGGGTTTAGCGGAATTGTATGCGATTAATTTTAACTGTGAAATTTGTCGAGGACACTCTTCTCATTTATCGACATAAATCGTTAATTACTCGCTAATTAACGCTCTTGGCAGGGTGAAACTTGGATGGTATCTTAGATTGCTGTTTAATGATTGATACATGTAAAAAAATCGATGCACATGTTAAAAAAGTGGAAAAAAGCGACCCAACGCAAAATGCTGCTTTAAGCGAGCTCTTGAACGTGGGAACATTCACAGGGTAGCGCTTTCAGCACCCCTGAACATCGGTCTGCGTCCGCCCCTGCCCCTGCCTCCCCCCATCCCTTCCCCTTCCACCGCCCATATTTAACCTGGTGTTATTGGGACGGTTATTTATACTGGTTGTTTAAATTATTGTTTTGGAAAATAAGGTAACGCCAGCAAGAAAGACTCTGTCTTTCGCATTTAACACTTAAATTGTTTATAGTATTTCGCACTATAATATGCATTTATAATTAACGCCTAAACTGTTAATAGCTTTCCACTGAAGATTATAATCTAATGATAACACAAGTTCCATCAAAACAAAACATAAAGCAGAAACCAGTCTAGCATGGTCAAGAGAACCAACTAAACAAAGTATCCCCTTATATGTCAATAATGATCAATTCAGGGAATCTTTTTATTAAAGGAACGTCAGATAGTGACACGGCCTACCCAACATTTTACTTTACTTTTACACAAAATGTTACGATTGGTTTCAAAGTTCTAAAGGAAGAAGGTAGGGGGTTTGGTCCAGCTGGGAATATATAAACCACGTTTATGGATCAGTATACCTTCAGAATGGAGTAAACTGGTCATTTTAACACCCTAGGAATGCTGCCCCCTTCACCATCTCTTGAACTCTCACCATTTTATTGCTTAATCACATGAGTCAATGTCCAGTTTGATTTGGCTCCTACATTGTGAATTCTTAAGAAAAGTTCATACTGAGAGCTGAGTGACCTGGATATGATTCTGTGACGATTAAATTAATGTTAGAAAGGAATTGTCAAATTTCGTAAATAATGAGAATGTTAAACTTTGAAATTTAATTGAAAATGACTACTCAGGTTGACGGGATCAGCTTATAAACTGGACGGAACATTTCCCTTTATCGCACCGATGTGTGATAGCACATTGGATTGCATCGATTGATTCATCGTGATATTAAGGGACAATCCCCCGAGTAGGTCATTTGATAGTTACCGGCAGGGAAGAGGGTGGGGTGTGGCGATAAGTGAACTGATTCTTGTACAGTCATCCTGTTTTACACATAAACCTTTTATATAGATTGGGAAAGGGTTACATCCTCGTGCTATGAGTCAATATGGGTTGACATATGTTTTTTCATTTTTGTTATTTATATACTTATTTGGAATATTTCAAGCAAACAGTAGAACTTTTTTTAGAATTCAATCTTCGAAAATCCTTTCGAGCATGGAATCAGAGCGACCACATCATAGGTGACCATGGTTTCATGGATTAAGCCTTCATGTGTATGTTCAGTAACAAAATATTCGCAAGACGTACTCGTTAGAAATCCCTAAAATAATAACTGAAATAATAATAATGAAAAGGACAACAATTTTCCAAGACATCTGAAACATTCAAAGTTTAATGTAACATGAATCGATTTATCTGAAATAACACTTTTAATATGGATGCATATGATGATTTACAACATTTAACTATATACTGCATTGTATTTGTTTCTGTGTTATCTTATACATATTCATTACTTTTTTTTCCCCTCTTGTTTAGAGGTCCGGTGAGAGGAGTTATCAGTCGAGCATGGCGAACTTCAACTAGGCAAGGCGCAAGTAACTGTAAGTCAATACATCTGAATACTCTCTACCTTAGTATTTAACATTGTATTTGTTAACAGTGATTGTCTGCTATTTTTAATTGTAAAATCTTAATTTATTAGAATGAATCTCCATCATTAACCACATTTTTTATTCCTATATCTGTAATTTTCCAATCTTATCTGGTGACTAATATTATATGCTTCAACTATAATTGGTTTTATTATATATTTCATTAACAAAGCTGATCCCTGATTAAATGTATAGAAATGAGTGATAAGTTACTTCCATTATCAGAAACATTGTTCGCTTGTTTCCCGTGTCACGGTGTTTTGTGTAGCTGGTGTGTAAAATTAACTGTTATGTTATGGTATTGCTGACGCTTTTTCCGGGGGGAGGGGGTTCATTAGGTATCACTTCCCCATTATTCTACTAATAATTTAATATGATAACAATATTAACTAATATATGATTTTCTTTTTTTATTACAGCTCAATGCAAGATGTATATTCATCTGGCGATGCCTATCATCAGCAGGACTGTGATGTCATTCACTCAATCCTCAAAACGATGGCAGTAATTTCAGTGAGAAAGGATCTAATAAAGATTTAGGTTGTAAACTGTTAACATCTCCCAAATACTACAAACAGCGCCAGATAGAGCTCCAGTATAATACACATGGAACTAGTCTCGTATGATTGTGACGTCATCAAATGCCTATATTCTCAAGACAATGGAATGGTGACTTGATGGAAGACTGTAACTTTTACATTCATTGTGAATGGATCTCGTAGAGAGATTAGGTTGTGTAATAATATTAATAATTCCATACACAATAACGAAGTTAAGTAAAAGATAACTGTTCAATTTACATGTTGTTTTAAAGGATTAATTTAATCTAAATTTCAGTCTTTAAATATTATAGTCCAAACATGGAATGTTACTAAAGTTTCTTCACTTTCCTGGGTTTGTTAGATATTCACCTTTAAAATATGATAAATGTCTGGAATACTCCTTTTAATGCTAAAGTGATAATGACGTCAGCCCTTAAGTGCAGGCCTATGTATTCATGTTAATAATGTGATTTATACATTGAATATCTCAACAAAATCAAGTTTTGTAACTTCGTTCTTAAAACAGAGCATATTTAGATGATTTCAACAACATCTGTCCGTGTGGAATTTGTACTTCACTGTTAACATGTTATTTGAGGCCATAACATTTTTCTCATCCCATTGAGTTTTGTGTTGTATTTGATGAACTGGCATAACTGTCTCCGTATTATATTATATAGTCCAGTTACCTGCACTGATAAACTCAGATGTTTAAGGTAACGTGTCTCAACATGAAACAAAATGTTATAGTAAAAGCAGCCTAGACTGAAAGCCAGTGGTCTACGACATAACAACATTAATGTTGTGATTAAAGTCATCCTTTAATATGCTACATGTTCAACAACTTAGTTTTATGCGCTAAAATGTAGAAATGTATTTTGTTAGGTTTTGTTAGTCACATTGGTGTCGTTCGGGGGACTAGAGGGGTGGGTGATGGAGGAAAACGGTATCCTGTGACCATTTCTTAATTTGTTGTATATATAACGTTTGTAATGAGTTCACTGTACACTATCTATCTCTTATTAAGAGACATCGACCTCATCTTCGCCACCAACTGGTGACGTCACTGATTACCAAGTTGAAGAAAACAACAAATTTACTTTTTATGTATCTTGAATTTAACTCGATGAAATTTAAAACAAAACGATAACAGAAAAGTACATCTTAGAAAGAATGATTAATTATGAGAAACTCTTCCACTATTAAGTAAGATATATTACCCACCTACTAGGCGGATTTAACCACATGTAGCATACATAATTTAAATGTAATGATAGCGTTTTATATTATTTTTTGGAGATGGGATGGGGTTTCTAGTGGATTCCTTCTCCATCATATCAAGGGATTAGGTTAACTTTGTAAACTTTAATAAAGAACTCCCAACAAGGATTCGATATCTTACATGATCATATATATAGGCTACTTAGTATTTTATTGTAAAGTGTACAACAAGTCTTTTCTTACGTTTTATTACCCACATTACTGTCCAAATATACTTTCTTTTCTAACTCTAAATTCGTTTGCTCTTCAAGGAAAATTCAAACTTGCTGAGAGCCAATCAAGCTTCTAATGACGTCATCTACCAACCACTACGTCATCAGTATAGGAGACTATATTTTCTTGGATGTCAACTATTGAGAGAGGAAAGAAAGAGAGCACAATCCCTATCTTACTCTTTGTGTGTATTTGGAGGAGCGGGGTGGGGTGGGGTTTTGGAGGGGTTAGATGACAAACCCATCACATTGGTGACCAAGTAGATGTTATAGTAGTTAATTGCACCACCATCAGAACGCTAATTTGTAGAATGGGAATTACACGGTAATGTGCCGTAGTTTTTCTGATTGTATTGTTTCCTAATTTGTAGCAAAGTCGTCGTTACTTTCAAAAATGAAGAGAAAGGTTTGTTCACCTACTCGTGTGTCCGTGATTAGATATTGCTGGACCTGCTCTCGCTCTCCACGCACTCCTCGTGTGCAGAGTATAACTTCCTTCATTGGTCCAATTGTAAGTAATGTTATGATTCATCCCAATTCCAGACCCATTTCCATACCTCCCACCCCCCCCCCTCCCCACCTCTACCCCGACAAACACTTGACCACTCAGAAAATTAATTATACGTCTAATTATGTTAATATTTCTAAACGTATTGTTTTAAGCAGACGTGTTTGGAATGCTTTGGTTAAAATCTGTACATAATGTATCCACATACACTCGCTAACTAGGAGTGCATGATTAAAATTTGTCTTCGTATTTCCTTTTACTACATTTTGATTTAAACTGTGACGTATCGGTTACGTACTGTCTTAAATCTAACAAGAGTAGAGCCACATTAATTGTGTCAATGTTAAAACTAAATGACATTCATCGGTTATCTACAATACCATTGTGTTATTAAAATCGATCTACAAGAACTTATAGGTGATATTAATTAATATCTGTGATGTGTTTGTTCTAAGTCAGCATTTCTTCATTTCTTTCTGTTCCTATGAATTATCGTTCTTAACACGAAGACAAGAAGATAACGTCATGTTACGTCAAATCATATGATTTAAAATAACAAATGTATAGTATGTGCATATTAAGTTACTGAGAATTCAATAACATCATCGATCAATACTTTTCATTTTATTCTTAAATATTATTTCAAGTTTCGCTTTATAATTATCTTTATTGATTTATGATCTGTCCGTTTCAAATCATCATTTTAATAACTTAGTTTATTATCGATTTTACGGTATATCCTATTTGATGTTTTAACTGGTCCCTTCAGCGCACGAAGAATATAACATGAATGCTTCAAAATAGTTCACCGACAAACAAATATACACAAGTTTTTATTTAGTGTTAACGCTAACTCTTCGAAAATAACAGTCAAGTTAAGGGCGCTTTGATCATGCGCAGTTAGTTAAATCTCTCCAGGTATGATGATATGACGTCAATATAGAACTTTTAACATAACGAAATTAATTAATGAGATAGACAGGTTCCCATTAGTGTTAGCGCTGTTAATGGATATCATATGGTTATTTTTTATTTGCTAACTCTAAATTTTTGCAACATTTTGAAAGACTGTCTGTTGAAGTGTTCTTTACCTTTTGACTCAAAAGAGACTGTAACGTCAAAAACCTTAAAAAGGAAAGTTGAGAAGAAAATGTAAATTTGACTTATTAAAAAGAATCATATGCTAAGCATCCTGTTGAAATTTGTATTCAATTTCTGCATTGCGTTTTGGATATATCGATTGCTGAAATTGTAACAGATTGTACCAAAAGTGAACTTGAAGCAAACAGGTGTGATGTCATAGTTGCACACTGACAGCAAAATATTCCATTTTTCTTATGTTTTTACTTCCTTAGTTTGACTTTGGATTGGAAAGGATCCTAACTTTGCTTTAGGGTATGTGATGATGACAATACCTATTAATTGCAAAATACACATAGTTTAGTGCATACCAAGTTTTTATTCCTTATTGAAGGCAAACAAATATATGCAACGGTGAGGTCGTGTGCGTCTGTTACACTTGCTTGAGTCCGCGATAACTCAACAACGGAGTGATGCATATTTGTCATATTTGTTATGTAGATGTATTATAGTAAGAAGGTGTGCCCAATTTTTGTAGCACTGACCTTATGAAATTAATAAGGTTATGGTGTCGAATGTAAAACGTTTTACATTGCAATAACTCCGCAACCCGAAGTCGGATTCCAGCCAAACTAGTTACAAGTTGCTGGTCAATATCTGGGCATCCCAAAATCCTGGACCCATTTTTGAACTGGTGGGACCAAATTTAATTTCCAACTTAAATTTTGGGGCAACTTCTTTGGGCCCGAATTGTTGGGTCCCAATATTTTGGGACCATCTGAGCCCACATTTTCTCTCCATTGCAACACCACCGCAACCCTAAGTCGGATTGTAGCCAAACTTGGTAAACAGTTGTTGGTTAATAGCTGTTACATGAATGCCATCTGGACCCCAATAATTCCGGACCCATTTTTGGGCCGGCAGGGCCCAACTTTTATTTTCAACTCAAATGTATTTTTTGGGGACAAGTTCTTTAGGCCCGAATTTGTGGGCGCAATATATTTAGGACCATTTGAGGGCATCGTTTTATTGGGCCCAATTTTTGGGAAGGGCCAACATTTTTTATCGCAATTACTCTACAACGTTTAAGTATATCTGATTGTATCTAATCTTGGAGTACAGTTGTTGGTTAGTAGCTGGTACATATAGGCATACTTATTATGATAATGAGTGATGCATACAACACTTTAATATTCCACTTACCGAAGAACCATAGTGACCGTCGGGCTCTTGTTAATATTTTACAGCCTCCATTTACCCTACGTTGTTATTGTCGTCATATGTAAAGCCTTCGCTTTTAAGACGATACGATCATGTGAGCTTACATAATTCAACAAGATTGAATGCTGATAATGTTCTGTACATTAAGTAAGCCTTACATGCGATGTAACGCTCTCTGTGTTTTACTTTTCATTGTATTATTTCCTTAAAGTGTTTTAGTTTACTGCATCTTTAAAAGTGTCTACTTGTTTGTGAGACTAAAGTAGAATCAAACCAACGATTTTTGTAATATTGTGTGATATGTAAACTATCGATCATTTTAATAGTATGTAATAGGTAAGCTATTGATCATTGTAATATTATATGATAGGTATCTTTCGATCTTTTAATATTATGTGATAGGTAAGCTATCGATATTATGTGATAGGTAAGCTATCGATCATTTTAATATTATGTGATAGGTAAGCTATCGATCATTTTAATATTACATGATAGGTAAGCAATCGATCATTGTAATATTATATGATAGGTATCTTTCGATCTTTTAATATTAAGTGATAGGTAAGCTATCGATCATTTTAATATTATGTGATTGGTAAGCTATCGATATTATGTGATAGGTAAGCTATCGATCATTTAATATTATGTGATAGGTAAGCTATCGATCATTTTAATATTACATGATAGGTAAGCAATCGATCATTGTAATATTATATGATAGGTATCTTTCGATCTTTTAATATTAAGTGATAGGTAAGCTATCGATCATTTTAATATTATGTGATTGGTAAGCTATCGATATTATGTGATAGGTAAGCTATCGATCATTTTAATATTACATGATAGGTAAGCTATCGATCATTGTAATATTATATGATAGTTAGCTTTCGATCATTTAATATTATGTGATAGATAAGCTATCGTTGAGCAAGTCACTTTAAGACCTTTCCGCGTTTGAGAAAAAGTAATTTTAATTTTTGAGATACCTTTTCTTGCATATTTGTTAAGATACAAGACTCGCAGATTTGAATAAGTTTTGACCGATCGGCTCTGTATAGTATATACCTTTAGTTTTATTCTTTCATTATCACAACAAATGTACTAAATTTGGGGCAAATTGGTTAGATATATGTAGTATTTTAATGGCTGTTGGTTATATGGGAGAGAGAGGGGGCGGGTTGATGCCCCTTTATTTGTGAGTAATATTAATATTTGTTAATTGGCTTCAAATTGGCTTTAATTTTTATTTTAATGCGCTTTATAAATAGTTCTACTGGTTTCATTTTATTTCAGATCTTCTTTATTTCTTTATATTCCGATATTTTCCTTCGATTTAGAACAATTCTTAGACTACATATAATACTTGCTCTATAATTATTGTTATATTTAATCATTAATTATTAGATTGCATTCTATTTCAACCATTAATTAATTTTAATTTCTTTTAAGATTTAGTTTGCTTTATTTGGTACCTCCTATTTCTATTTTATAAAATTAACCTTGTATATTACCCACGCGTAATACAGTGATTATTAGAGGAATATAGTTAAATGTTATGATAATAACAATGGCTGGCTGTCTACCGTTATACCATTGATTGTGTTACTCAAAATCAAACTAAAACACTGTCTCAGACATTAATTAATAACAATGACATGTTTTGTTTTTTAATCCAGTTCTTTGTTACATTATGATGATCTCTAATGATGTGTCCTCGAAGACAATAGGAACACGTAACTCTGACGTATTAACGTATGCTTTTAACATGATTGCTACGAAGATATTGTTCTGTATATTAAACATTAACCTTAAATGTGATGATCGGCTCTCCATACATATCTTTCATTCTTCTTGTATCATTATTTTGCTTCTTCTTATTACTGGTGCTGCTTGATGATTAATAAATATTCATGATCTCTACATTGTAATTCAGCTTTTGTCGTATTTGCTTCAACCCAATTGGATATTATGAAGCCATATAGTTTACCGATATAACCCAAGCCCTGTCACGCAAAATTGAATATATTTACATATCTACAAATACATATTAAAATATAAATATGGAAGAAATCACTGCGTTGCGGTATCTGTTTATGATATTACATATTTCGAAGGATATATTTATCCCTTCATTTTGTAATTGTTCTTGGTATCTCCCGTATTTCTGCATGTAAGTACAAATATACAATGTTTGCAACAAACAAACTTGTTCCCTTTGAGGCGATCCTGGTCTCTCATTGTGATACAATTACAACCGATTCATCCCATTTATCTGTTACTATATCATAAGTTCATATCGTAGAATCTTATGATGAAATTATTGATATGTATAGATATTGTAATGTCAATGGAAGCAATAAAAGAAAACTAATCAGAGAAATATTTTCAACAGTATTATCGCTATGCAACATCATGGAGCGGTAATAGCTCCATGGTAACATGTAGTCTATGTACTAACTTGTAATTTTAACCTCTTACTCTTTTTCCTGTCCCGCGTCAAGGTCACACAGAAGGTTATGGCAATACAGTAACTCTCCGGCAAAGCAGGTTAATCTGGTATACTTGCGGTTTAGATTAAGAAATTCTCCTTATGAAAGTGTTGATATCGCCATGTGTGCCTTTAATTTAAACTTTCTCTTCAAGTTCATCCCAACATTTTCTAGAAACAAGTGCTTTTGCAATAGATTTTAAACTTCCAACTTATTTCATTTCAATCAAATATTCAAGAGGGTATAATCAAATGATCGTATGTGCTCAATTGCTCAATTTGGCATATGGTGACCATTATCTGATTTTTTGGGGTTATTACGATATCATCTCCAGGCAGGATTTTAACGGTTATACGTATCCCTTGTATAGCTGACAGATTGTGATGCGTATCTGTGTCCATTTGCCTTATTCGTGTTGATTGTATCAAGAGGGAAGTGTATTCCTTTCCTTTGGTAACAAATCTTATTTGGTTTATGTTCCGACAAGATGTAGAACGGGGATCCTGACCATATATTGAAATGTATTTTTATACTTACCTGTAAAATCCTAAAATTAAATGAGACTTCGCAGAAGTTGAAATTTGATTAAGATTATCTCGTCGTAACATACAGGGAGAGGGATCACATGAGATCGTCTAATTCACCACTTAGTGTCAGTCTTTTAAAGATGAGGGTTCACTTCGAAACCAAATCCGACCAAAACGGGTTGGGCTAAGGGAGGGCATGTGATCCCTCTCCCTGTATGTTACGACGAGATAATCTTAATCAAATTTCAACTTCTGCGAAGTCTCATTTAATTTTAGGATTATCTCTTACGTAACATACAGAGGTCGGTCTCCCATGAGACTTTAAAGCTTGAAGTGAACACGAAGCAAGGAGAATAATTCGTAGATCAACAAATTTTCTGTGTCTTCTTTGTTTTATTTTGTACTTGACTAGAGTGATTCACTCTGCTCAATGACTGTGTACTTACTTGTAAACACAATAAACCATATGGTTAACAACAAATAATATGAATTTCTTTAGTTATTTGAGAACGTTATTAACAATATACTTTCTTTCCTTTTGCACCAGTGAAGGGAATAATTTCTGTTCTGTCATTTTGTGAACAGAAGCTTACGAACAGAAGGATAACATTGCTTTAGTAACTGAATCTTAGCATGTGTTCAATGCACGCAACACAAATGTTCCTCTTCGATAGCAGGCGTAATAATAGTATTAACTTAACAGAATGTTTGTAAATGTCTCGTTTTGATGGAGAACCTCCTTATTGTAAAACTTCGCAAACGTTTTTTCTGACTTCCATCCAGCAACTTTTAATATTTCTTCGATCGGCACACTCCTAGAGTAGGCGGCTGAAGTTGATGCGGCCCTTGTACTATGAGCGGAAAATGTTTTAGTATCAACTCCGGACAAATCCAAGACCAGCTTGATCCATCTTGCAAGCGTGTCACGAGAAACTGCAGCATGCGGTTTTACATAACTAATAAATAGTTTTGAGCAACTACCTCTTAGGTTCTTTGTTTGTTTGAGATAGAACTCTAATACTTTCACAACACTAATCGATTGATCTTCTTGAAAGTCTCTTAGTACAACTTTTATCGGACCAGATCCAGGTCGTGATTGTTTGATCTGGTCAGGGATCGTAAAGACAAAAGTACTGCCATCCCCATGCCCTGTGGAGATATCTAATAGCTGCAAGGTTTGTAATCTTTGAGCGGAAACTAGTGCCACTAAAGTAACCAGTTTCAGTGTTAGCATCTTCATAGAAAGTGAACTTAAAGGATGCAGGCCTCTTAAATACCTTAACACTATTGAAACATCCCAAATGTTATCGTACCGACATGAAGGCGGTCTTAGATGATAAACTCCCTTTATAAATCTTGATACCAAAGGATGGTTGCCTATGGTATTATCAGAATCCCTCATAATTATTGATGAAAGAGCACACCGTGCGGTGTTCAATGAACTATAACCGAGTCCGGAATTGAATAGGTGGGTAAGGAAAGTTACTAATCCGTCAAAGACGGTCGAAACATATCCACCTCCCTTTGAATACAAAACTGTCCCCACTTTCTGTGGAAACCTGCATATTGTTTTTGTGTTCCTTTTCGCCATGATGAAATGATAATTTTGCTAGATTCTGGTGAAAACCCTTGCATTCGGAGTGCCTCCCCGACAAGCGGCAAGCCAGAAGCCGCAGTTTGGGGCAAAGCGGATGTCGAATTGTATCTCCCGGAAGTACCAGCATGTCCAACCTCTGTGGAATAATAATTGGATTTGCGGTAAGAAGAGACACCAAAGTTGTATACCAAGGTTGGGAAGGCCAATCTGGCACAATAACAATTCCATATGCCTCATCTATTTTTATTTTTTGTATCATTTTGCCAATGAGACTAAAAGGGGGAAAGGCATAAAAATAAAAGTCTTTCCAATTTACCGAAAAGGCGTCCACAAAACATGCCTTTGAATCTGGCTTCCATGATGCATATGTATCTATTTGTTTGTTAAATTTTGATGCGAATAAATCTATGCTAGGGTATCCAAACCTAGCTACAATATCGCCAAAAAACTTTGGTTGCAACATCCACTCGGTATGATGTTTCTGTGGACGTGATAATTTGTCCGCTACTACATTGTCTTTCCCTGGTAAAAAGGCAGCAGAAATCCAAATATTCCGTTCAATTGCCCATAACCAGATAGCCTTAGCAACCAAATTAGACTGCATGGAATGCGAGCCTCCCATGTTATTAACATATGCTACAGCTGTTGTATTATCTGACTGGATACGAATGTGGATATCCTTGGAGCCTAAACACAGCTTTTTCAACGCTTGTAGAATAGCTTTTAATTCCAGTACATTTATATGTAAACTCTGCTCTTGTGGGTTCCACACGCCCGACGCTTGCGCATGCGGCCTAAGTGTAACCGCACCCCACCCTAATAGGGATGCATCAGTTTGAATGATTAGAAGTGGGTCCGGAATCAAAATTTCCCGGTAGTTCCCTTTCAAATGCTCCTCCCACCAAGATAACTCTTCTAATGCTTGGGATGAGAGTAACATTGGACTGTCAAAGTTACCAAAATTACGTTGGAGAGCCGAAGTTTTTTCCCTCTCTAAAAACCTATAAAAGAGGGGCCATGTCGCACCCCTGGGAAGAGAGACACAAGGTAGCCAATAACAGCTGCTACCTCCCTCACCGAAGGTGTGAATTTCTGTTTTAACCTGGAAATATGACCCAGAACCTCAATTATCTTGTTTGATGTTGGCCGAACTGTCATTTCTGTTGAATTCAACATGAACCCTAAATAAATTAGTTCTCTGGATGGTTTCAATATTGATTTCTTAGTGTGAACAATGAAACCTAGCTCTTGAAATAAGCTGACTGTTTGCTGAACAGCACTTAAGCAGTCTTCATAACTATTCGCTAGTAAAATTGAATCGTCAATATACCCCCCATACAATCAACTCCTTGTTTCCGCAAATAGGCAAACAAGGGTTTCAGAAATTTCGTAAAAACCCTTGGGGCTGACGTAATGCCCATTGGCAAGCAAGTAAACTGAAACAGCTCATTTTTCCATCGAAAACGAAAAAATTTTCTGAAGCAATTATATACTGGAACCGAATAGTATGCATCTTTTAAATCCACAGAAGCCATATAGCAGTTCTTATGCATTAACTTTAAAGCTGATGCCAAGGAATCCATTTTGAAATGGTGATACCGGATATGCAAATTTAATCTTCTGAGATTAAATATAACTCTATTTGAACCATCTTTTTTGGGAATAACAAAAATGTTTGAAATATATTCCCCCTGGGTATGTGTCACCCGTTCTATTACACATTTGGAGAGTAACTTTTCTATTTCATCTTGAATAATACTCATTTCGGCTATTGTACGTTTTGGTTGTAACGGTGGTCTCAACTGAAATGGCTCTTGGTCCTTAAATTCGATTTTGTATCCTGTTACCCACTCAAGGATAGTTTTATCAGATGTCAACTCCCGCCACCTTGGCAAGCAGTTTTTTATTCTACCACCTATGGCTTCTGTTGATATTAACTGAAAATCATTAACAACATATTCCTTACCTCGACAATCTAATGTCTTGGTTGTTTCGGGGGTCGGTAGTGGGTCATTTGTCCTCTGGCACGTTTGTTGCCCATCATGCCACGGTCTAAAAAATGACCAGACCCTCTAGAGAATCCTCTGCCACGAAATGTACCACGTGTGTAAGGTGGCCTTGAACCTCTGACTCTCCCCTGATTTGCCGTACTTATACGTGCGGACACTCGGTTAGCCTCAGCTATGTCTCTTAATTTTTGGGATACATCATCACCCATCAACATTGTAGTAACTGGATTTGACCGGTTACACAGATTTCTATACTCTAGTCTCAAATCTGGTCTGATTAACTCACGCCGAAAATGGTTGAGTTCCATGTTCGCACTGCCCAATAGTGCCAGCGCATCTGTGATCTTAATAAGCGTTGCTTGAGTGCCCATTTTTTCTCTCGTTGACAAAATGTCATCCATTAAGGTTGTTAATGCTGTAATTGCCTTAATATTACAAACTTGCATTTTTTGGAGCTTCACATCTGACGCTCTTGTATTGTTACGAAGGCCATTCCAAATGACCTCATTTATCTGAGTTGTCTGCAGCATTTCTAAATTAGCTGGCGTATCATATTTGACCAATAACCCTTTGAGCTTGGTTTCTGCCAGGCGTTGTTTTAATACATTATCCACTAATGTTTTAACTCTGTCATCGACAGATTTTCCTGGTTTCTTTTCTAGTTCTAAGAACGCCACAAGGTTCTGAAACAATGCATCGTTATCTGCAGTAACTGGGTTTGCCCCTTCCGGAGACAAGGGTGAATTGTTGACCTCATATATCGAGTCCTCAGGCAACAAATCATACACTGCTTCAAGGTCTAAATTCCTGCAGCTGGAGCTGCTTTCATTTTGTGACTCAAGTAGCTTTGAATTTGTGTCTTTCCCTAACACCTTGTTACTCAATACTTGAATTTGGTTCTGCATTGCTAAAATTGCATCTTTCATATCAAAACTTTGAGTAGTTTCAGTTGAGGGAATTAATCGGGATGTACCTGAGCCACCTGGCGCATCCAAAACCCCAGACATCTCATCCTCGTCAATAAGGGACATAATATCATCCTCACAAGTATTAGCCATGTTTTTTGAATGTTAAACCATTCAAGAGGGGTAGATAGTCTAAATATAACTTTTGCTTTAAATTCCCTATTCACCCGGAACAGGAGAACACGTTTGCAATCTCACCCGGAGATTAAAATGCACGTTTTATTGTATTAGCTACAGCCTCAGGTAGGCTAAATCTTAACGTTAACTTTCTGCTGCAATCTCACCCGGAAATTGCTTTATAGGCTAAGCGTAGAGCCTATAGCCTCTAATCTGTAATCGCACCCGGCGATTTAACCAAAGCTTGACTCAAAATAATGGGCAACACAACAAGAACTCACCAAGTTCAACTGCACGAATTCAAAGTCAGTGTGCCACACACTGACGTTAATAGCCGAGACGATTCCCGAGACGAATTGTAGCGAGGCGTTTACCTTCAGAGGCAGAGGTTAAAAGAACTATACCAACGTTCCAACAGTATACACTACTAGTACTACATTGCTGTGCAGAGCAAACAACAAATATTTTTCTTATTCTTTCAATACTCAATAGCGCACCACGAAGTACGCCAGGATTACGTAACAGTATATAAACATATAGACAATCTGCATTCCAGGAAGGAAAGCACCGAATTATCTAACAGTATAACACTAAGCCTATTCAGGAGCCGGGAGAACCGCTGTAGACGGTCCTTCCACGGCAAGGTGAAGTTAAACACTGACACTAAGTGGTGAATTAGACGATCTCATGGGAGACCGACCTCTGTATGTTACGTAAGAGATAATTGTGCTATGACATTCGCCTGGACTACGATCTCTGTATTGTTTCTTCGGTGACCATTTGAGTCATGTTGCTTCTATGGTTCCTTAGGTAATAAAACCTTATAGAAAATATTTGTTTTTTATCAAAGATGTGTTCCTTGCTGGTATCATCATGTCAAAGATAACCTAATGTGTAACGAACGATGTTTATCTTTTTAATGTTTTATCTTCGTCGAGCACTTACTCTCTTTTTTTTAATGAAACGAAATATTTCCTGATTCGACTTACCAATGTCTCGATGTTTATGACGTCATGTATGTATTGGTATATCATTGTTTCTCTGCTTTTCGCTACAGCACTGTGTTACTAAACAGGAGAAAACAGTTACAGAGTATAATACTAAGGTAGGTTGATGGATATTGTAGTATACTTATTTAGAGTTTTGATTTCATTGGGACCTCATATGTAAAGAGATGGCTGTCATAAATGTCTATCATATATTAACAAAAAAAGTTTGGAGACAATTATTTCAGTGCGCGTACAGTCACATGATCAGAAGGATCGGTGTAGTTGGAACTTCTATATCATCATTCGGCATTTGCAAATACTGTTAAATATTTAGGACGAGGTACCAATATATTTTCTATAAAAAGATGCGTAAGAAACCCAACGGTGTTCGACTTTAAAACTTCTTCGTTTCATATACTTCTTTCATGATAGGAAAGGTTTGCTAAGTCTACGCATGCGTAACACGGACGATTGTAATTGTATTTTATGTAGCAATATGTGATAAATTGGTCAAAGTCTGCTGATATCAGACCTAAACGTAAGAGAAACGATAAAAGTTAATGATAGAAAATGGTCATCAATTTACTAAAGTAGTAACGTGGGAATTAATAACAGAAAATAAAGAACAAAAAAAAGGATAAGATCACTCGGTGATCTTCGAAACATTTGATCTTTTGGAACTTTCTCGTGAACCATCACTGTATAACTTGAATTTATGGACACTCATTTCAAGCGATCAA
This sequence comes from Apostichopus japonicus, assembly GCF_037975245.1. NCBI lineage: Eukaryota > Metazoa > Echinodermata > Holothuroidea > Aspidochirotida > Stichopodidae > Apostichopus > Apostichopus japonicus. The sequence goes on from NC_092567.1 coordinate 11,820,812, forward strand.
GTGTAAAGCTGTGCATTTTTGTTTATATGTATTGTTAAAGGATCCAAGCTGCCACTCCAGCTCTTGCGTTCCGATAATCCTGTGAGAATTTCGTTTTTCATTGTAAGTTATCTTTAAGCCTCTTTACTTTACCTTTATTTTTTTCCTTCCCTTTTTCTTTTTTGTAAATTTCCATTCATGCCCGGTGAAGAAGAACTTAACTTTCCTGCCTTAAGTGAACCTGATAGTACTTACCATACTAATGAGGTTAAACCTACTCATGAGAATATTGATCCCGATGCCAACTTTGATGATTCTTTAACTGCCCAAAACACGTGTAGCTATTATGACGTCAATGAAATTAACTCAAAGTCCGGCAACAATTTCTTTGCGCTACTCCACATTAATTCAAGAAGCTTAGGGAAAAAAAATTGACAATTTGTTTACCTTAGTTAAATCACTCCATAACAATTTCACTTGTATCGGTGTGTCTGAAACCATGGAGGTTTACCTCCATGCTGAAACGTGGATAAAAGAAGATACCCCTGTTCATCTCCTTCAACTCCCTGGTGATTCATTTGTTATCAAGGTCACGTTCAAATGTGAGAAGTGGGTGTGTGGGCTTTTATGTTAATGATTCATGCGTTTATAAAGTCAGGAATGACTTATAACTGTTTTTAAAGAGGGTTGTTGCGAGTCACTTTTTATTGAAGTTTAAAACCCGTGTGATACTAGTAGAACCTTGATAGGAATTATATACCGTCCTCCCCATGACAGTAATTTTATTGATATTATGGATAATTTTGAAAATATTACTATTGATATATGCAATGAGGGTAAACCATGCTACATTCTTGGGGACTTTAATTTAAACTTACTTGAGTCACGTAAATATAATGTTGCGCAGTTTGTTAATACTGCTGCAGCTTCATACTTCAGATCTTTAATTAACTGTCCGACAAGATCTTCAAAAAATTCAAACACTTCATTGCTTGACAATATATTTACCAATGTTACTGATAAGATTTCTGTTAGTGGTGTTTGATTGCATGATATTTCCGATCATTTTCCTGTGTTTTGCTTAACGTCACACAAAATTACTCAACAAAATGATAGAACCAACAAATTTAAGCGTAATATGTCTCCGATTAATTTAGATAAGTTTGTACACAATCTTTCTATGGAACCTTGGAATCGTTTTTTTGATAGTAACGATCCTGATACTGCATATCGTACTTTTATTTCTATTTATTCTAAGTCACATAACAATAGTTTTCCTTTAGTAAAAGTTAACAAACGCACTCCAAGGAAAGACTGGTGTACTTCTGGAATTGTAAATTCATGTCATACTAAATACAAACTTTATAAAAAAAAGTATATCAAAAAGCCTAGTCAAGAAAATCGTGAGAATTACATTAGATTTAGGAATAAGTTAACCAGTGTTATTATTTCGATACATTTAGATCATCTAATCACAAAAGAACATGGGACTGCATTAATTCTCTCATCAAGAGCAAAACCTCCACTTCTTGAAATTGGATGAAAATTGTGGTTCTAATCCCTGTGATATTTCTAATGCATTTAACGATTACTTTACTAATATTGGTCCAAATTTAGCCCGTGATATTCCGGTTGGTATAGAGAACCCCCTAGACTATATGTGCCAAGCTAATCCCATGTATTCTTTCTTTTTAATGCCTACAGACAAAGTGGAGGTTTTAGATTGTATTTCAATTTAAAAAAATCAAGCTGCGGTTATGACGACATTAGTCCTAAAATTGTTAAATTATCTGGTTCTGCTATTTGTAATTACCTCTCGTGCATATCATTAATTGTTCTTTTTTCCAAGATATTGTTCCGTCTGACTTGAAAATAGCTCGTGTAGTTCCGGTATTCAAAAGTGGCACGCGAGAGAGCGTCAGTAATTATAGGCTTATATCTGTCTTACCTTCGCTTTCAAAGATCTTCGAAAAGCTTGTATTTAATCGTTTAAATTATTTTTAAATAAAACATGATCTATTGTATGATCATCAGTTTGGCTTTATGCCTCCACGAAACACGTCTCAGGCTATTTAAGTCTTTTAGATTATATTATTGAATCTTTTGAAAGTAAATGTCTAGTTGGGGGGATTTTTTTAGATCTCTCCAAGGCTTTTGATACGCTTGACCCTTCAATTCTGTTAAAAAAGCTTGATAAATATGGCATAAGGGGGGGGGGTGCATTATATTGGTTTAATAGCTACATTCATAATAGATTCCAAAATGTTACTTTATCTGGCGCTAATTCTTCGAAGCAGGCAATTCATTGTGGTGTTCCCTAGGGCTCTGTTCTTGGACCCTTATTGTTCCTCATTTATATAAACGACCTTCCTAATGTCACTCCAAAAAATTTCACTTTATTTTGTATGCAGATGATACGAATTCACTGTATAAAGGTCGTGATATAAATACTCTTGTTAACGATATCAATACTGAAATTCCCCAAATTACTGCCTGGTTCAGATCCAATAAACTTCACTTAAAAGCTAAAAAAACTACCACCAGTATTTTTCGTCCCAACCAAAGAAAAATAGTTTCTTCCAACCTTGCGATTATAATCGATAGAACGCCAGTACCTTTCTCCATTCCACAAATTTTCTTGGCATTACACTATATGAAAATCTCAGTTGGATCACACATATTCAGACCTTCAAAAGAAAAGTGTCCAAAGCCCTTGGTATTATCAATCGTTTAAAAATAAATTGTCCCCTTTAAAACTCTGTTAACTTTATACAATATTCTAATCTTGCTTTTTTTATCGTATTATTGTATTGTGTGGGGTTATACTTACCCTAGTCATATTAATAAGCTTTATAATCTACAAAAGAAAGTGTTGCGTGCAATTTATGATGTTCCTTACAATAGTCACTCGTACAGCCTCTTCTGTGACAGCAAACTCTTAACCATATTTGAATTAGTCAAGTAGGCTACTACACCTTAATCTTTGTATTTAACTTTTTCACGACAATCTACCAAGTAGCTTTTCCTATTTTTTTTTTTTTTGTATCAAATTATTGTTTTCATACTTACAATACCCGCAATGCAAATTTACTTTCCGTTCCCCATTATTCTCTTTCAAGTAGTCAACATTTTGTCAAATACTCTGCTATTTCTTATTGGAATTCCGTACCAACTGCATTACATTCAATTAATAATCTATCCTCATTCAAACTTATTTAAGAGCGTTACCTTCTTTCGAATAGAATTTTATGGTTTAGTCTAAAATTCGGGCCACGTCTTTGTTAAAGTTTTGTTTTTCTTCTCCCTCCCCCCGCTTTTTCTTTTTATTATTATTATTATTCATTTTTCTTGTACCATTTTTTGGGTCATACTTTGTACCTTTGTTTTGCTTTGTAAGTTTGTATTTTGAGGATACCTCACTTACAAGTTCTTATGAACTTTCTGGGATCCCCACAACCATAGATTTTGTATGTATATACTTGAATTATGTAAAATGTTGATAACGTTGATGGTTGAAATATAGTTGAACAAACAAACAAACAAACAACAAACACATAATCTAAAACAAATGAACAAACAACTATACTTTGCAAAGAGACAATAAATCATTCATTCAATCATTTCCGGAAGACAAATTATTTTGATGGGAACTTGTTTACAACTAGCTATGTTCGTTTATTAGTCTCGTAGATACATTGATGCATGGCTTGAAAATTTGAATCAATATATCATGAAGATCTGTGCAATGAATACACAATTGAAACTGACATTGACACACTGTGTGAATATACGTTGTTGATAAACTAATAATATGATATTGTCAATAATATCGAAATTGATCATCGTAGCTATTTGTGTCATTGCTTTGTCACATATTTTTAAGGGCGCTTTTGAATAGTGGTCAATAACATATATTAAGCATTATAACATCCCGTTTGTCTGAGTTCCTATCCGAGTGTGTGTGTGTGTGTGAAGGTGTAAGTTGAATTAAGCTCTGACTTGGAACAGAGGACGGGACGTGAGGATACTGATGCTGTGTTGGTTCAGCGCGATATACATGATATGCGAAGATTGCAAGTGTTTTGTGAGATGTCAAATACCAATGTTTTATAATAATACACTATACTGAAATTGCTACTGCTGGGGAAGTTTTAGAACTCTGACTACGAGGGTCAACCACACCCTCACCCCCATGGGCTTTTCATTTCTACAAAATATTTAGTAGCACAACATTTTGTATGTAATTACTTATAATGACCATATTTATAGTGCACATATGCCTCGGAATGCACCATTTGACTTTTAATTTCGAAAACGACCCACCAGATGGAACTCGGCTGTAATAAACCCATGACACATCTCATACTTTCATGAGACCCTTCAATTTCCCTCCGGTTCATCTCTAATAGATTCAGGTGCTACCTAAGTCAGTCCGAGAATTTATAACGTCACAATCTTGAATTTAGAGATACTTATATAGAAACAACATATAGTGTAAATATGGTTCGAAATGCATCACCCGACGTAATGTTTACTTGTTCCGGAGGAGGGGTCCTGGCCTAAGCACCCAACATGAGGCCTACACCTGAACGGTCGCGCCTTTTTAAAACAAAATCCATAATTCGTCACTGGTTCTGCTATAAAGTTTCATTTCCAATCTATATCAGTTGGAATTTTGGTTTGATTTATCATTTTCTTTAAACACTGTCATGTGTTTAAGGATGCTTATATAAACTTAGCGTAATGCATAAATATACATTAGATACACCATTTCACTTCTAAATATAATTTGTGATTTCGGACAAAGGGCCACGGGCGTTGGCTTCATTACCATGGCAGCACCCACCCCCTTTTTCAATTTATACAATCATTTTTTCGCCGCTATTCCCATGGTTAAGGCCTGGCCCCTACCTAATTTCGAAGCATACAGCTTTTACAACCTTCAGTTGATGCTATCAAATTATTCAATCCATTCATAAGATTTAAAGGGTAAGAAAACTCGCCCAAACCGCCCTCTAAACCAGAATGCAAGATGCATTGAGGTTTCGATGACTTCAGTGCACTAGACTTCTGCTTGTTAGTATAACCAGAACTAGCTGTTACAATAACACTATGGCATGCTAACACAGGCCAGTCTACTCTACGTGGTTAAACACACCTCCATCAAAAGCAATAGGGTTCTTGTACTCAATGTTATGAATCCACGCACCAAGTATTACAAAACAAAACCAAATCTCTAATAACTTCGCACATTAGGGTTGCAGAGAAGTCCACTTATGGACAAGTTAGATTGGAATATGCCCAAGAAACTTCAAAGAATCAACTTGAAAGAAGCTAATACAGGTCACTGGAGGTCAACCTGAGGTCAAAGGTCACCCAAAATGCAGTTCGACTATTGTATTACAATAGCGTAACTCTCAACCCTGTCAGTGGTAGTTTCACAAGTTATCAGGAAAAAACACATTTTGACCCATAAATGACCTTTGGTGACCTTGGATCGCATCACGGTTATTTTTGAAAATGTGTCCCTACTCCATTCACAACTCGTCCTAATATACCAGCCATGTCAGACTTCGTGACTAGAAGTTGTTGCAAAAATTAGCATAAGCGGGCAGTTTTTTGCACATAATCAACCTTGAATGACCTTGGATGACCTGATGGTTTTTATCAAAAATGTTCCTCTTGATGAGGTGCACTCTATCCTAAAATTTGTTTGGCCTACAATGTACACACATAATGTTATGGCTAGAAATGTGTCAAAACCAACCTTTGGCCCCTCATAACTTGAGAACTGGGTGTCCGATTGAAGCGGGAGTTAGTTTCCTATATTCAGCACATAAAGCTCTATCATATGTCACCAAATTTTTAAACTTATCTTTGTTCTGTTTTGTTTTGCCCCGTATCTCCTAAAATGAGCATATTTTTTAAGATTTGACCTTTGACCTTTTGACCTCGCGGTCAGATGTAGTTTGACACGCTGATTCCAAAAAGCAACATGACAAGTCTGTGCGACCATCCTAACTGTACTTATTAAAAAACAAAAACATTGACCTCTGATAACTTCGCACACGAAGGTCGCACAGGGGTCAACTATGGACCATTTTGATCGGAAGGTACCTTTGAGATCCGATTATGGCCACGAAAATTCAAATAACCCAAAAAACTGCTAAAGGTCACCGGAGGTCAACCTGAGGTCAAAGGTCACCTAGATGCGGGTCGACTCCCTGATTACAATAGCGTTACTCCCAACCTTCACGGACATTTGGTTCTCAAGTTATTGCAAAAATACTAGTTTTTGACCCCTGATTGACCTTTGTTGACCTTGGATCACATGACCGTTATGTTTTGAAATGATCCCTTACCCCATTCACAACTGGTCCCAAAATATCAACCATGTCGGATCCTGTCAATGGGAGTTATTGCTTGTTTTAATATTTTGGTTTTTGGCCTCTAACTGACCTTTGGTGACCTTCACAGGCACCACAAAAAATAGGGCACATCTACTCAATGTGGTACTCATATCCACCAAATATTAGATTGGTCCAAGCTTCCCTACTTGAGATACCGTGTTTACAAGCCAGGCGTCACACACACACACACACACATACATACATACATACACACATACACACACTCTCCGCCTGCATGAATGCATAGGTTACGATTTCATCGAAACCAAAAACGTAACTTCCCATTGCCTGCAAGTGAACATTTGTTTTGGTCACTACACAAGTATGCAGACAGTAATGAAACGTGACACCTTGTTGTCATAAGCTGGACCTGATATGTCCATCAAAGTTATGTACTCTGTGTCGTGTGTATTGACAGTAACCGTGTGTATTGACTGTACACTAGTGCCTAGTTAACTAGCAAGCTATGTGTGTAATTACGCTGTAAGCTTGTACTACCCAAGTATGAATTCGCTCGGTGTATAAATAGAACGTCAGGATAGGTACGGTAGAAATTATCTGACGTGCAATTGCAGAAACATTCTACAATTTTGTTCAACAAAACTGTGATTTGCGATATAACAAGCCCAGGTGGCTGCTAGTTGCAATATAGTATTTTAGTTCTGTTATGCGTTCTGCAACTAGCACTGCTGTATACACTGTTGTATTAACGGAGATCGATGGTGGTATCTAACAGTGCTGTTACACCTCGTTCGATTTAGGTCAGAATACCGGCCACAGACGTTTCTTTGTGCACGAGCATTAAATCCCTTTAAAGCTTCTTGAAGCTTTAAATACAATTCATAGTCAACATCAATTATTGAAGGGTCTCCTGTAATTAACATTTACACGATTTCCTTTTTGGTGAATATTGTCTATATAAAGCACCGAACATTTCAAATATTAAAAAAAAAATAGGTATTGGAACGTAACAAAACGTTCTTACCTCATGAAATTAGACACCTTTCTCCATTCATTAATATTGATCAGTATAACATCAATACTTATGTAATTACTAAATTACTTTTGTTACTTTTGTTGTTGCTCTTGATATTTGAGTAATATTTTAACTGTATCACTAGGAGCGTCAATATGGGGATGGGATAGCATCACTGATAGTTGTCGGGGAAATCTTACATTTTAAAGATGTGGGGGCTTGTCATCCGTTAACGACATTCTAAATCAGAAACAAAACTTTATCATTATCATCGTCGTAGTCATCATTAATATTAAATACCATTAGTTAAAAAACCTACCACAGATTAAAAGGACCGGATAGTGAATAAGCCAACTTATACAAATGTTTTGTTCTCTTTTTACGACAAATTCGGCCCATTAAGCATTGCACTATACCAGACATATTAAATAGTGACAATAATAGCGGGTGTACGGTACGGTAATATGTGAAATGCAAGTATAATAAAATTTAAAATTCCTGTAAGTTTTTAAGAATTATTTATCAGTGTCATGTTATTAAGTTTTCACTATAAAAAAATCAAAGTAACATAAAAATGATCAGCAATTTAATGCGTCATGTGTTTTTTTCATTATACAGGTGAGAAAAGTTTTGGGAAAAAAATGGAGGTAAGTGCATATTTAGACCCTTAATGGTATCATGTGTCGTTTACTAATACTTTAAATGTGTTAACATTATATTTAAAATATTAATTTTACATATTGTTATTTGGTCACACAAGAAGTAAGAACGTGACTTGAGGGTTGGGATTATAAAATATTCGATCGCGGAACATTTATGGCGCTACCTCTATAGTCAGATCTATGTTCAAAAACAAAGCTGAAAATAACAACATGTATGACACTATTGAGGATTTTTCTGACGCCATTAGTAACCATAGATTACCCTGCGTGTTACGAAGAATATTCCGTGGTATATTGTGTCACTCGAAACACTATTGTCGATTGTATTTTTGGGGGTGTAGTTCGGTGGGTTTTGCTGCGAATATTTGTTTTTGTTGTGTATTTGTTTCTGGTGATGAGAATAACGAGGGCAAGAGGGAAGGGGACTGAAAGGGATGTGAGTGTCTTAGTTGCTTTTGTCTTTATTCTGTGACGACAACACAAAATATGTACAAATCATATTTGATTTCAAAACATCTGGGAAAAACAAGTGTGCAATTAATTTGTTTTAAATGAAGTCTCTCGTTTAAGCGATTTTATAATATCATATCTGAAATGTACCTTGTGTTTTTTTTTAAATGTTTGATTCGTTTGAAATGATATTATTGTTATTTCTATGCAGACATTACAGAAAGGCAGATGGCGAGACTAGTTTCTGAAGAAAGTGAATAAACCAAGTGAGATGTAATAGCAAAATCATAATTACGTTCGTAAAACTTCCGGGTACCGATACTGGATGTAAAATTATCTCCGACGATGTAATCAAGAGTATGTCCAAAATTGCAACTGTAGCGATCGTTAAACTCTATCGTAAAACTCTTGCTACTTGAGTACATTGCTGATGGAAGAATGAACCAGAAATATTGCTTAGCAACATCACAAAGGAAATAGTAGTTTTCATAATGATCATGGAAATCAATTCTGTCTAAACAAGTTCAATTCTACGATATATGTCTGGATTCAGCAGATTAAACGACCTATCTACCCTCTCAGCAATGGGTCCGGATACAATTCACAAGAGACATAGAAACGTTCATGGTCTAGAGAATAATTCTCTCGTTTACACTGACTACACAACTTTCTTTCTTTTTTTATTTTTCTCTAATTTATTTTCACTTTTGTTATTTTCATATTGTCGCGAGCTCGATTATATTTCCTTTTTTAGTCTAGTGTCCTGTTTATACTGTTCTACATTTTATTGTAAGCATATAGACGAAATAAATGAAATGATTAGACTATCACTTGGTATAAACCATACTTTGAAGTGATGGGCTTAGTCAACAAAATTTCTTATTATCTTGTCTTTAAGATTAAAACTACTAAATCGTAAAGTATACAGTCTGATACATCCAGATTAGTTAAGTAAAGATTCTTGGGTTGATAATTTGTATGTGGTATGAAAGAGCTTTTACATGTTTACTTACAAGTGAACATTTTTGTCTGAAGATTACAGGTAGCAACTCTCATAGTTCTTGTTGCTTTTCATTTTTATTTTTGAAAGATAAATTGTATATTTTATTCACGCCGATCTTTTCATTTCATGAGCCTTTACTGAAATCATGATGACATACATAGTCGTAACGGATAGATATCGATACCATGTAAATAATTCCACGGTTTGATTTTGAGGCAAGATGACCAAAATGCCATCATACAAAAGTATGCACTCAATCGATATGCTACGTCATGTTTAGTTTAGTTTTTTTTCAATTGTACTTTTATGATTTGCGTTTGGATTTTCATTACGTTTTGAGGAATATCCCTAAATTATTTATGATGTACTTTAATCAAATTAATCAACGTTACCATCGATAGTAAATTGTTTATCGTGTACAATGAATAGGTGTAAAGCATTTTACAACATTGCTTAATAATATCGATATAGTCCGCATTTTAAAGATGCAATCATTCGTAATCAATTGCTAAATATTGACAAGATTGACTAAGCAATTCTGCATTATTTGCCTAGATCAATAGTCGTAACAGGTAGATATCGATGCCATGTAAATAATTCCACGGTTTGATTTTGAGGCGAGGTGACCTAAATGCCATCATACAAAAGTATTAACTCAATTGTTATGCTATATCATGTTTAGCTTTCTTTTTTTCTACTTGTAATTGTAAGGTTTGTCGAATGCATTTTCACGAAAGAGAACTAGAAAAGTCAAACAATAGGAAAGAAAAGCTGATAGGAATACCAACCAATGACTTTAATTCAATTCAGGGAGGAAGGAAGGTTTACTATGGTGAACATAATGTGCTAACAAACAACCAATAATTATGTAAATTTAGCGACGATGTAAAATAACATAACGAAATATTTGAAGTTTCCCATGAAAATGTGATATTATCTACCACCTTCATAGAAAAGATATAAAACGTGAATCATCGGTCTGTACTTGATGGTTTATATAAACTACGTTAAAACAATTACGACAAGAAGAATTTGCTGCACTAAGCTGTCAAATATATCAATTTATTTGGTATTATGACCGCCGAACTTAAAATGTATCTATAACACGTACATATATGTAAAACACACTGGCCTCAGTAAACAGGTAATTCACTGCAATAACCGCTCTGTTATCTGATAATCAAACTAGTTTTACTATACTTAAAAACGAATGCTCTTTTGTTTACTTACAAGGACTTATTATTTTTAGTTTAAAGTGAATATGTCTAATGGTCATAAAATATCAGCTGATGTAAATGTTGCTGGAATTCTATGACGTCATATCGTGTATGACATTTTCTTTGTCGACAATCTTTAGCTCGAATATTTTATCGATGAAATAAAGTTAATACGAATATTGATCAAAAAATCAATACATTTAATCAAACTTTAATTCAAACCGATTATTGCATAATCTGGTGTATCTAATGAGATCAATGCTTATATTATATACTTCAGGAAGTAATATTGAATAAGCAAAATGGTTCGTTAATCAAAACTCACCAGCAATTTGCTTTCCTGGTATTGATAATATACATTCATTTAATATATACTGTAGCCTAGTTGTTAATTTAATATTGATTTCATTATCATTTATATCTAATGTTTTTTATATAGTCTGATTTTTCATACTTATTCTCTTTCAAATATACGGTACAAACACAAAAAAACGTTTTTCCTTCCTTCATAAAATACTTTTATGGTGTAATATTGAATAAATAAAATGGTAAACTAATCAAAACAAAAATGACCTATTATTGTAGTTTCTGCTTTCTTGTTATCAACAGTCTGCACTCGCTTAAGATATATAAATAGTGTAATTGTAAGGTGTTGTCTACTTCTGTGCCGACCGGCCGTGTGTGTTGTTTGTAGGATCTGCTGGGTGAATGTTCCGGTCGTCCTGATGTTTGATATAGTTTTGTTCTCTGAAGGGATCGTTTTCAATCCGTAGTGCGGCTTTGGCAGTGATTTAGCTTCCATTCACTATATCACGTAAATGATAAAAAAAAAACACAAATGTTGTACACAATATCATTGCTTTTTTGGTAATGATGATGAATGACGTGATTGAAATAATTAGGGGTAAAAATAAAGTTGCAATTAACATCTCAAGATAGGGAATTAGAAGCATTGTCCGAAATGGGAACAACGAACGTTTTTTTTTTTAAGCTGTTTGCCATACGGTTTTGGGGCAGAATACTGGAGCAATTTCGCAGACGTGCAGTGTTAACGAGGTATAGTCCATCTGCACTTTATATATGACACATTGATATGGCAAGCCTCTCATCTCGGAGCAGCTGTTTGTAATCTAGTAGTCTATGTTGCTACCCTGTCAGAATATCAGTAGCATTACTTTCGATGGCCTACTGCTACCATTGTGTATTTAATATTACTTTTCTGTAATAAGTAAATATTTCTTTGTTAACGAACATTGGGATGAAACATTCGCATTTTTGAATAATTGTAATTCGTGTATTTCTGCAAAGTTTCGTACGAGTAAAAGGTACTGAACAGTTTAACCCTTAGTGAAAGACATTGCTGTTGTCTATTAATAAATTTAATTCTTTTAACTTAAATAAGCCACAACCTTTTCGACTTACTTTTAATCTATATTATACAGACACGATTTTTCCTATCTGCGTTAACTTATCGTTTTCGATTTAAAAATAAGAAAGGTGAGAGATTAAGCTCCACGACAACGTTTGGATATAGATGATGAATGCTAATATTCATGATTTATTGAATATTCAGATGTCAGGTTTGACGAAGAATTAACATTGAATTTCGTTGTCTGTTCTACACAAAGTACGTAACAGAACAATCTCACGTAGAAAAACTGACAAGCACTTTATGAATGAGTGGGTATGAAGAGTATGTTTGTGACAGCAAGGTAACTGCTTACGGAATGAACGGAAAATGTTTTACGAGATGCAGAAAATTTACTAAACGAAGTTGAAAAATGTTATCGTGCCCAAGCCCCCGCCCCCACCCTGAGCCACTTCCATCCTTGATCATTGTTACATTAACGTCCCAACTTGCATGCTCAATAAACTAATTCCATAAGCAGGATGTTGTTGAGTCACTTTATAAAGCCCTTTAAGTTCCAGATTTCTCGATACCAAACCAAATATCATCCTCTGTTTCAGTGGTATAACGTCATTGATCTTTACCATGGAATTGAACTTGTGACTATAATTTTCATTCGAGATACCATAAATTAGACCTATTTATGATGCTTTAATGTATGATACTCGCTAATTATTTTTCATCGGGAATAGTTTTATTTTAACAAACTGGAGAATTGTCAGAAAGCATGTATCGAACTGAACTTGAGATAACCAACGGTTGGCTACATCTTTATTATTTCCCGAAATGATTCAAAACAATATAACTGTAAGGATGTGGTGGACAATGCAAAGAAGCAATATTTTATATTTTTACTACATTCTTTTCGGTGGCGTCATCTATTTAAACCTGCAACTACAAACGGACATCGAGATCAAGTCAAAAATAACATCAAGAGGACAGTGGCTATGAATAGTCATTGGACTTTATGTCTGCCTGTAAAGAAAAGAATATAAACAATAATAAAATAACTATACAATATCTACAATTCCTAGGAACAATATTATCATCACCTAACACCAATTTCAATAGCAATCATGCAATGGACTTCATTATGTCATAATAATTCAATGAGCAGTGATAATAATCCAATGCAGAATATTTAAAGTACAAGAAGTTGAGACCATTACATCATCAGCATGTCTACCTATAACAACAACTTAATCCTAAACAAAATAACATTGACTATCTGCTACTTTAACTATACATATACTGCTTAAAGGTGTGATGTACTATATTGCTTTAAATTGTTACCTCTAAAAGCGTAATACACGGCTGATACAATGCATTGTGCAAGTACTGCAGATAAATGAAGTTGGTTCAAAGAGAATGTTAATATTTTCAACTATAAACATACTATCCCTTTAAGACTAAATCAGCAATCATGAAGGTAACATGTGTCTATTAACAGCATATGTAACAAGACTGCTGATAAAATACATCCCTTGTTAAGAAGCAAGAGAATATTAACTCAAAGAAGACATGCGTGTGATTGCAACACAGTGAAGTATAGCAACAGTAGGCCTACACTTCAATTATACGAATAGTTCACAGTCTACTACTAATAGAATCCCTAAATAGATACACTGGAATGAGGCTCACTAACGATACGAGGGAGCCGCCATTTAAACTAAATAAGAGGGTGGTCTCCCATAATGTTATTTCCTTCACGTGGATTCACTTTCCACTGTGAATCTACCATTCAAAATGATCTGTAAAGTATTATACCCCTTAAGTTATGGTATTCAACTGTACCTAAGGAAACCATATAAATTACTATGAAGATTAAATACCAAGAAAATAAAGTTAAATGTGAGCACTGTGACCAGTAGTTCTTGTGCTGCATGTTACGCTAGCCTAAGGCAACTCCCACACAACCCAAGAATGGTAGAATATATAGTAGAACCTGAAATTACCCCACGGGCCTGGAAACAGTTCGCAATTACCATGATATTATGCAGTTACGGAGTTAATATATATGCTGTATTTGCGAAAAACATACATGGTTTACTTCAAAAATAAAATTTAGACAAATTTATATATATGTATATACATATATATTCCCTGAAAATTATATATATTCCCTTAAAGTATATATTTATATATTCTCCAGGCGTACAGAAAGTATTTTCTTAATAACAAATAAGTATTCTCTTACACTAAAGAGTCTGTCAAAAATATATATTCTCTAACACAAAAAAATATCTTTTCTCTGTCAAGAATGTATTTATTCTCTGAGAGAAAAATAATATTTTTTAAAGAAATTTAATATCCTATTCAAAAAGTATGTCAATTCTGTTCACGATTTTTTTTCTCTAACAAAATATATAAATTCTGTGACAGAAAAGATATATATTCTATAGAAAAAATATTGTGTGTGCAAAAATAAATGTGTAATCTTTGTAAGAAAAAATATACATTCTCTAACAACAAAGTTCTATTCTGTGCAAACAATATATTCTGTAAGAAAAATATATATGTTAAATAAAGTACGGTGCTCTGTAAGCGCCAACTGAGATGTTTTGTTGTTCAGTAACTTCAGTGACCAGCTTACTCATTATATTGGTCACTTGCACAGCTCAAATTTCCTGCGATCTATCACGAGGGCCTATTCAAATTTCTAAGGCAGGTAAACTGTTACGGCAGTGGTGCAGGGCGCATTTTCACTGAAAGGTATATTTTTTTTAGAGAATATATATATATATATATATATATATATATATTTCTCTTAGAGAATAAAACTATTCTTGGCATAGACAAATATAATTTTTGTGTTAGTATATATATTTTTACAAAATATTTATTTTGGTCTCATTTCTCAGCAATTAGACATCCTACTACCTTTCTATTACAGATGCCTATAGAGTCTATCTCAAAGAACAGGAAAAAAAAAAAAAAAATAGGCTACAAAAATATTGTCTTGTAGAGTTAGGTCAACTTAAAAATGTCAAAATATTCGATTGTTGTACTTTTCACTAAAAAATGTACTATTTTTAGTGATGAATTGCTCCTAAACCATCGCATCAGGGTACTTGATTCTTTCAGAGGTTATTAATGTCTAGTACAAACATTACAAAATAATGATTACAATGCTTTCCTATAATATGTTTGCAAGTTGTGCAACTCTAAAGTTGCTATTTCATGCTGCGATTCAGCATGAGGTAGGGGTTTTGATGCCATTTTTTTACCAAAGTAACCATGTTAGAGCTGTCAGGGTTTTATACTTTATTTTTAAGTATAAAGTTCTTACCCCGCCAAATTTCAGGGTTCTAGCTGTTCTCAATATTATTTTATGAAGTTGTTATAAGCTGTTCCGATGTACAAAAGAGGTCGTCTTTGACGGCCAATAACTCAAAACGCGTCATGTTGAAAAAATCTGATAATTTTTTTTCTAGAAGAGATATAGTACAACACTGTTTGTACAAAAAATCAGGAGGGTGTTTTGCCTTTTTTTGAAATGAAAAATCCTCAAAGTTTGGGATTTTTTACAAAAAAACGTTTTTGCCTGTGTTGATTTTCCATGTGTTTTGAGCCTGGGTATCGTACTGTACTGTGCATTCAATACTGTGCAGTTTTTAATTTCATATATAAGAAAAAAACTATTTGCAATGTACTTGTCTGCCCCTGGTTGAATTCATTTAATTAGAAGACTTATAAAATGAATTTCAACCAGTACATACATATGTATGTACAGTGTGTACAGTACATACACTGTACTGGGTGTATATGTAAGGAGTGCCATGAGTGCCAGAAGACTATGTTTAAACCTAACACATGTATACGCAGAGCCAATACAAAGTCCTAACATCTGTATTTCATAACACTGTGTTTTGCCGTAAATTAATTAGATGACAGTTGAAAAAAAAACTAGTGCTAATTTGGTATTGCTGAAAAAGCATCATCTAGACTATAGCCAATTTTACCTAAAAATGTGCATTTTTCTCCTGTAACTAGCCATGAAAAAAGGGGCAAAATTCATTGGAGATTTATCACAAAAATAGAACTTGTTACTGCTTTATTACGGAGATAAATGTTGTAAGATTAACCTTACCGCATCATGGTGGCTGGTGCCGCCTTCTTTTGCATTTTTCAAACATTTAAACCAGAGGGGTAGCTAGGTCGCAAGCAGTTTCGCAAAATTTCTTATGTCTGGCCTTTTTATAGGGGGGGGGGGCTACAAGAAAACTGCTCATTCGTTGGGGTCTGAGGTAGTCTATGTCTACTTTGACCAAAACATGGGCTCGGCCTTTTTATCATTACAAAGATTTGAGATACAACTGAGAGCAATTCTGGCAAATACCTCAGAATTATTCCAACCTATAGGCTATAGCGTAACTGCTTCCTAAGCTACTAGTGGGAGTATAAGCCTCAAAGTCTTAGCTTGTCTACTACTGGATGTCACCTACAATAAATGATATGCAATGCTAGCAAACATGAATACCTTAATCGTCATCCGTCACATAACGAACACATATTCGATCCAGAAGTAGTATCCAGTGATAGTAGTACTATATAGCAGTACTATCCAGTGATAGTAGGCTAATCACACTCTAGAGCCTAAACTATTTGAAACGTGGTAACGAACTAATTAGCCGATTATAACTACCGTATCTTTGTACAGCCTTTAGTACTGTATTGCAATTTTACCATTTCTCTGCAAACCCTAACTTCACATAAAGCTGCCAAAAATGCATCAAATCAGTCAAAATCTCTGAAAAGTTTGAAATGAAAAACATATTGTTACCTTAAAAAGCCTAGATGTTAAACTTCATGTGGTTCATATCCTCTGCAAAATTCTGCACCTTGTTAAAATCATTACCTCAAAAACAGCAATTTCTGGAGATATCTTCAGATCGAATTTAGCATCAAATGTGGCAGCATTTTGCATCCAGCCCATCCTCCGTATGCGTAAATTTTCCAAAGGGGAGGGGGCAGTGGCGGCGGAACCGGGGGGCTTGGGGGGCTCAGCCCTCCCCCTCAATGAAAAAGTTGATGGGGCAAATGTATGATAGGCCCCCTCAATGTTTACCAAGTTACCGAAACGTGCATCTGCCCATTTTTCAATGCATACTTGTCGATCTGTCCGATGCACACGTATACTATATAGGTGTAATAATTTTAGTAAATGCTGGGGGCACGTCCCCTGGCTATAGACCACATTGTCAACCCAACCGCGTCTTCACGCCTTGTGAAAAGTGGAAGCAGTGAGTGTGAGTACCGGTAAGCGCAACACAACTTCGTCTTAGGCCAATGGCTTGCTTCATTTCAGCCAGTTCTCCAACATCCCCTTACTACACTCAAAAACGTCTTTGCGAGTACACTACGAGTAATAGCTACTCTCTTAAAACACCATCGAATATAAAAATTACAATGATTTTACAGACTTTTACGTGCAATCTGAGAAATTGCAGGCTTGAGACCCATATTTCAGGGCAAGGTATTCGCAGCATAAAACACTCGGGAAGTGCCGTTTCCGGCCATCTAGAGGTTTGAAAACCCCAACATTTTCTTGTACGCTCCGCGCCAACCGATGGTGGCGCTCCGCTTAGATAGTCTCTACACATTAGCCCCCCCCAATAATTTTCCCGTTCCGCCGCGCCTGGAAGGGAACCCCCTCACCTTAGACCCCCCCCAGGACGGCGATCGGTATCCACCTAAGTGCCCCCCATCAAATGCTGGTGCCCCCCTGTGCCCCCCAGACTTAAAGTCTGGTGACGCCACTGATTCTTAGTTAGATTTCGTTCACGAACCATTTTGTGAATGGTCCTGGCCACAAACTTTTTCGGGTTTCTTACCCTCAACTTCTTGGAGTTTGGAAAGCCGAAATTGCAAATAAATCAGATCATATCCCTACACTAGTTTGAAGTGCCCTAATTGCAAATAAACAAGTGCATATCCCGTCTTACACTAGTATATTTTGAGGGAAAAAAGGTTGGCCGTGGCTATTCTTACGCCTAGTTGTAACAATTATTTATTAACTATTTTTACGACATCGGCGAATTCATGCGCAGTAAAGTAAATAAAGCAACTTCGCATGTAGTAGGGTTAATCCTAACCCTAATCCTAACCCTAACCCTTACCCTAATCGGAAAATAATGGTTACTCCTAGTTGTAAAAATAGTATACTCTTGGTTGTAAAAATAGCAATTGCGCATGCGTAATCGGAAATTATTGTTACGACTAGTCGTAAGAATAGCCACTTTGAAAAGAAAAAATGTATTTAAAGTAGGCCTACCTTTGTTAAAGGTACTTGTGGTTGCGAGTCATGCAATTGACCAATTTTGCATAATTCTACTAGGTAGGCCTAAAGTCAACTGATATTCTTATAATCCTTGTTTAGTGCTCTGATCTCGCTGGTGATGTCACTAATCATCCATTGCGAGATGTACACCAGTCTATTGCAGAGTACCGATGAAGATGTAGCCTACATCTTACAGCCTACATCCTTACAGCCTACAGCCTACATCTAAGGTCCCCAGTTCGAGTCACTCCGAGATTAATGTATGTCGACCAGTTACAGAGTTGTTGAAAATTAACAATTCATAATCGTGGACGTTACATATGAATGTGAGAGACTGACTTCGGTCAGCTTGCGGCTTTGATAAGCCAATTAGGCTTCTTCGCGAGTTCCTGCTTGCAGGAGGATCTAATATACATACATACATGTAGCTATTATGGTTTGTCCCGAACATATTTAGTCATATAGAGGCATAGGAACTGAGAGGGGGGGGGGGCGTCTTCGTATCGTTATGATAAAGTATCATGGATACTTTATAGGCTTACGTGGGCTTGTTATTCGCGTTCTACTTGCCAGATATATTATACTTTATTGTGAAATTGATTGATAGAAGTGGGACAGGGCCCACCTTCACGGGTCACTTCTCGCATAACCGAAAGAACTTGGACAACGGAATGAAATTGAAGAACGGAATGTAATTAGACAACGGGAGTTTTCGCGACGGCAACATATTCTGCAACTGTAACATAATCATAAATGGGGTACAAACGGCGTGCATTACGATTTACCTTAACCTTTGACGTTGAATTTATGAAACGCCTAACCTTGTTTCACATGAAGTTTACCTTCCGCTCGCTCACACATATTCATTGTTTGCATGTTCAAGTCTCAAGGTACAGTACGGTAAGTGCTTGCAAACTAGTCTACAGTATGGTTCGTTAGTATGCAGCCATTATTTTACGCGCTGGTATCAACAGGATCTTTCCGCGTTCGGTTTCTGTACTTATATGCTTCAAACCACTGGTACTTACATCTTGATAATTCGAGTTGGTAACTATAAGTTGAACACATGTAAGTGTTTATCAATTTGACTATTATTATTATCATAAATGTCTTCTACAACTAATACTATAGTAATATTATTACTAGGCCTATAGCACTAATAATACAAGTACTAGTGAAGCCTGTAGGTCTAGCCTAAGTACGTTACTAGTAATACAAAACGGAAGCAATGTGTGTCGAGCATATTCTTCAGAACGATGTTAATATAATAATATGGTTGCCCTACAAAATTTCATGATAGCGTTGAAATATTGTAAACCACCATATTGAATTAATTCAACTATCAGAACCGTAACTGTGTATAGCAAAGACTTCACAGTTAACGCACCTTCAAATATTACTAGCAACATACAGCAGGCAACCTAAACTGTTTGCAGCAAAGAAGAGTTACATATTTGATGAGTTTTATTCCATTCCAGTTATATGCTGATCAAATTGTGGTTTTCTAAGCATTTAACATCCTCCCCCTAGTTTGCACATGTTTTTTGGCATTTAGAAATCTTGCTCCCTAAAAAAAGCCAAAATTACCTCAGTACCACATACAATTATGATACCATTACCACATAGGCCTACTGTACATACTGTACAGTGCTCGTACTCTCAGGGCCCTGACCTGTCTGAGCTTAGAGGCTCAGAGCATACTGTAGTAAACAGCGTCCAAAGTCAATGGATGTACTGTATGTACTTAGGTCTACACTTCAGTTAGCTTATCAACGAATGTGTTAATTTTGGGGTATGAAAGAACTTGACACGACAGACATTTTGTAGTCAAATTCTGCTCAATTGGTCTTGCAGTTTGGCACAGAAATTTTGAGATCATTAGCATTCCTATCTTAAAGGGGAGTGGGGTAGTTGCAGGAACCAAGGTGAGTGCAGATTTTGCATATAAAATCTACAAAATCAATTATTTTCTCTTTTTTTGGCCACCTTAGTACTGCCCAGTAGTTTAGCTACTGTATTACTCTGCAGTGAATTTGGCAGTCAATGTTCTGTAAAATTCTGAACACCAAGTGCTTTTGAGAAGCAGAGAAAACATGTAAGCCTACTGTATCACATGTAGGTTAACTTGAGCAATATAATGGTAGTTCAAGTAAACTATGTGCAGGTCTAAACATTACAGATGCTCTATGATTATGTGTCTAACACAATCAGTGGTCAAAATGCTAGGCCTGGGCAACACTATCTAGGCATCTGTTTATAGCATTAGCAAACTGGCAACTATATAAGGCTAATCATACCAGCATGAGTATTCAAGAATCAAGTGTAATATTATTGTTGCTACTGAGCATATCATTGCTACTATTTAGGTCCTGAGGCAGGAATAAATTACAGTTTCCAGGCTGGGACAACCACATTTCATGTATTTTGAATAAACTTATTCCAAATTTACTGAGCTATTCTTACAACAAAATGTCATGTACATTGATTACTGTTGCTTAGCAAGCTTCGTGAAACTAGTGTCAAACACTCATATAGGACCTACAGTAGCTTTAAGTCGTAACTTTAATATGAATAAATAGCTCACTTTGTGACATTAATAGGACCCCAACAGGGTCCATCTCAGCAATCTCAGGTCTAAAAGTCTAAATTTTGACCCAAATACTCATTTTAGACAACAGAAATCACTGAAGCGTGATATCACGGAACATCATTCCTGAAATATCAGCTGCTACACTATGCTAAGCATTTAAGCCATTAACATACTGGATTTCAGCCAAATTGCGAAAAATCACAATTTTGCATAAAGGTTTGGTCAATTAATTGCTCCCATTGACTTGCACTATGTAGGCTAATTGAGCTGCGATACCTGTAAGTAATTGTAATATGTTAGCATATCTGTTAGCAGTGCTGTCTCCTATATATTGGCATGAATGTTAGCATGTATGTTAGCATTTACAGTATGATAGCATACATGTTAGCTTGTAGGCTATGTAAGCAGTATGATACCATACATGTATGTTAGCATGTATATATGTTAGCATGAATGTTAGCATGTATGTTAACATGTACAGTATGATAGCATGTATTGGCATGAATGTTAGCACATGTATGTTAGCATACTGTACATGTTAGCTTGTAGGCTATGTAAGCAGTATGATACCAAGCATGTATGTTAGCATGTATATATGTTAGCATGAATGTTAGCATGTATGTTAACATGTACAGTATGATAGCATGTATTGGCATGAATGTTAGCACATGTATGTTAGCATACTGTACATGTTAGCTTGTAGGCTATGTAAGCAGTATGATACCATACATGTATTTTAACAGGTATGTTAGCATGAATGTTAGCATGTATGTTAGCATGTATGTTAGCATGAATGTTAGCATGTATGTAAGCATGTATGATAGCATACATGTACAGTATGTTAGTATGTATGATTGCAAGTATGTTAGCCTGTATGTAAGCCTGCTTGTTTGCGTGTATGTTTGTATGTTTGTTAGTGTGTATGCTACCGTGTATGTTACAGTAGCATGTATGTTAGCATGTTATATAACCAGTATGATAGCATGTATGTCAGGCTGTATGTTAGCTTTTTTTTTAGCATACATGTAAGTTAGCATGTATGTGAGCATGTATACATATATGTTACTGTAGCTTGAAGGCTATGTTAGCATGTATGATAGCAAGTACTGTATGTTAGCATACATGTGTGTTAGCATGTATGATAGCATGTATGTCAGCATGCTTGTTAGCCTGTATGTTAGCCTGTTTGTTAGTGTGTATACATGCTAGCGTGTATGTTAGCATGTTATAAGCAGTATGATAGCGTGTATGTCAGGCTGTATGTTAGCCTGTTTTTAGCATACATGTAAGTTAGCATACATGTTAGCATACATGTATACATATATGTTAGCTTGAAGGCTATGTTAGCCTGTAAGATAGCAAGTATGTTAGCAAACATACTGTACATGTTAGCATAGCATACATGTATGTTAGTGTGTATGATAGCAAGTATGTTAGCCTGTATGTTAGCATGTTAAAAGCTGGTAACGTCTACGTCATGCTGTCAGTCTGTTTGCTAGCATACTGTACATGTTGTATGTTAGCACATGTATGTTAGCATGTATGTTAGCATGAGCATACAGCCAAATTAGCATGTATGTTAGCATGTTATAAGCAACATGAAGGACTTAAACACTTTTTAATTCCTTGCTTTAGCAAAAGGAACCTATGTTGTCAACTAGATCCGCCATAGTGAAAAGGTGTGCCCAATTGTTCTCGGTGCCTGTTAAGGTCATCAAAGGTCAGTTAGGGGCCAAAAACCAAAACAATAAACAAGCAATAACTCCCATTGACAGGGTCCGACATGATTGTTATTTTGGAGCTTGTAATATACTGTATACTTGTAAATAACGTAGGGGATCATTTTTCAACTTAACAGTGGTGTGATCCAAGGTCAACAAAGGTCAATTAGGGGTCAAAAATAGGTGTTTTTGTGATAACTTGAGAACAAAATGTCCGTCAAGGTTGGGAGTTACGCTAAATGTAATCTAATAGTGGACCCGCATCTTTGTGACCGTTGACCTTAGGTTGACCTCTGGTGACCTGTATAAGCTTCTTTAGTTATTTGAATTTCTTGTGGCCATCCAGATCATAAATGGTCTTTCGATCAAAATTGTCCATGGGTTGACCCCTGTGCGACCTTCAGGTGCAAAGTTAACAGATACAATTAAGTCTTTTTTGGTTCCTTGCTTTAGCAAAAGGAACCTATGCAGTCAGGTTGGCGTGTGTGTGTGTGTATGTATGTATGTGTGTGTGTGTGTGTGTGTGTGTGTCTGTGACACTTGCTTGGGTACGCTCTATCTCAATAAGGGAATGTTGGATTGCGGCCAAACTTGGACTATAGATCCGCCATATGGAGAAGGTGTGCCCTATTGTTTCTGGTGCCCACAAAGGTCACCAAAGGTCAGTTATGGTCCAAAAACCGAAAATATTAAAACTGCAATAACTCCCAGTGCCAATGTGTGACAAGATTGATATTTTGGGACAAGTTGTGAACTGGTTAGGGGAGCATTTTTAAACTTAACGGTCATGTGATCCGAGGTCACCAAAGGTCAATTAATGATAAAAAACTAGTATTTTTGCGATAACTTGAGAACGAAATGTCCGTTAGGGTTGGGAGTTGCTTCAATGCTATCCAATTGTCGACCTGCATCTGGGTGACCCTTGACCTCAATTTGACCTCTGGTGACCTTTTCGTGTTTTTGGGGATTTTTACAGTTTTGATGCTATTTTTAGATGTCAAAGGTCTTCTGATCATAAATGTCAATAGGTTGACCCCATGTGACCTTTATGTGCGAAGTTATATGGGGTCAAAGTTTTTCGGTCGGAGTTAGGATGGTTGTACAGACTTGTCGTTTTGTTTTTTGGAATCAGGAGATTAAACTACATCTGAAACCAAGGTCAAAAGGTCAAAGGTCACATTAGAAAAAATGTGCTTATTTTGGGAGGAAACGAGCAAAAAAGGAAATGTTTGGTTTTGATGCTAGATTTGGATATCAAAGGTACCTTCCGATCAAAAATGCCAATTGGTTGACACCCGTGTGACCTTCGAGTGCGAAGTTATACGAGGTCAAAGTTAATTTTCAGACATTTAATGCAACAACTCCCAGTTCCAAGGTGTGACATGGTTGATATTTTTGGACAAGTTGCAAATGGTATAGGGGAATATTTTCAAACTTAACGGTCATGTGATCCGAGGTCACCAAAGGTCAATTAATGTTAAAAAACTAGTATTTTGGGGGCAGAAAATGGGCAAAGAAAAAATGTTTGAATTTGTATAGTTTGATGCTCTAATTTAGGTCTCATCAATCAAAAATGTCAATAAGTTGACCCAAGGTGACCTTTGTATGTTAAGTTATATGAGGTCAAAGTTAATTTTCAGACATTTAGTGTAATAACTCCCAGTGCCAAGGTGTTACACAGTTGATATTTTGAGACAAGTTGCAAATGGTATAGGGGAATATTTTCAAACTTAAGGGTCATGTGATCCGAGGTCACCAAAGGTCAATTAATGATAAAAAACTAGTATTTTTGCGATAACTTGAGAACGAAATGTCCGTTAGGGTTGGGAGTTGCTTCAATGCTATCCAATTGTCGACCTGCATCTGGGTGACCCTTGACCTCAATTTGACCTCTGGTGACCTTTTCGTGTTTTTGGGGATTTTTACAGTTTTGATGCTATTTTTAGATGTCAAAGGTCTTCTGATCATAAATGTCAATAGGTTGACCCCATGTGACCTTTATGTGCGAAGTTATATGGGGTCAAAGTTTTTCGGTCGGAGTTAGGATGGTTGTACAGACTTGTCGTTTTGTTTTTTGGAATCAGGAGATTAAACTACATCTGAAACCAAGGTCAAAAGGTCAAAGGTCACATTAGAAAAAATGTGCTTATTTTGGGAGGAAACGAGCAAAAAAGGAAATGTTTGGTTTTGATGCTAGATTTGGATATCAAAGGTACCTTCCGATCAAAAATGCCAATTGGTTGACACCCGTGTGACCTTCGAGTGCGAAGTTATACGAGGTCAAAGTTAATTTTCAGACATTTAATGCAACAACTCCCAGTTCCAAGGTGTGACATGGTTGATATTTTTGGACAAGTTGCAAATGGTATAGGGGAATATTTTCAAACTTAACGGTCATGTGATCCGAGGTCACCAAAGGTCAATTAATGTTAAAAAACTAGTATTTTGGGGGCAGAAAATGGGCAAAGAAAAAATGTTTGAATTTGTATAGTTTGATGCTCTAATTTAGGTCTCATCAATCAAAAATGTCCATAAGTTGACCCAAGGTGACCTTTGTATGTTAAGTTATATGAGGTCAAAGTTAATTTTCAGACATTTAGTGTAATAACTCCCAGTGCCAAGGTGTTACACAGTTGATATTTTGAGACAAGTTGCAAATGGTATAGGGGAATATTTTCAAACATAAGGGTCATGTGATCCGAGGTCACCAAAGGTCAATTAATGATAAAAAACTAGTATTTTTGCGATAACTTGAGAACAAATTGTCCGTTAGGGTTGGGAGTTGCTTCAATGTAATCCAATTGTCGACCCGCATCTGGGTGACCCTTGACCTCAATTTGACCTCTGCTGACCTTTTCGTGTTTTGTGGATTTTTACAGTTTCGATGCTATTTTCAGATGTTAAAGGTACCTTCTGATCATAAATGTCAATGGGTTGACCCCCATGTGACCTTCGTGTGCGAAGTTATATGAGGTCAAAGTTAATTTTCAGACATTTAATGCAATAACTCCCAGTGCCAAGGTGTGACAAGGTTTATTTTTTTGGACAAGTTGCAAATGGTATAGGGGAATATTTTCAAACTTAACGGTCATGTGGTCCAATGTCACCAAAGGTCAGCTACTGTTAAAAAACTAGTATTTTTGGGGGAGAAAATGGGCAAAGCAAAAATGTTTGAATTTTTACATGCTCTATTTAGGTCTCACCGATCAAAAATGTCAATTGGTTGACCTTCGGGTGACCTTTGTGTGTGAAGTTATGTATAAAAGTTCAAAGTTAATTTTTTTTAATTTAATGCAATTAAATCTCAATGCCAAGGTGTGACATGGTTGATATTTTGGGACAAGTTGTGAACGGGGTGATGGAACATTTTGAAACTTAAAGGTAATGTCATCTGAGGTCACCAATGTTATCATATCTGTTGACACGCTTGTAGGTCTCTTATATTTCTTACATTTTCGACGCCATATTTAGATCTCAAAAGTGCCTTTTGATCCAAAATCCGATCACATTTTGTGATCACAAAAGTGTTGGCTATAGTGTTGGTTACTTTATGGGAACATGTAGGACCACAATTACTTGGACTATTTGAGCCCAATCTTGCTTGATAATATTATGTGTATTGTCATATACCCCAAGCAAGGAACCACAGTGCCCTTGGGCTCTTGTTTTATTTTTATTTAATAAATAGCTCATTTTAGGAGATATATCCAGGACAAAAAAAACAAAACAAGTTTGACAATGTTTAACTATATGATAGAGCTATACATGCTCTAAAGAAGAAACTAACCCCCGCTTCGATCGGACACCCGGTTCGTAAGTTATGAGGTGCCAAAGGTTGGATTTGGTACCTTTTTAGCAATAACATTGTGTGTGTACATTGGAGTTCACAACAATTTTAGGATGAAGTGCACATCAAAGGGAACATTTTCATAAAAACTGTCATGCTATCCAAGATCATTCAAGGTCTCTTATGGACAAAAAACTGCCCACTGATGGGGTGCAATACGGTAAAAAAAAGGTCAATGATGGGTCAAAAACTCAATCTCCAAACTGATACAAATTGTCCATGGTTGATCCCTGTGCCACCTTCATACGCAAAGTTATCAGAGGTCAAGGTTTTGTTTAGTTTTGAGAGGTGGATCTCACAGTAAAAGTAATACTTATGGGTGTCTACAGGTGCAGTGCTGTACCCATTGACTACTGGAAATGTACATGTATATATGTACAGTATACTCCAGTAGTCTATGAGTACGGCAATGCCCCCTTACACACCAAGAGCCTGTACAGTATTACCTTAAGTATAACTGTAGACACTACAGTCTTAGTCATTGAGTATTGCACTGCTCAGGACTTACACACAGAAGTATGACTTTACTGTATAACAGTAGACACTAAAGTAGTCATTGGCTACTGCACTACCCCCTAACAAACCCACAGGTACATGTATTTCTTTCTATAACTTTACATACTGTACTACAGTAGTCATTGAGAACTGCACTGCTCTTTGCACACCCAGAGGTGTTACTTTACCTATAACTGTAGACACTACAGTAGTCATTCAGTACTGCACTGCCCCCTTACACACCCAGAGGTATTTACTTACTTGTACAGTACATTAGTCATTGAGTACTGCACTGCCCCATAACACACCCAGAGGTATTTACTGTATAACTGTACTTACTATCCAGTACTGCACTGTTCCATTGCGCACCCAGAGGAATTACTGTACCTTACTGTATAACTGTAGACACTACAGTAAGTTAGTCATTGATTACTGCACTACCCCCTAACACACCCACAGGTATTTCTTTCAGGAACTTTACATACTACAGTAGTCATTGAGTACTGCACTGCTCTTTGCACACCGCCCAGAGGTATTACAGTACTTTACTGTTTACAGTAAATGTAGACACTATGTAGTCATTGAGTACTGCACTGCCCCCTAACAAACTCACAGGTATTTCTTTCCTGTATAACTTTACATACTGTACTACAGTAGTCATTGAGAACTGCACTGCTCCTTGCACACCCAGAGGTATTACTTTACTGTATAACTATATAGACGCTACAGTAGTCATTGAGTACTGCACTACTTCTTACACACCCAGAGGTACTGTATTACTTTACTGTATACTGTATATAAATGTTGATACTACAGTATTCATCAAGTACTGTACTGCTTCCCTACACACCCAGAGGTACAGTAATACTTTACTGTATAACTGTAGACACTACAGTAGTCATTGAGTACTGAACTGCTCCAGTTGCACACCCAGAGGTATTACATAACTTTATAATTTTCCTACTATTCTTTGAGTGCTGCACTACTCCTTGCACACCAAGATGTTTTACTTAACTGTATAACTGTAGACATTACAGTAGTCATTGAGTAAGTGCACTGCTCCCTTTCACACCCAGAGGTATTACTTTATATGAATGGACTGTAATGCAACATTTGTGGACAATG
The DNA here is from genome assembly GCF_037975245.1 of Apostichopus japonicus. Taxonomy (NCBI): domain Eukaryota; kingdom Metazoa; phylum Echinodermata; class Holothuroidea; order Aspidochirotida; family Stichopodidae; genus Apostichopus; species Apostichopus japonicus. Next base: position 11,848,975 of record NC_092567.1, read on the forward strand.
GAACGTATACGTTTATATGATCTGTCTAATATATGTTTTCTTTAATGTATGGACTTCTTTACATGTTAAGTTCGTATTGACTAATGTACAACGTATTTAAGTTATTTACCAGTCATTGCGGGAAAGAAACCCACAATTTCTCCTTTTTCTTGAATAGCCTATCCAAGCCCACCATACATAATTGTAGAAGGATGTGACCATACACAGTATTGTGTACTTGACGTCGCAAGAGCAGGAAACGTGGCGTGTTCAGTTCGTGGAATACGACCAGAAGTCAAACTCCAATGGAGAACTTAGGAAAACTATCCTGCTCTATCTCTAACAGAGCTGGAAAGGACATCAACAGAAAAGTGAGGAATCTTTGACATTTCTCTTACAACAAACTTCAAAATGTTATCAGCGCCTGAAAGAGGGATCACATTAGAGTGTTTGATATTGTACGACAGAATTCAGATGTGTTCAATTCCTCTATAAAAGTAGCAAGAATAGACCTTAAAACGACATATGGTAGGTGTTTGTTTGCTATGGATGCTTTGTTATGGGGTTTAAACTAAACTATGTGCGATATGTTTATATTTTAAAAGGATGTTGGGATTCAGAGAAATCAAATAGCCAGGGTTTATTGACCTGAAATTACATTAGAATTGATCTAAATATTCTCTTTTATCTAGTTCTAAGAGGTGAATGATTTTGCAATTGTGAGATCCAGTAGCCTGCTCGTGTACAGTAGTTAGACTACAGCCTGTATGTTCAGTGAATTTTATGTCTGATAGAATTATGCTTCTAAATGAATGGCTAGTTTGCATCTCGAACGACTTCTTCTTCGATTCGACTTACGGTTTCTAAATCTGACTTTAAGCTCCATCAGAACAACTTTATTGTTATCTGCTTCTTTATATCGCCAAAAGGCTAGTCTTTTCTCACACACTGATGAATACTGATATGTATAGTCTTAATCTATCTGAAATTGGTGCCTAATCTTCATTACCACTTGGAAAGTGCAGTTGATTTTATTGAATAATTGTTCTGTCTTTGTGATAATGTTAACCCTTTCAGATCCTCACTTAATATTTTCAAATGCTTAATTTCAAATTGCCATTTAACATGTGTTTTTCCTATTTACAGACAACAAGGGGACTTCGGGTTCATCGACAGTTGCTGTGGTTACAACCATAATTGTAGTACTTCTAATTCTGGTGGTTTTGGTCTCTGTATGAAAGGTACCATGGTGCATAACACAATTACTTTGCAATATATAGCAAAGTTTGTTAGCTATTTTCTTGTATTCTATTGTATTCATTGCATCTACATTATCCTTATTGACTAACAGAAAAGTATAGTAACTATTTTTTTTGTTTTTTATTTTGATGATAATAGTAACCGTTGCATTGATGATGGCATTTGTGTGTATGTGCGCCTTTGTGATGCCCAGCTTGTAAACATGATATCTCAAGAAGGGTGGTTCGGACTAATATCATATGTAATGTGTAGACTTACCACATTGAGTACAAGAAGCTTATTGTTTTTGGTGAAGGTCAAGGATCATTTGGGGTCATGAGGAGTCAAATTGTAAAAACCTGGTAAACACAATATTTCAAGAAAGGAAGGTCGGACCAACTTCATATTTGGTGAGGTTAAATTCACATTGAGTACAAGAATCCTATTGTTTTTGGTGGGGGTCAAAAGCCATTTGAGGTCGCCAAGGATCAAATTGTGAAAACCTTGTAAACACGATATCTCAAGATGGGAAGCATGGGCATACCTCATATTTGATTTGTTGAAGTACCGAATTAAGTCAAAGAAGCCTATTGTTTTTGGTGGAGGTCAAAGGTCATTTGGGGTCACTAGGGGTCAAATTGTGAAAACCTTTGAAACACGATATGTCAAGAAGGAAAGCATGAATAGACCTCATATTTAATGTGTAGAAGTGCCTTATTGATTAAAAGAAGCTCATTTTTTTCGGGGAAGTGGAAGGTCATTTGGGGTCATCAGAGGTCAAATTATGAAAACCTTGTAAACATGATATCTCAATATTAGAAGCTTTGGCAGATCTCATACTTGGTATGAAGGTGTATAGCATTGAGTCAAAGAAGCCCATTGATATGGTGGAGTTCAAGGTTCACTTGGGACAACAGGTCAAATCGTGAAAGCTTTGTAAACATGATCTTGCAAGAAGGGAACCTTGGACAAGTTAAGGAGCCTATTATTGTTTTTAGTGGAGCCCTAAGGTCATATGAAGACAACAAATGCTTAACATTTACTCCACTCCCCTCTTACCTGTCTCTCTACACTAACACACCTTCCTAACATAATATCATGAGGGAAGCTTGGACAGATCGCATATTTGGTATGTAATCGTACAACATTGGGCGGAGGTCAGTGGTCGTTTGAGTTCACCAGGTGTCAAACTGTGAGACCCATGTTTTACACAATATTTCAACAAGGACAGATGTTGTATTTAGTATCTTGATGTATCTGTCACATTTAGTATAAGATGCCTGTTGTTGAGTTGAATGGTAATGTCAGGACAGCCTCTGTCATTGTGACTTTTTTTTCCACATCACACTGCTTTTCACTGTATTACTACTGTAAGTTCAAGTGTGTTGTACACCCTCACTGTACATGATGTCAGATTCATGAAGAAAACTGCTGATGTTACATCATCAAAACCACGGTGCATCTTTGCATTCTGGTTAATTTACCTTACATAAATTATTCCTGCAGTGTTAAACTTCCGAAAGAGGCGGAGGAAACTTGTGGAAGAAGAAGAGGTAAGACCGTTATATCTGAAAATATAAATAATATCAAGGGAAACAAATATATAAAGCTGTTAAACATACTGTAAAGCTAATTCAGGCTAAGATTCCGGGGGCACTTAAATATTCCCTACTGAGGACTGGTGGTGGTATAGAAACAAATGCAGCTGGATGGTTGTATGTTAGTAACGACGAGCCTTTAATCTTGTTATTACATGCAAAGAATATAACCCATAGATAAACTTAGGTGAAGAAACACTCGCTGAGATTTCGTAATCTATTACTATATAATCAGCCACAGTACATACAATAGAAAATGGTTACAAACGTGTCACTTGTCTGATGATCAACAAACACGTGGGAAACTCAGAGATTACACATGATTAAACAAAATATACTATATATTAACTTGCACTACCTCTATTTATGGAGCATTTTTGATGCCGGAAGTGAAGAACTGAATTAATCGATACACATAATATGTTACAACAACAAGTTAACATTATACTCATTTGAGATAGCATTCCTACCAATGGATAGTTTCATGTTGTAATAGATATAAGTAATACACGCAACTTTCAGGAAATCCTCTCCCTACTAGTTTTGTGTTGAGGATAACATGTACATTATGATCTTCCCTGCAGCAAATACCACCCCATTCCCCCTGTTCTTAGCCAAAAAACAGGGAAGATTAAATATCTACCTGAGTTGGTAATGCTAGCCATACTGAACTCTCTTCTGCACAAATTCATGATTAAAGAAAAAAAGTGTATTTTTTCAGTGGTCAAGCCAAACTTGTCTTCACACACAGGAAAGTAGTACTGGCCATTAGAGCACTTGTGTTTACAATCATACAGGTGACTGGTCAACTCAAGGATGAATCCTAATGACGGTATTTGGGGTAGTTTATGCTATCAAGTAACACATTATTAATGCTTGAGTGAATTTGGAGAGGACAGTTTTTCGATAGGCTAGCTTGACTGCCATGTAGACTCTGAGTACATTTATATAACAATACGGTACAACCTACGGTTACTTAGCAACATCAAACATATTATGTTAACTTGTATCCTATTTAATAGAAAATGTTAATTACATAGTCAAATTCTTTGCAAATAGTGACTTCAAATTTTTTTTTTTATTGATAATATGTTTGAAAGTATCATTACCTCTCTCTTGTTTAGATGTTGCCCAAGACTAAGACTCACTGCACACCTGGTAAGTCTGATGTACAAGTTATTGCAAGCTGAGTGCAGTGAATGCTGAAACAGTACCTTCAATTGCTTTAAGATACTGTTAAATACCACGCATAAATTAAAATAAATTTCAACATACATATCCTCTACAAATGATAATGTATGATAATGTTACTGATTCCAGTGACTTTATCGCTGTCATATCAAATTCATGTTGAGGTTAACTTTACCAAATGGTGATTAATTAATGACACAATAATTTCACGGTTCCTTTGTATTTCAGTATTTATGGTTTATGAAAGTAAGATATGAACATTCTGATTACATCAGAATTCATCCCACTTCAGATAACAATTATGACCCAATGATGACTCCGGAATGGTCTAGTCCAAGAATTTTTTTTTTTACACATCTTTGCCAAATGTTTGAATCGATTGTCTCTTTGCAATTAAAGCAGCTGTTCAAATAACCATTCAGTTTGAGAACCAATCTAAAGTTAAGCAATTAAATTAACATATCAAGACATTATTTTCTACAGCAAAATTTGGTTGAGCAGCTACCAATAATGACATTCCAATTAAAAATAAAACAACTTTCTTCTGACCATTTTCATTATCGAATTTGTTCCTGATATAAAATAAGATTGTTACTAATCACACTTTTCTGGTTTCCTACAGAGGAGGAACAATTCATCAAGGAATTAAAGGCAAAGTATAAGTTACTTTATCACTCCGTACAACCATTGCCTTACATCAGAGACAGAATGTATTGTGTTGATAAGGGATATGTTTATAGCGGCATTGAACGGTTAGTTCAACAAGCACATGGAAACAAAATGTGGAAACTTTTAGAGTCACATCATGAACTACTAAAGAAACCTGAGAATTGTGGTAGGCAAATTATAGAGGGCGAACCTGGATACGGAAAATCAACACTGACACTACAGCTTGCATACGATTGGTGCCAAAGAGTTCCAAAATCCCCTTTAAGTAACGTACCGGTACTTATTTACCTGCGACTAAGACAACTGAGAGGGGTGAAGTCAATATACCAAGCAATACAGCGTTTTATATTACCCAGAGACTCAGATCTGAGTGAGGTTATAGTGGAATCAATCATAAAGAATTGTTCAGGGGTGTTGGTTATTTTGGATAGATTTGATGAATACCCTGATAAAGACGATCAAGAGACTGATATTTCTCTTATCCTTCGGAGAGAAATGTTGCAGGATATAGACGTCATTCTGACTACCAGGCCTTTCTACTTACCGAAAGAATTTGCACCGCATACTGATCGAATACGTTTAACAGGTTTCAACGAGGACATCCGAGATCAATATATTCGGAAAGCAGTTGTACACGGTGACGAACAAGCTGCCAGGGAAATAATACTTAAACTCCAACGAAACCCTCTACTTGGTGACTTGTGTCAAGTTCGTTTGTTGTTTGTTTTGTTTGCTCACATGAGCCACGAGAACAAAGACTTGAAGACATTCAAATCCGTTACTAGCTTCTTTCGTAATGTGATAGCTTGCTTACATAGTCATTTGATGAACAAACCAATTGAAAAGGTATGTTTTGACTTAAAACATGATGAGTTGAACAAGGTTGCTTTTGAGGCATTGAGCGGTAGAAACCAACTGATTGTGTGGGATAGTACATCCCTGAGAAAACGACTTGGGGATGACTTTTATGAGCAGTATCTTAGAACTGGAATATTTTTTGAGGAAGAAATACTGACTGGTGATCAATTTCTCTACAAAAAGGAAGTCAGATTCTTCCACAAATTGTTCTGTGAGTGGTATGCTGCCCACTACATTGCTGATTATCTATCTCAAGAATCTTCAACCTCTGCCACAACAGAGAGCCAGAGTGTAGCTGAACTGCTCCGTTATTTGGATCCCTTTGAACTTCACTATGTTTACAGATTTGCCTGTGGTCTTAATAAGACTGCTTCGGGTAAAATTGTAAATTATCTGCAAAACAACCTTAAACATAAAAAGTTTGCTATGATGTGTATGCTGGAACAAGACTATAAAAGTGAGAATATTGTGGATGCAATCACAAAGTTGGCCTCTAAAGTGGTCCAGGTACATGGCGATGACAGTCAACTACATCAGAGATCTACTTTACAAGTTTTGGAATTTGCGAGTGCAACACAGGTGAAGTAATTTTCTTTCACTGCAATCAAGACATATTTCCTCAGGTTTGTGGTCATGTGGTCACGGTCTTGTACTGTTATTGTACAATATAATTATAATCAGTGTGTCCTTATACCTACAAAAAACAGTGCAAAACTTCCAGCCTCCACCGGGATTCGAACCTTTGCCCTCTCATGTACTTAAGTGCTTGGTTTATTTTTCTGCCAAGTCCTGTTTTGATTTTTCAAGTTTGCGCTGCATTTCTTGAAAGTTATATAATAGCAATCGATTCATGAGATCAGATTGCCAACTGTATACATATCTTCAGAGGTTGAATCCCAAAATAATGACTTAATGACCATACAGTAGGAACGTAAACAATTTCAAATGATAACAACACTTAGTGTCGATGTCATTACCAATAATGTCACTTGATTTATTGCTTTCATGTGGCCATACTGCCAACTAATAAATGAACACACTATGACATAGACAATCCAAACCATATTAGAATAATTTGAGTTTTAGTTGTGAGGTCCCCTTTACTGCCTTTACGGCATGGTAAGCTACTGTTGAAATGTCATTTTGACCTCACAATGTAATTGTCTAAGGAAAGTAAAGTAAAGTAAAATTAATTGATATTCATCATAAAATGACAATATAATAAAATGGATTACAGCATCTCAAAAATAGGTTAAAAAAAGTTATCTATGTATCATACAATTCAAAGTCTTAATACTTCTACTGTAGGTAAAAATGATCGCCTAAACCGTTCTGTCCACATACCCTGTACGTGGGATTGTGTAAAATCTAGGTGGTTTCATGAAAAAATCAAAGAGAGGGTGATCGGAATCCTCGACTATAGAAGAAGCACACTGACATATTATACGATCAATGAAATCATCCGTGATGGTAGAATACAACTTGATGGATTTATTCAAGTAGTCAAATTGTCCTTTAGAAACAGGATGATAACCAAATTGGGCCACAGTACACAAGGATGGACAACACCATTGTCTGAAAAAGACAAAGCTGCTTATCAAAATCTAAGCCAAAGCCGGCGAGCCTACGAATACAATATGATCTCTGTTTAGCTTTTGATGCCACATTGTTCATGTGGGTATTCCAATTAAGTAAGCGTGATACAACCTCAATCACATTATTGTCAATGTACAATGGGGCATGGCTTTGCACTGCACGAAAATCAACAATCATTTCCTTGGTTTTCTTACCATATATAATTATCCTTGCACCAATTCACAGCATACTCTATGGCTGGGAAATAATTTGATAGACACTGTGGGTTTTTATCTGTGCACATCCCAATTATGGCAGTATCGTCTGCATACTTCAAGATATAAACATTGTCATAATATGAGACTAATGAATCAGTGTAAATTTCAAAAAGTATATAATGGGGACAAGCAACAACCCTGTGGAACACCAGTGTTATTAACGAGACTATCACTGTTGACACTGTTACAGTGAACAAACTGTGTGCGATCAAACAGGAAATTATAATGTAGTATAATTACATTGTCACTGACGTGCGCCTTCATAATGTCCAGTAATTTAGAACAGCAAATGGTATTAAATGCATCCCCCATCGATCTGCCACTGCGATATGCGAATTGGTATTTTCTCCAGTGATGGAATACAGTTCAATATTTCGCTACGAAGAAGTTTCTCGAAACACTTCATTAAAACACTGGTCTAACTCAATTACATAAAACCCTCCATCCGTTCATAATGTAGCATGATTCTTTAACTATAGGATAACTACAATACATTAACCTTGTTCATTTCTCTAACAGATTACCATAGCTTGCCTACACCTGACCATGGCCTTCAAGGAGTGTGATGGATACACCATTTTACTCCAATCTGGCCTCTCTCTCTGTCCTTTAGTGACAGTAGAAAAGATACACATAGAGACTGAGAAGGAGGGAAATGAACCGTATGCAATATCAGAGATACAGTTAACAAACATCTTCTGTTTTGCGCTTCGTTGTCAGTCTGTTAAGGAGCTGTCGTAAGTTGAATCTGTTGTTTTTGTTATCATACTATGTACTGTACCTACTGTAAAAATATTCCCTCTTGTTACATTTAAAATAACTGATTTACCAAAGTAATAGAGATAAACACAGAGCTCTGACAAAACTGGTAAATGATGTATCATAAAGAAATACACTGTTATCAGAAATTTTAGTGTTACAATCATGAAAAAAGATGAGTTGTTTATGTTGGTATGACTAGCCATCACAGCATTAATTATAACAAAAAAAAACAATGACAGTTGTGAATTTGGAAGGTAAGAATAATTTTCATTACCATTGGGAAAATGTCTTACATGATATGATAAGTATCATCAAAGAGGCCAAGGTGTAATTGAACCCAACGAATTTCTTCATGAATTTTGGAGGATTGAATCAGTAATGTGGTAGTATGAGATAATCCCCACTCTTAAAAACGGAGGACAACATACTGTGCGTGGAATTGTATTACAAACAAGTTTATTTTACAATCTATCTGATTGTCTGCTCACCAATTCCTTTCATGGACTCCTAGCACGACCTAAGGATGAGCCTAAACATACTGTACATTACACTATTACCTTCCTGCAGTTATGGGCTCATTTGTTCATATTAAACAGCAAAATGATGTCCGCAGTAAGGTGTTTCGATTCCAATCATTTTGAAGCACTTCCTAATCATTTCCTATATGGAATTGGCTTCATAGCAAGACTGTTTTGCTATCTTTCTCTCATGTTGGTTTGTTTCTTCCTTTCTACTTCAAAGGTTCAGTGAATGTCTGCTGCCTCTTTCGCCCTCTCAAGAGTCTATCAATACAGAGATGATATCTAGGAAAATAAAAAGTAACTATAGATTCTGTCAGTATTGGTTGATAATTTGATTAAATCTAGTCATCAAGGAGTTGATATGAGAAATAATATATTGTAACATTTTCATTAGAAGTGCAAAAAGCAGATTGTAAGCCTTTGGTAAAAGCAAGAATGATGCAAAAGTAGAAAATATGACAAAATAAATTGCTTTGTCAGGAGGATTACATTGATTTCAGGAGCAGTAAGTGTTAACCGCCTGAATGATTTGTCCTGCTCGACACATTCTTTTGGTACAAGCTACTGTAATGGCAATGTTATTAACCTATCTATACTTAGGATATTTGTTTAAGAACATTACTTAAGTCTAAACACTGAAATCGTGTCGTTTTAAGTCAAGCCATATTTATTGGATGAAAAACACCAAAATCAAAGTTAGGTCTTAAGTGTTCCATTTTTAGTGTAGAGGTATACGTTTCATTTATGTGAAAAAGTTAGTTCCTCTCCTTCATAAATCCTAAAATGTCTTTAAATTTAACATATTTCTACATACTTGTCATCATAGTATACTGGCGAGACTACGGTTACAGCCTGAATCTCCATTCTGGTGATTGGGAGGTATGATTCTTTTGCTTTTAGTTGCCAGGGCTTTTTGTTATTGTGTGTGTCCATTAGTGCAGAACAAGTTGGAAGTACAGTAGTGTAAATGCCGACAACCACTAGACAACGACAGAGATCGTGACATAGCTTAGGGAATATAATGTGTAGTTCTAGATTGTGGAAACAATATTTTAAAATATGAGTTGGTCATTGGACATTTTTGTTTACTAATTAATTCAGATCATTAATCAACTGAAGATACTCAAGGAAACCTTGTATGACGTTTCTTTTCTATTGAGAGTATTTTGAACTTTTCTGTACTGTACATAGTGATAAGTCTTGTAGTATGAAAAGGACGTTTTGCTGGATGTGTTTTTGACTTATTTTCATAACAATGGATTTTCTTTAAGCTATAGTAATACCAATGATACTACAATTAGAATAGTAAAAAAAGTAAAAACAGAAAGATAAGTTTACACTGCTTCATTTTGTGTTTATTTTCAGGTTGATAATATCAATATTATTGAGTCACTGTGTTCAGAGAGGTTACAGATCTGGACTAAAGATAGTAAATTACAACAGAATTGTACTTTGCAGCTACTGAAGAACGCATCTAACAATGATGTAAGTCAGTGGTCAAATATCAAAATCCCTATGATGGACTAGATATGTCAAAATACATCATCCCCATTATGTACTAGATATGTCATCCCCATTATTAAGTGTTTTATGAAGATACGATAGTATTATTTTGCATAATAGCAGTCAAATTATTTTAAAAATTTGATTCATTGTCTTTCACAGTGTTACGAATGCAGGATTTTGCATCCGGAACGCAAAATTCCAGAGATGGACGCAAACACTTCACATTGCGTCCCGAGGATGGAAACCCTAAGTACACACACTCAGAACTAGGCCTATATGCAAAACATAACAAAACAAATTTTTGAATGAATATCTTTTGAATGAACATTATTTTCCAAACCTCAGGATAACCAAAATTTCTTCCAATCATTCTGATGATTGAATTTGTCTTAAAGCAAATAAATCATAGCAATCAACCACAAGGTACGGAGTATAACTCGTTCTAACAACATTTACATTACAGAGATTTACATGCAAACAGTAGTCATGGTTCTTTTCCAAACTTCCCATGATCTGATTGGCTAATAGTTCCTTACCTATTGTCTGGAAACATTCTTATGTCTGTAGTGCTCAATGAACACATTATGTAAATTAACAACATGTACATTACTTTCCCGTGTAGAGATGACAATGTTTGTGCTATAAGCTATCATATGTGTGCATTCAAATATCATAACATTAGGCCCTGTTGACAGTCATGGTATGAAATTTTGGTTGAATTTTCTCTATGATATCACGTAATATTTGAGTCATTGTTTTGATCAAAACAATTTGTGAGTTGAGACTAGTTAGGAATTTTGTAGGAACCTAACATCTCTGATACTTAAAACTTATTTTGACCTCACAGTACGTTTGTTCTCTCCACATTGAGAGTTGCTCAAGTAATATGTACATTGATACCGCAGTACTTTCTTTGTTGCAAAGTTTTTCGCACTGTCTTTGACCGTGTGCCCCACTGATTTATTTTTCTTGTGCAACATTCATACATCGTCAAAAGTAGCTATTGAAGCTTGAGTTTTTATTGGACTTCGTGTGAAGAGTTATTTACATACTGTAAGGGGCAATGGGTCGGAACTGGCCGGGGTTGTGCCAAAGTGTCAATGGTGGTTGAGGAAAGGGAAAACTTTGTTCAATTTAAATAAAACTTATGAATAACATTGCATTGGTTAACTGTTAATGGTAACTTACGACAGGGCTTCATAAAAGTTGTGAGCAAGTAGTTCTAGGCCTTTAGGGATGTGTTTTGTGTCGTCGAGATCTATTTATATTTTCTACAAAATTTAAGGGGCTCAATCAAATGAGTTAATCATGCAGTGTTTTTACTTTTACATGTTCTCTCTAAGCACTCCTATTACTTAACATGAATTTCCAACATTCACAGCATATGCATAGCCTATAACATTTCACACACACTTTGTAAGGAAGTTGTTTACCATGCAGTAGTATGGATTGTGTGATCCATACTACTGCATGGTAGTATGGATTGTGTGATCTAGGAAAGCATATATGGTAACTAGTCTGCGGTAAAATTTTTTGCTTCGGAACTTTGAAAATCATTGTGTTGGTGTATAATAGTTACAGGTTTATCATTTGATGATTTTTTGTGCATGGCATAGACCTATCACTATCGGCTTCTTGTCGTGCACAAGCCAATGTGCTTTCAGGGGTCATAGCTCAGTATTATGTGTTCCTGTAGAGGTATTTTACATTGCATTTTTCATGGAGGACTACAGGGACGCAAGTTTTTCTGAGCGAACTCAAACGCTGTTAAACTTTTAATCCTAGTAACTATACTGGTCTTCACAGTGTACTAACTTTCACGCTAAATGTACACATAAGATAATCATATCATAATGAATTATTTTTCCAAGGAGTACTCCAGCTAGTGGCACACATAACACAAGATGATTTAAAGATTACATATCACTTTGTAGTGACAATATATCTATAATTCATAAGGTGTGTGGTTTGACACAATAACAACAGGACGTTTAACATAACTAATTCATATGAAGAAATTTTCTCACTACATTCCTAGTCTAACAGTCCATATTTCATCCAGGTTATCATTCATATATCAGGCATATTCCCCATTTTATGTTTCATGCATTTATTCACTTGAGTGTTACTGTCTTTTTATACATTGTGTACTATGTTAGATAAAGAAGTTGGATCAACCCATTTTAATAATGGTGAAGAAAAATGTTGTTTCTGTTAATATTAATGTTAGATTTCAATAAACAAACTTAAGCCTAATCGTAATAATGCGAGGAGTGGATTTATGCTAGTATTAAGATGGATAAGTGATACCTTCAGGAAAGTTACTGGCCACAGTAGGTTATAATCGTATAAATAATCGATATAGCTCTAAATCATTTCAGTGTTGATTGAATCGTATGTTACCTTCCTTCAGATCCCCATCTTCCATCTGGAGCTTCTACAATCCTTCTCCAAGGCTGATGCTGGTAACATCATCCTCTGTTCAGGGCTACAATTGTCCTGTCCTGTGTCATTAAAGAAGCTATCGATAGATACATATGAGGAGGGAAGAGAACTGACAGAGACAGAGGTTGCTGGCATATTGATGTTTGCACAACATTCACAGCGATTGGAAAAGCTAATGTGAGTATTTCAATGAATATCGTATCTTAGTAATGCGTACCTAGATACCACTTTCACACTTTAAATAGGCATAAATACCTACAAAGTTTTATCACTATTTGTCAAGTGAAAAGATACTCTCACAGGACAGAACTTTATTGTTTCTGAATTGAGTATTTACAGACCCATTTTATACCTTCGCCTTGTTGTTAAACTCTACATTTGGATCGTGAGGAGTGGTGCTTTGTTCGGGTTAATTGTCATTTTAGGGACTTGGCAGAAAATAAGATATATTTCAAATATTTCGCAAAACAAATACTATATCATTGAATGACTTTCCTTCTAATGAATAGCTTTACTCATTGTTTATATATGATATACAGGTTAGCTTTATCGTCTGTGTTATTGTCAATGCTTTACTCGTTCAGGTCATTGACAGTGATCGTCTGAAAAATTTACCAAAAATAAAATCGGATAACTTTTTGTGAATTGTGATCAGGCAATTGACCGACTCATGGTTCTGCTTTATTTCACAGGTTCTTATTTTGTCTGTTGCCCCAGTCTATTGCTGCTGAGGATATTCCTTCAATATTGAAGTCAAGGAAAGTGAAAGGTACTTTATGCGAATGCTCAGGTTTACTTCTGTTGATTGATCAATATCGACAGTTTGTACATTAATGTTATGATCTGATACTGATTACTATTATTACAGCAGCCAATCATTGTAGTCAATAATGTAAATTGTATTACTTATCATTGGTTGCCTGATGTTATCATTAAAATAATAAATTAAATGTGTGAAACATCAAGCAAAGGATGTATATTTATAGACGATTCTGATATGATGGAGACATCAAGCCTTCTAACTTGTTTTATATTCAAAATGAAATAAAACTGTTAGCATGCTGCTTATCCACTAAGGAGCCTGTGTAAGAGAATGTGTAAAAATAAGTTGGCCTGACATTTCAATCCTACAGTAGCAGGAACTTCTTCAGAGGCTAAATGAAAAGTATCAGTTACAGAAGGGACAAAAACACACACAGAATACAAACAGGTTAATGAGCAGGGTGAACACAAAGAGATAGATGTAAGAGGATTAATAGACAAGGGATGGAGAGAAGAAAGAAACCAACAGGGGAAGAGGAGCGGTAGGAGATACAGAGAGAGGATTAAGGGATCAGGGTAGGGAGTAAACTGGAGGACACAGACAGAAATGTGTGGAGAAAAAGAAGGGGGTGGAAGAGAGCTATACGGGAAGAGGAGTGACAGGGGGGACAAGGGGAGAAGGGGGGGAACAGAAGAAAAGTTAGTCATGCATGTCCTTCCTGAATGTTGAGCTCATGAGGTTGAATGGTGTGAGGGCTTTGCATCCACAGTCTCCCTCTGCTGTTTCGTACCAGGTCAGGGCGGCTACCTAAGGAAACAATCCCCTGTTGGGACATGTTATTCATGGTATGGTTGGGAAGGTTAAAGTGTGTAGTCTTATATTCTAATACATGCTTCATGCAGTAATAAGCTTGATACAAGACTCAAGAGAGGTGGTACAGCTGGCTGAGATGTTGTTTTGACTTGTGTATTCAGAGTGTCTGTCACTGCTAGACAATTATACATACACTAGGTGTCTAAATATAAACATACCACCACAGAGATATGGTGAGGAATTAAGAACCAGACTGAATTAATATTAGATACCCTCAGGAAGTTCTACAGTTACAATAATAATATGCAGTGAGGGTAATTTAAGACTGGGAATATCTCCAGATCAGGGTTTACATGTAATACATCCAGTATGTTACATATGCTGTGCATCAAACATTTGCCTTTGCATGATACATGCCAGTGAAGGGGATCTAACTATTATCTAATGTTATGCTTTTCTAAAGAATTTCAGGTTAAATGTTTTAAAGAAACAATGATACACAAACTGGTTTATCCCGTTTCAAAGCTTTCCGCATAAATGAAAGTTACATTTTTCACTCGATAACAGAACAGAGAATGATGGCAAAACTTGCCCTTCTGCCTTGTTTTGCGCATGTTCTACATGTTAATGTAATTATGTAAAATAGCTGGGCGTAGCAGATTCTTGTACAGTCTCTTCACAATAAATTGCTCAAGGCTTATGTTACTGTAGTGTAGGTCATTGGGGTGTCTGGGAGTGAAATAATCATGTTTTATTTTTATTTTGTTAATCATGGCATTGTAACCTCTTTCATTTTAGTCACTTGGTTACCGTACGATAGTGGCAAAATTTATGACCTCAACCTTGAATCTGGTAGATGGATGGTGAGTATTAACAACTTATTAAAACATGTTTCACTAACCTATTGCTTGACAACTGGTTATATAATTATCTGGAAAGAAGTATTAATGTATTCGAAGAGTCGGAACTCCCCAACAACTGTTAAGTGATTTTCAAAATGAATCAATAAAAGAAAGGAACAGTTTGACAGGTAAGATGCATCAATATATTTTGCTCAGATTGTTGAGGTGGACTCACATATTGAATCAAGTAACATGAAAAATTACACAGAATAACATAATGTCTGTGTAACCTTACTTTGACCAGTGTTCGTATCGAATGATTGTTTTTCAATTAACAGTTCAGGGGGAATATGGAAAAATGTTTAACCGGTTAGTTAAAAATGTTTAACCGGTTAGTTTTCAGAGTTTTTTTTTTGTGGTCACTCAAGTACATTAAATTAACATTGATTGCAGTACCGTCGTGCATCTTGCCTGAAAGTAATAGATGAAAACCTAATGCAATTATCTTCTGTATAACAACAGTTGAGTTTTCGAATCCAGAATCAATTGCTTCGCACTGTCAGTTACAACTGCTGCGTGTGTGTCCAGTATCGTATAGTCTTTGCATTAACTTTTGATCAGCGTCAGTCTCCGATACCATTACATAAATATCAAAAAGGTTGATAGGCAACAAAGAACAGTTGATAGATCATTCATTCTTGTCACCTTTGCTCCTGTAATTACCAGATACTGTACGTGCTCCTTATTGCAGTTTGAATATTAACGTCATCAGAGTGTCGTCAAAGTGTCACATGACATATATTATTGATATAACTTTAATCCCAAGCATCGCTGATATTCATCCCAAAGTAACATTTTACTTTGTAGCATACTTCCTTCTTTGTTTGAATTGAAAAGAAAAATTAATTCTTGATTCACCTCATAACTGTCGGGGTGATTTTGTGACGTCATATTGGTAAAGCTCATAAACCTTCCTATTGTATCTAACTTATAGTATGATGATCGTACGCTCGATGTGACAGATGCAGTTTACAGCAAGGAGGTAGGTAATGTATTACAATACACACAGATTTAGTGGTTTATCTGGATGAAAATTGTAATGGAGGAGATTGATCATTAACCTACAAAATAATCTGAACATTTTTTGGCATGTATAGAAATATAATAATGTTTGAAAGGGACGATTAAAAAAAAATGGTCGCTGTGTGCACGTTGAGCACAAAAGAATAGATTACATATCGCAAATAGGAAATGTTGAGTTTTGCTATCTTTATATAAGTTACATAAGGCTTGCTACTAGATCTTAGAAAACATTAGTGATTCACGGATTCATAAGACATAACAAGCAATTAGCTTCTTAATTTTACTCTATTAACTCATATTACTATGAAAAAAGTAATAATAAGGGAAACATTAAGTTGATTGCTCCATATTTTCTAATCTCATTTGATTGACAATGTGATTTCACAAATCCCTAACAGCCATATACTTTTGCAATTTGAATTATTTTGTCATACAATAAAATTACAGCTGTCATTTATGATTGACTTCTTTTATACAGGTTAGCGAATTCCGGGAAGTATGGCAGTAAGTTATTTTTATGTGTATTTTTTCGTACGATTGGTGATTTATTGAGTTAACATACACAAATCCCCATCATTACGATAATCCCTGCCTATAGCAAATACCACCCAAATCCCCTGTTTTTGGCCAAAAACGGGAGATTGAATATCTACCGGAGTTGGTAATGCTAGCCATACTGAACGCTCTTCGGAACAATTTCACGATTAAACACACAGTGTATCATTTCAGTGTCAAGCCAAACTTGTCATCGCACACCAGAAAGTAGTACTGGCCATGAGAGCACTTGTGTTTACAATCATACAGGTGACTGGTCAATTAAATAGGTGCACTCAAGGATGAATCCTTATGGCAGTATTTGGGGTAGTTTATGATATCAAGTAACAAATTATTAATGCTTGAGTGAATTTGAGGAGGACTGTTTTTCTATAGACAGGCTTGACCAATAAGGGAGTAGTATACATCATGCTACTTCAAACCCCACCCCCCACCCTCCCCCCGTGAAGCAGCATGATATATACTACTTATGGGTTTAAGATATACAAAGGATACACACTTGTATGTAGGATGTGTATATCAAATAGGATGCAGTGACGGCCATACTTAATTGATATATATATATATATATATATATTTATATATATATATATATATATATTATATAACAATATCTATTTAAGAATGAATTATAGATGACGTCGCTGCAGCCTGTTCAAACCAGCAAAGTCAAAACTATATTTTTTGAATAGAACTGGGTAAAACAATGTTAAACTTTATTTGCATTATAACGTAGATGATCTACGGTAGATCTATGTTCACATTTTGTTTCAACTGTTGCAATGTATCTTACTGCAGGGGTACAGACTGTCAAAAGGCTAGAGAAAGGAAACTGAAGGTACCCGAAGATGATACACAGACGCCACTGCTAACTGCCAGATCAGTATAAATCAGCCACGTAACTGCCACATCAGTATAAATCAGCCACCTAACTGCCAGATCAGAATAAATCAGTACAGGTATCAACGACGATCTTATAACATTGGTACTGAATGAACAACTGAAGTTTATGAAAAAAATAAGTGCAACATTCTTGGATTGGATTAAGTAGGTATAATGTTCAAGTACATTGAGTAACAAAACTATAACACATGCTCATTTGGATGGAAAAGACCAAATAACAATTTCTATGGAACGGATTTGAACCAGTCACCTCAGCATCACAACTCCTGCGATATAGAAACTGAGGTACCCTGCCTTAATTTGTCAATGATTCCTATATTGACATTTCTTCTGGGGTCGCTAGTCAGAAGCTATTTATTGAAAAACCGCCCTTTAGTAAGAAAGCAGTTCATTTTTCGTCACTGCCCACTTCTTCACCTTTCAAGGTTATTAGTCTGGACAGTTAGCCTGTGTTTTACGTAATCTATTCGCCAAGCCTAGCAAAGGAAACGAGTGTGGAAAAGTCACTTGCACAGCTCAAATTTCCTGTGATCTACTGTGAGAGCCTATTAAAATGCTCGAGGCAGGTAAACTGTAATGGCAGTCGTATTAAAGGGCGCATTTTCAAATGGATACCTTGCATATCGTGTGGCCATGCAGGAATCACGCCCATTTTCATTCAATATAACCATTGCTTACAATTTTGCAGTTCAAAATTTTGTTTTAAATTATTTATCAATGCACTGAATGACATTACATTGAAATCTTCAGTTCCACTCTTTATATACGTAACTTACACTCTTTACATTCGTAACTTAAGTAAAGAAGGGTATAAAGAATAACATTAAACGTTTGCCATGTGGTACATAAAATAACACTATTACGTCATTACCAACAACTATATTGATGTGGTGGAGACTTGATTACAACATAGCTTATTCGAGGTGTTATTGTAAGGAAAAATTATCAAGAAGAGAAGAATCCATTATCAACTACTTAGAAATGGTAAAGAGATCAAACAATTTAAATTTAACAAGTCTCAAGCAGAGAATTAAGCAGCCGAGCATGTTTATGACTGATACAATTCGACTTGTGATATTATTCTTATGAATCTCATGAAAGTTGGAAGGTAGAACTTTGTTATACTGTTTAAGCATAAATGTACCAAACTCACTTTATATTCGCATTGTCGAATTTCAAAAAATCCCCCAAGAAACTACAATATTACATCTGGAATAACACTCACACACACAAAACACAAAATGTTACCTCAATTTGTTAACATGTTTACAATTATGTTTGTTTTTGTTAGTAGTAGGCCATATGAAGCTTTTCAACATTTAGCATATTCTTTTGGTCCATGAACTGATAGATATTCTCTATTAACCATGGCAGGCCTTTTGTGCCAACTTATTGTGCCGTGAAAAGTCATCATTTTGATTCACAATGACTTTCTGGTTCTGATATCAAATCCCTACCCTTTAGAAAAAATGCATTGGTTTACGTTCATTTTGTCTTTACTTGTAATCAATTTTGATATTTGAGGCAATTTACTATAATTGCCAATGCAGTTATATATTGTATATTAACACTTCATGAGATCTCTCTTGCATCTACTATTATTATCAGTGGCGTAGGAAGGTACTTTTGAGTGGGGGGGCTGAAGACTGATGGCCGACCTGGGGAGGGGTCTAAGGGGAGGGGTGTCCCCCTCCCCTTTGGAATTTTTTGCATTTCCAGGTAGCCTCAGATGCGATTTGGTGCAATATAGCACACTTCAACACCCACTCCATTTTGTAAACTTAATTTTGTATTTTCACCTGGCCTTAGATGCAATTTGGTGCTCCAAATGAGGTTTTTTTTCTCATTTGGAAATGAAAAAGGGGTTTTCTGACTTGCGAAGCGGGGGGGGCGGAATGATACTTCCGCCCCTCCACATTTTTCACTGGGGGGCTGGCGCCCCCCCCCCCCCCCAGCCCCCCCCCCCCCCCCCGGTTCCTACGCCCTTGATTATTATATACACTTTTTTACATTCCTTTTAAGAGAATATCATATTGTGGCATGCAATACATTAAAGTCCGTAAAAGCTAACTTCGTTTGCTGCATCCTTGGAATGTATTAACTCCAGTTTTTAACTTTGGATCTAAAGAACAGGCTGGGAATTTGTATTTTGTAACACCTACATTTAAGTCGTTCAGAACAATGGTACTCCAGGCAAATACTTTTAATGTCAGGAAACATGCGTGTACTTTAGACTGAGCTTACTGGAAACATCTTGACTTCACTTGTGATTGGTTCTTTGAAGTATTTAATTAATTACAGCAATAGTAATATTTTTAAAGTGTTGATGTTTTCCAGTATGTTTTATAATAATATTTTTTTACATGACCAATTTGTAAGTTACCTGAGAGAACTCATTTTTTTTCTTCAAATCACTTATTCAGGAATATGGGAGAATAAATAAAGATAATTATCTTGAGCTTTTTAATCATTTATTTGAGTTATTGAAACTGATTTGAAGGCTTCCTAGCCTAACCATTACTAAATCTCAATGCAAGATCAGTATTCCCTATCTGCTTACCCACGCTACTCTATGCTATCGGGAGTACCATCTCTTAATCTGACAAAGAAGGGCTTAAAAGCAAGGCCTTTAGCATGAGTGCAAATGATTTAGTGAGGAAATAAGGAGGATGTGAAAGTTCACCAGTCATGTACTGGTAGACATGATGGACTGGTCTCATTGATCCAAATTTAGATAAATTGGAAGAGATCAATTCAAGGATTAACCTGATCAATACTATATCAGAGATTCCCAAGTCATAGACACTCATGTTAATTTGTCCTGACTCCCAAACTTAAAGCTCGAATTCTAGCTGAACAAAATACTTGGTCGAGTTACAACTCTTATAACCATTTCAGTACTTCTTTTTGTGGAATTGTTATAATAATACGTAAGAAAATACACACAACAGCCTTCTAGACTAACCAAAGTAGAAGTCCTGATATATTTCAATTTGGGCACTTTATACAGATAACCAGTGACAGGTCAAATTGAGTAATGGATACTTAGTTATAATGTCACCTATAATTGGATGGTCTAGGGATAGATTATGTAAACCTACTGGCAACTTATTTCAGTTAGCAAATGGACACCTGTTTTGGTGGTTTATTGAATATTAGGATATAAAATTTTTACTTTGATCAAAGTACTCACCGACGAGAGAAAGTACTTCTTTTTGAAAGGACCAGATGGTTAGAAATATCTGATGGTGACATCCATAGGGGAAGGGGAGGGGAGGGAGGAAGAGATATAGTACGAAAAGAGAAGACAAAAACTCATTTCTCCTCTTGTATTGTGTTCCCGAAAGCGAGCTCTCGCAGAGCTTTTGACAGGGGCGGCGATTTGTTTCAAATATTGGGAAGGGGGGGGGGGACATTTGCTTGGGTGCAGGCGCTTAGCAACTTTCATCCCCAAAATTGTTAGCATAAATCGTGATATTTTATATATATATATATATAAATATATATATATATATATATATATATATATATAGGCCTATATGTAGATGTGTAAATGTATATACAGTAACTGGTTGCTACAGCCCTGATTTCCTTTTTTATCGGCAAACCAAATTGCATTACGGATGCAGTCCGTCTAGCTAATTCATTTTGAAAAAGTAAAAACTACTTTCGGTGAAAGTCTCTGACGTTTCTTTGGTGATATTTAGTAACAAATTGTGGAATTTTCCAAGGAAGGGGCAAATTGTGAAGGCATACCAGGCGCGTATCCAGGATTTTCTAACCCGGGGGGGGGGGCGCGAATTACTATCTAAGCGGAGCGCCACCATCGGTTGGTGTGGAGCGTACAAGAAAATTTCTGGTTTTGATACCCCCCAGATCACCGGAAATGGCACTTCTCGGGCTTGAAAATGAGCAACCAGATGTACACTTTTGCCTGAGAACCAAGTATTTCCCAAAAGTTTTTTCCATCCATAACCTTTTTGAAGATTGTCACCAGTCACACATTATGTTCGACCTCATTGCATGTCCTATGGATCATTGCTTTTGTAGGTTATTCTACGTCACGGCCCACAATATCCGAAAGCCCCACTTTTCAAGGTTTTAAGCCCATTACTTGTTGAGAATTTGAAAATTCACTTTTCTCGTGAATAAAATCACTTGAAAACATACCCATAATGTTGGAAAAAATTCAATCTATAGACAACCAATATAGAAAAACCTCCTTGAACCCCTAACAGACAGGTCAAAATTGAACTAGTAGAGGAAAGTATGATGAAGAATGTTGGTGAGGAAATTTTCGAAAAATCCGAAACAGTTAATTTATTTGGTGTACAAATATTAAAACCTCTTATAATGGCTTTTACAAAACTTGGTTGAAGGAACAGAAAAATAGCAGATATTTCCGAGATCAGGTATATCGAAACCGAACACTTCACTCATAGGCGTAGGTCCCGTAGGAGGCGGGGGCTGCAGCCCCCCCCCAATTGTTTTCCCATTTTTTTTCGGGCACCTACTGAAAGAAAAATGAATAGCTTAAAATTATCTCCTTGGTAATTTAAATAAAGTTGTAAGCTTGGCCGACATTACTACTGTAAAAGAGAGTTTCGACATAAATGGATCTGTATGCTTTTTCTCCATCTACATAAGACATTTGGTTGTTTATATTAGCATCCGGCGGTATACTGTGCAACTTTCACGGACCGTGCGGTACACGATGCCATACAATGTAATGACCGATCTTGCCTATATGATATTGGCATCGACATGTTGAATGCGCGCTCGGCGCGCGAAAAATTTTGGCTTTTTTTTCGGGCAAATCATAACAGCGCCCAAATCCAATCTGGCTCCTACGCCTTTGACTATACACATTGACAGTTTTTGAGGCTGTTCATCGTGGAACATGCATTTCAATGCTCATTGATATGTTTATTCTGCTCTTTGCTTTACAAATTCGAACAGGCGTGTAGCGAGTAATTGCCAGGGAAGGGCGAAGCCTGTAGGTAAACTTCCTTTTCTTTTTTCCCCTCCTTTTCCCTTTTTTCTTCTCTTTTTTTTTCTCTCCTCTTTTCCTTACCCGGGGGGCGCGCGCCCCCAACGCCCCCCTGGATACGCACCTGCATACTATCTAAGCGTAGCGCCACTATGGGTTGGCGCGAAGCGTAAAAGAAAATGTGTGCCCAAATGCCTAACAGATCGCTGGAAATGGCACTTCCCAGGCCTTGTAATTTGCATCTTTGCATTTTCTACTTTGAAATTACTAGCGATATCATAAAATATGCGCCCCGTTTTCCCCCTCCCCCCCCCCCTTGGTAACGCGTCTGCGGTTAGAAATCTTGCAGGAAACGTACAGGCCAAATGGAAACCCAGTGAATCGATGTGGATGATATATATGTGTGTACGTACTTACACTCATACACAAGAGATGTAGAGATATGATAATCATGAGTGACAACTTGCTATACGTTCACAGAAACGACCACGAAGTGTCATTTACCTAATGCAGCATGTGTTGGATAAAGGTTTTAGCCGCCGCCTAGTATGATTTGGATAAATAATCTCACGCATTAGTTTCTATTTATACTGTAGCCCCCAAAAAACTATGCCACCAAATATTGGGGGGATATTAGATACTATATCCCCACCTAAAATATTGGGGGACATGTGTCCCCCCCCCCCCCCGTCACCCCCATGATCGCCGCCCATGGCTTTCGATGAATAACTTTTGCTGTTTCACATAAAGGCAGAAAAAAACAATGATGACAACTGAAAATATGCCAAAACAAGCATTACCTTAGCCTCCTTAGGTCATTGTAGCTCTTTTCTTCTGACTATGGTTTACATTTTCGAGCGGATAAACACTATATTAATACGCTAATTGTGGTGTAGTACCTTTATGGAAAGCTATCGCTTCCAACAAGTACAGTATGCTAACTTCAAATCGAAACATGGCCGTCAACTTAGATAACGCAAGAATGGGTGTGGTTATTCGTGAACTGTGACTGACCGTCCCAAGACGTCATTCCTTCTGAAATTGACAAAAGAGGTATTCCAGTCAAGTAGGTAATAAACTAATCAGGGAATCTTTGTTTGGTGTGATTTCAGAATTGATTTTAGTCTCATACTCGCAAGCATAGAGGAACTGCGATAAAATTGTTTAGAGCCTTTACTTTCATCCGCAGGATGTACCAATTTTGCACGCTAAACTAAGAATTGCCATTCAAAGTTGTCTTCTGTAAATCGGTCTTTCATTTTTAATTTGTCAGATAAAGATCGTTTCTATCCGGAAATGGTAATCTGAAGACCACTGTGTAAGGCCAAACTTAGCCGCCAAAAATACAATGTAATATGTCACGCGATGTAGCCCAAGCCAGGAATCCCGTAATAGTAGTACTAATACTATTAGTAGGCTACAGTAGTACTAGTAGTATCGTCAATGCATACATTTCGCGCACACAACTACTATGTTACAATGTAACTTCCAAATTTAAGTGACACTGAAACAGTGATAGCAATGCAGTGATGATATTCCCCAGTACCATAAAATAAGACATAATTAGTGAAGTTGTAGTAGCAGTGGGCTGAATTCAATAGTTATTCTGCAGATAATGACCCCATCACTGATGGCACTAGCCCTTCCATTAATTTCCTAACTTGTTTCTGTGTCAGTTTCCTCCCCTAAAAAACATTACTTTCCGCCCCTAAATCTTAAGTTTTAGGGGAGGAAACTAACGTTTTTCAGGGGAGGAAACAAACATTTCTCAGGAGCGGAATGAGGGAAGGCATATTGGCTAGACTAAGTGGAAAGAGTTAAATTAGGTAGTGAAATAACTGAAGTAAATATTTGTGTGATTTAGGAGATTTTAGTGAAAGAAGATAACATATTTTCAAGGGACTTGGGGGCAATGTGTCAAGAATTTTCTTTTGGTAATGAAAGAATATCTAGTAACTGATTAAGGGAGGAAAGTATTGTTTTTAGGGGAGGAACCGAGGAAGGCATATCTAGGCTGTGGTAAGAGTAAAAGCTGGTAGGTATGGAATGCATTGTTGAAAGTATTAAATGTGGGTCTGTTCACGTTAAAGCGCCCAATTTGGTTGCC
Organism: Apostichopus japonicus; assembly: GCF_037975245.1. Lineage (NCBI taxonomy): Eukaryota > Metazoa > Echinodermata > Holothuroidea > Aspidochirotida > Stichopodidae > Apostichopus > Apostichopus japonicus. Next base: position 11,873,652 of record NC_092567.1, read on the forward strand.
TGAGGTACCAAATTTTCAAATTACAGTAAAGAACTTCTATTCTAAGTAAATAACATAACTAATATCTGCAATTTATGAATCAGAATTGACCAGAGCTTAAACTATTCTGGAAATTATATTCAAGATGGTTGAAAGTGTGACAATCTATAAATTTTCCAAAATTTGTTCTTTTTGTAATGGTGGTGTGTCATTCCATTGCTGCTACATTTGGGAATTCTGTTTTTATTTTCTTTATTAACACAAAATTTGCTATTGTAAGACCAGTTTTCAATGATATCGATGATGTTTTTTAAAAAATATTCGAGTATCGTTAGAAAATATTCAATTTTTCCTGAAATAAAGTTAAAAAAGTTTTTCTTTAAAGAACAAAATTGAAATTAATAGTAACAATTATACCATAAAATTAAACCACAACATAAGCACATATATTAACCAAAAGCTGAAAATTCTGGGTCATGTCCTCTCAGAATTTTTTTTTTCTTGACTCTTGTTTCGGACATCACCCCTCCAAAATGATCTTGTTTCGGACATCACCCACCAATGGTTTACCTAATATATTAAACCTAATATTTAGTAATAAACCAAATGATGTTCATTTCATGGCAATAATGAATAGAAAAGCATTTTAGTAAGTTGTTACCTGTACCAAAAGAGATCTATGGACCCTTCCTAGGTTCCAAGTTCAAAACAAAGAAAAGGGATACAAGTGATCCAAGTGATCAACAAGACAATTATTAAACGAAGGCCATGCTTGTTAATACTTAGCAATATATATCAGTACATCACGATATGTGATGATAACAAACAGCATCAAATTCATTTGATATAATGAAAATTGCCAACACTTGTTTTATAGATTTGCATAAGACTGTCTTGGACTATGTTTCGGACATCACCACAACTGTATTAGGACATCACTGTAATGTTTTCTACACAACGCATATCATATCAAAAGTTAAATTTGTAACAAAGGGGTCTTTGTTGTTGACAAGCTACCTACAAGGTATTATGACAGTTTTGAACTTATTATAGTTCAAATCCTCAGTGTTTATTACAAGTTACTTTATGAGCGTTTCGGACATCACTGAATGTTTCGGACATCACCTTGGAAAAATGTTCACAAAGCTGCATAACAATAATACATATTTCAGCAGGTAACAACAATATGAAGTAATATTTTTGCTATTCAAACCTGTTCAAGCAACAAAAGTCTGCTTCAATATAGACACAACAGTCAGACAGTACAGTACTTAGCAGATTTACACTAGATATTATGAATTTTTGAGGGAATGCAGTTTATTAAAACACCATAGACTGGGAAATCAACCAGGTGTACTGAAAAATAATGGCACTGTAAATTCTTGGGAAAACAAATGCCCTGAGGCACATAATTCAAATTGAACATCTGGACAGAGCCGATAGGTGAAAAGATAGGTGATAAGTGAAAATCTGAAGGCTTGGTGTAAATGATAACCCCATTTAATGTTAATGAATTATCACTGTTTACTGCATACTCAATTCATACATATCCAGAATACACACATTTAGTTTAGATCTTCCTGCAAGCAGGACCTCGCGAAGAAGCCATCATTGGCTTATCAAAGCCGCAAGCTGACCGAAGTCAGTCTCTTAGATTCATTTTTAGCGACCATGATTATGAATTGTCAATTGTCAACAACTCTGTAACTGGACGACATACATTAATCTTGGAGTGACACAAACTCGGGACCTTATGATTGAAAGGCACCGGCGTTAACCGCTGCGCAAACACTCCATAACACTCCACATAGTGACCATTCATTGATCACCACTGGCATAAAGTTAATCTCTGCTTCACCACATTCGTTACTGTACCTGTCCAGCATACCATTTGCATTGGCAAGCGTTCACCAACACTTCCCAGACATCAACTTATACATTATTTTGCAGAAAATGGTATTATTATTGACTGCAAAGAATTTTTTCCCCAAAAGGGTTATAGAATTCTTTTTATCTTTTACGGTTTCCACATTTCCATCACTACCTAGATGAAGTCTGCAATAATTGAAACAAACAGCAAATATTTACCATTTAATAAATATACAGATGTACACAGGAGACATCCCTACATAGCTAATTTGGCACCCACCTGTTGTAGCTAGTATCATTGAGTCTACTATTTAAACAATTTTCAGAAGGGAGGTATCATAACCTAAACTCCACTAGAATGCTTGGTCCTATTTTGTAATGTCAGCAATAACAACTATTTTGCACCCCTTCAAATGGTACCCACCCGCTCCCACCCCCTCCCCATGCACCTTTGAGCTGGATCTGCCAATGTTGAAGATTGCTTCCACTGGCCCAGCTAAGCAACAGTACTTTGCCAATACGAGTAACTACTATAAGTACTAGTTTAAATATCCTTCTTTATTGAGATTCATCATTATGCCTTGGCAATTATGATGTGAAAAACAAGTATTCATGGTTTGTACAAATACTCCTTGTCACATATGAATTAAATGATTTACTTTGTAAGATTGTTATTATTTAAGCTTATGGCCTAAACTTACATTTAAGTATAGGGCTTAGATGTTATGGTATACAGCAGCTCAGCAAATTGTTCAGCTTTATCCTTAAGTTTCATCATGATAAATATCTGTATACTGTACATATCACTAAAGATCTGAAGTCTCAGTGAAGCAACTCGGAATGAAAACATGGTCATGCATGCATGATGCACCACTCTGTGTATATTACTACTGTTGACACCATCGAGTAAACCTGGAGGTTTCATCACACAGTAAATCCGTGTACCAGTCAAAGAGGGTCATGTGCTGTAATGTGTTCCACGGTGGTACTACGGTAATAATCTGATATATATACTGCATTAATCTTCACATTGCCCATTGTGATTTACTAACTAATACAGTAAATGTATATTTGGGCTTAGAGCAGCAGACAACACACAGTTACCTAGCAATGTCTGTACCTTAACATTATAGTTATAGTCGTTGACCAACATTTATAGGTTAGATCACCAGACACGTTCCACAGTCCTACTACTTAGCTAACATCTTCCCAAAATACTGGTAGCTTTTCTTGACAACCATCAAGTTCCCATCAACAGTTAAACTGCTCTGACATAGGGTGTTATAGATGCACACTGAGTCCATATCATATAGAGCGACAGACGACACTGAACGGTGTTCAGTTTTTCAAAGTGACGTTGACATATTATGCTGTAGACCAGGGTTAGCCCGCCGCAGGGTTGCGTCCGGCCCGCCAGAGAGGCTCTACGGTGTGAAATTTAGTGAGCAGATTTATTGATAACAATTTAAAGCTATATAATCAATCATTCGAACCTTCTGGGTCCAAAAAAAAACTTCATACAGGTCAGTTTGTATGACACTCTCTCAGCGGAGGGGAGGGGAGGGGGGCCGGCTGGACTGTTTTATCAGGAAGGAAAATAAGTTAGTGCGCTCCACGCGCAGTGCTCACATTTTGTTGCCTTAGGCTTCGCGCAAAAAGTCGAGCGAAGGGTTCATACGGCCCCCTACTTCATCATAATCATTCCATGTGGCCCTCCTCTGCAAAAGGTTGGACAACCCTGCTGTAGACCGATGTGATAGAAACATGAGCTACTGTACTGTGCTACAAAACTCATCTAGGCCTATTCCAATTGTGTGTAATTAACTTTACAATTATCAATATGATATTGGGAAATATCAAATTGGTACCGCCATGGAAGCTAAAACACATCACATGACAGTCCATGCATGGTACCCACGTGCCCTTTGATGTAGTTCTTCTAGCCTATAAAAAGGCTTTCTATGGTTGTGACAAATAGCTTGATTTAAGCTATAGCAGACAATTACAGCATTACTTTTTAATGTACTGTATACTGTGATGGTATCCTGATACATGTTATGTCAGAAAAAATTTCACTAAACGTTTTTTTTACTTCTTCAGTTCTAAATGATGGAAAATTGTAGTGTTAATGATGTCAGTTCTAGAAAAATCCAAGTAACTTGATGTTCCCAGTAACATTCATACCCAAATATGTAGAATATCATTTTAGACTTGTCACAAGTCATCAAAAGATGAATACATGTTGGTCAAATGACACCAAAAGTTAAGAAGCATTCTGTTGTAGGATCTTAGTGTATTCTAGCACACTGAAATCAACCAATTGAATCATTCAGTTGAAACTAGTGCTGTTTACAATATGTTGGATTCACAAAAGTGATGTCCGAAACACATGGTGATGTCCGAAACATACTTTTAAGGTTATTTTGCTATAATATTTGGTAAAGATGGATGAAGTTTTGAGTAGTGCAGTATGTATGTTTGTAACAATAGAACTTGTCATAATATATGAAGTGCTCATCTATTGTGTCTTTTTTTCAAGCAACATAAAGCAATATTAATTAAAACTTGTTTCGGACATCACTGGTGTTTCGGACATCACACACATGGACGGAAAATTTGAAATGGTTATAAAATCAAAACGGATGAGTGGAAATGTGTCATGTACATACTGTAGTTGAGGGAGTACTTATGCTTTAATAAGAGTAACAAAACAGTCTTGTGGGTTTTAGCATACTTCATATATTAGTTGCTTCATGACGTTTCGGACATCACCAAAATGTGGACGGAAACATTTTGCATGTTGTTTAACTTCATTGTGTAGTAAAATGTGGCTGAATGGACATGCATCTGATATATATTTTATTTGATACAACTATGACAGTATTGAAAAGGCACACCACTTTCAACATTTGTTATTTAACCCCAAACTATGCCACTCATAAATTGGTGTATAAATGTGGACGGAAAAAGTGATGTCCGAAACACTGGTCCAGTTTCGCAATAATTCGCAAATTCATCGATGAAATTTTCTGAAATATTTATGAGAGGGAACCTATAGCCACAAAGTTCAATCATGACAAAATTTGGAGTAATCCTCTTTTGGAGTTGAGAATAGATCAAAGTACAAATTGTGCAGTTTGAAAACGGCAACATTTTCCGTCCACATTTCGGCACTTCTGGGAGTATAGCATACCTATATGCATATCTCAGGAAATTGTCTATGCTATGGTAGGTACAGCTAGGTGGACTCTCTCCATGGGGATAATATTTGTATCTCTAGAATCTCTAATTATTTTGTCACAATGCTCCAAATGCCATTTATGCTAATTTGGGCGCTTTAACGTGAACAGACCCATATGTAACCCCCCCTTTCCTTCGGTCAAGGTAATTAGGACAATGGGTCAGCAATATTGTATCAAGTGGGCCTAGGCTTCAAGACAGGATAAAATTATCTCCATGTCCGAATGGTTCAATGCTGATATTCAAAACAACTGCTGAGTCAGTTCTACACAGGTTTACAATGAGAGACACAAAACACAAAGAAATGTACCATGAACTACTTATATTTTCAATCCTCCAGTCGTGGGAAATGGGGACGTTATAAGGCTATCAATGGCACAAAACAATAAAAAGTATCTTACATTACAAAATATGTCAACTTGACCACACTCTTAGATATTAACTCTTAAATAAGCATACTTGCAGTTACTGTGGTACTGAACACTGTACATCAAGATGCAGCACAGGTATATAGACAATGATAACAATAGTAAGGTTACAGTGTGCACTGTACTATACACTGAACATTTAGAACTTAGAGAACTTAAACTTATTGTCTATGGCCATGACAAAGGTTACAATAAAAGAATACTTAAACTTATCTGGTTTTACGCTGGTGCTGTCGCGAACTGCTCGCTTTCTTTCTTCAACGCGGAAAGTTCATTTTCACGAATTAAGGTTCCGGTGTACATCAGTGTGCTCCATAATAGACTTGGTAATATACTGCAGTCCAGCGATTTATCAAACGGTATGACAATTTAACAAAATAGTTAGGGTTATAGTGACGTCTACAGCTCAGTGGTAGCATCCGGGTCCTTAGGTAAATACAAAATACAGGTGGGCTCCAAGAACAGCAATTAAGTAAAATATGAAAAGTCCATGGTAACCATCTCGGCAAGATCAGGAACAGTGGCCACAAAGATACAGGTACTAATATGACATCCTCATCATAATTTAGGAATATAACTTTACATGATGAACATTTTCGAAACTCCCTATTTATACAACACTTTTTCCTTTAATAAAAATATTATAAGTACAATAGATCAAACAAGAGAAGTCTTGCTCTCTCCAGGTGAAGAATCGAACTCTAACTATATCAAGATACAAAGTTACCAGAACTATGTGACAACAACTCTAGGCCACATGGCTTCCCCACATCCTATTGGTTACTTCTAGCAATGATCCCATTGACCAACTAATAAGATGACCAATCAGTAATTACATGATGGATTAGTCCACAAGCACTATTGTCTAGCAGGCTCAGTTTATCTCAGGAGAGATAAGTAGCAAGGATACATACAAAATGGCTTTGTGAAAGTACAATAACCATCACTAATCTGCAATATACTCAGCAGAGGCAGGAAGTATCTGTTTACTCTTTTTAATTAAAACTATCTACACTATTGACAGAAACTGCTTCTACTAGCAAGTGAAAACAACAAACCCACTGTGTCATTCATGACACCAGGGTTACAAATATATATAAGGCCTAGGTGGTTTGGTCTGAGTTCTACAATATCAGCTTGGTAGACCTGCATATTGTTGATGTTTTTCCCTGTAATTAGAATTTGGCATAGGAAGAATTTTGTGGAAGGCTGTGATTAGATGGTTAAGTATTTTTTTCTGATAAGTGAGTATTAAAATAGTTTCCAGTCACTTGAACAATGGTACAAGAATATAGGGATTCTTGTACACAATACTTATCATTAAGCAAATGCTTGGAGTGGAAAATTAAAAGGTGAGTTTCCTTTGTTTTAGGCATAGGAAGAAGAAACCTGGAACACATTAACAAGGAAACGCTTAATACTGTAATTGTTTTCCCCATACTGTAAGGACAGACGAGGAGTAAGTTTCTGAAAAATGCCAGATCTGTCCAGCTGACTATGGCTGTCTAAATTGTTGTTCTGTGTCCATGTTCAGAACAGGCCTTGAGCAGTCTCGCATTCGCTCCCCAACCTGTATCGAACCCTTCCCAGTACTGCTGCACTCGAGACTGCATTGTCCTGTGCCTGTTTTGGACCCTCCTCAGTTTCCTTCCGACCAGCAACAAAGGTTGCTTCTCTGTGTACGGTTGTAACAGTTTCATAAAATGGTACAGTGCCTTCTTTCCTGTGATTTGGTTCAGGTAGCAGTGTTATCCTGAAACCCAATGTGTAAATATTAATTCATGTGTACATAAAAGACAATGAGAAACTACCATCATGACCAGTAATAGAAGTGATATATTAATTTAAAATAACATGATTGATGAGACATACCTTCAAAATCTTTGTTGGTGCGGATGGCTCCATCCCACAATGATTACCATACACCTTTAAAACAGAAACTCAATTGATCTTCTCATTACCACATTGAATATCACACATGTAAATTACCCCATGTTCACATGTCCTATGCACATAATCCAGCCTTTTCACAAGCACTTTATATATTCCGATCACAGGACAGTTACACAAATAAGGGACCAAGTCACATTTCCTAGATTCCTTCATACATTACTGACACAAGTTTCTTCAGCTTACTATACAAACAAAATATGCGGTCAGAGCCTCCCTTGAAAAAAGGTATGTTAGTTTCCTTAAGCGAACGTGTTATCTTTCAACCCTTAACGTGACATTTCTCCTATTTCTCAACATTTATTTCACTTACTATGTCATCTATTCTTTCCAAATGTTAGTTTTCTCCCCTGATGCTGACGGGGGATTTCATGCTTATGGCAGATTTCACAGTTTGATGGTCCAAACCAGCATAGTCAGTTTGAAGTACACTGTACTGCTGTGTGCTCTAAATAATTACAAGTCTTTGTCATTAATTTGAACAACTCATGCATTTGAAATAAAAAAGATAATATTTTTTAATTTGTTCAATTATTTTCTTTGAAAAATAATGATGAAATTTTTTTTTGGTACAAAAATGGACGGACTCAACTCCCACAAATAGGTGTTGCTTAAATAATTGGTATGTACATTGTGAGAATGAAGAGCAACTGAAATAAATTTTGCTCATTCAATGAAGATAAGAATTATGTATAAAATAAGTGGTGTCTCTTTGTCTTCATTGGTATTTTGTACCTTGTGGATGTATCTCAATAAGTGACAATTTCCCAGATTATTTCCGTCCAAAATATGTAAAATAAGGTATGCCTTATTTCTTGTCAACACAATTAAAAAAAATTACGATTTTGTTGTGTAAACATTGCTCAAGTGTATCTTATATAATAACAATAAAATATCCCCGATCAAACCTAATCTCCCGTAATTGTGTAGTTTTTCATAAATCACACGTTATGTCCGTCCAAATTTCCGTTACGTGTGACTTAATACATCGTCACGGATATAAACATCGTATGGAAACTATTTTGTTCAGTGCACCCTCCACAATCTGCCTCCAACGAGGTAAATGAATCTGGAGGATTCATGTCAATTGGGTGCGCGCGTACCATGTATGGAGGGTCATGTGATGTGTTCCAGGGTGGTACTATACTGATATTTCTCTGTAGCAGTTCGAGAACAGTGTTAGTGACTTCGTGAAAGATTGGTCGGTTCGGACATGGGAACTAGCGGCATAAGAAGGTACTGGTACTTCAGGCCTACGAAATAGTGCTAATATGCTAACGTTCAACCTTATTCTCTTGAATGAAGGCAGGCTTTCTACATAATCTTACTTATTAATACAGCTCAAGGGGCAAGCTTTGTCTCATATGGCCTAACGTTATTACTACACGCTATAAGTGATTGTAGAAATGGGAAATGTGGGGAAATGTTTAGTTCAGTACAACCACGGAATTCTCCATGGAACAGAGCCTAATGCTGCTCGACGGGAATATAGCTATCACGTTAGGCTACAGGCACGGTTATTGCTAGGTAACGGGTGTCGTCTGCTGCTCTAAGCACGCAAACACATTTACGTACTAGTTGGGTGAAATCATCATGCGTAATAGGGAGAGTAGTATATTAGTACCACCCTGGAACACATCACATGACCCTCCATACATGGTACGCGCGTACGCGCGTATTTACTGTGTGATAGTTTCTCCAGATTCATTTACCTCGTTGTCTGCCTCTGATTTCGCGCTATTGGTAAACACCAGCTGTAACGTTCTAAACAAACACTTTCGTTACTATATGATACGGTGAAGAAATTCCGTCCCATGTGTTACGTGTGCAAAAGTGTTACGTGCGAAATACTATTTCTTACAAATCTTAAGCTCAAAACAAGGACGAATTAGCTTATTTTTATATTTGTTTAGCATCTTTCTTATCGTAGTTGACATACCACACATAATAGTGTCAATGGTTAGATGTAAGGCCATTACATCGTAATCGGCCTAGCGCACGTTATGTTAGGGGACAGATAACGCTAGGATAACGTGCGAGGGGACAGACATTGCGCAATATCGGGCACTGCGAGTAACAAATGTAAACTTAAAAGTGCTGCATCAAATTAGATTGTTGGACCTTGTCAAGTATTCAGATGAAGAATTAACGCTTCTCCGATGTTTAAGTACACGTTGTGAGCGATGTTTATGACTAAAATACAGTTTTTGCAAATGGCTGCCCTACATACATTTGTACTTCTAGTACCAGTTTTTCGATTTTTTTTGTAGTTCTATTCCTAGGCCTACTCAGTTTGCAAGTTTGGGGTAGTAAATTAGTAGCTGTCGCATTGCATTGCAAGAAAACAGAACAGAGAATGTGAGGACTGGGAAATAAGGTAGTGGATGCCGCGAAGGGGAAGCTGGCAGTGATGAATTCGTGCTCATTCATGAATATTAATGAGGTCACAGGGTCGAATGTCAAAATCTTCAAATTGCAATAACTTGGCAACTACAAGTCTGAATTCCTTCAAATTTGGTGTTGTGATATTGGTAGACCATTTATACATGCTGATGCATGTTGTAATTGATACCATGCATATTAATGGGGAGGCGGGACTGAGTTTTTTGGTTTGTATGAATGATAACTCGACAAGGGTATGATTGATCAATAGCATAATTGGTGAGTGGGTGGCCCATAATAAGAAGTTGAACCCAATTGAATTTGGTGCTCATTCATGAATATTAATGAGGTCACAGGGTCAAACATCAAAGTGCAATGACTTCTCAAGCACATGTCAGATTTTTTCAAACTTGGTATGGTTAGATTGGTATGTAGCCCAAACTTTCTGATGTGAATTTCACCTCATGCATATTGATGAGGATGCACGCTTAGCTTAATTTATGTAACATAAGTTTGTATGCACCATAACTTGACAAGGGAGCTATTGATTATTACCATACATATTGGTTTGGTGGCCTATAGATGAACACTATTAATTTTAATACCTACTGTACATCAGTAATTTATAGAGGTCAAAGGGTAAAAATCTTTATATATTGCAATAACTTGGCAATCAAAAGGTTGAATTTCTCAAACAAAAACTTGATATGGTGATATTGGTAGGTAACCTAGCTACACATGCTGATGTGTGATGCAATTAATGTCATGCACATTTATGAGGGGCATGGCCTGGCAATTAATTCTCTTGTTAATGTAAGGCTTTCTAACGAACTTCCCTGTGAATGGGTATACTAGTATACATATTTAAACCAATGACTCCATAAGTTATTTTTGAAAATTCACACATAACTCTGTGTCCGTCCAATGGTTATGTGTGAAATTAAACAAAGTGTTTTGTATTGTCAAGCTACATGCATTTTAAAGGCAGTTTTTGTGTTTACTTGTTATTTAGCAATGTTCTTAACATCTTTTAACACAAATCAAATTCTTTTCTCTTCTGAGTATGTTATTAAGTGAACTTTTACCTGATAATTTACCATAAATGTTCGTCCATGTCGAATGTTACAAGTTAAAAACCAATTATACAATTCTATAACATCAATTCAGTCAATTAAATGCAGTAATTAAAGGTGAATTCAATATGTCTGCAAACTTTATATTACATTTTCCATTTTTGCTGTTGAATTCATTGCAATATATGTGGTGACAGTCAGATACCTCTGACTCAGTTGGAGTGTGTGAATTTATCCATACACTTGCTGTTCTACCCTTGCAACATATATCTGTAAGTTAAATAGACATAAAAGTTAGAAATGGATGAAACAGAAACAAGTAGTTTGCATAACCATTCTGAATGTTTTCAAAACAATGCTTCATTCCAATGGTTATGTGTAATATTCACACATACTGTAACTCTGTGTCCGTCCAATGGTTATGTGTGAAATTCACACATAACTGTGGTGTCCGTCCAATGGTTATGTGTGAAATTGAAAAAGTTTTTGTATTGTTAAGCTAATTATGCAATTTAAAGACAGTTTTTGTGTTTATTTGTTATAAAGCAAATGTCCTTAACACATTGCAACAAAATCAAATTCTTTTCTCTTCTTATTAATTTTTTAAGTGAACTACTAATTGATATTTTACCATAAATGTCCGTCCAATCACATCAATGTCGATTTTAACAAGCTAAAATTAAATTAAGAATTTTTAAATAATATCTTTTATACTAGTTATAGTCTGCAACATTGGTGCTTTTCATAACTGAAGAATTATGGGACTAGGCCTTTCCTTGTATCTCCTGGGGAATAAAAAGAGGGAAGGGTGAGATTCGATTGGATTGTGACTTTGTGTGACTCTGCAATTTAGAGTAGTAAATTTTCCAAAATTTGCACCATATTTTATCTTCTACATTCCATTTTCACTTCACTGAGATGTCAAAGAATAAAAAACATGTGTATTACATAACTTTCAACAAACTTAATTTTTTTAATACTGTGGGAGCTTTTGGACCATCTGATTGTGAAATCTGCCTTATATTCATTACCAGATAGATCTGTACTGAAAGCCCATGCCTGTTTTTAAATGACATCCATTAAAGGAACATGTTAGTGATAAATGGGATCCAGTCCTTCCGGTCATATCAGTTTAGGTTCCTTGCGTTTTGCAAAGCAAGGAACCTATGCATCTATGCATTCAACTCGGCGTGTGTGTGTGTGTGTATGTGACGCTTGACTTGTGTACAAGATATCTCAATGAGGAAATGATGTATCATGACCAAACTTGGTGGGTGGATAGCCCATAGTGAGAGGAAGAACCAAATGTCCATCGATGTTGGCAGTTATGCTATTGTAATCCAATAGTCGACCTGCATTTGGGCGACCTTTGACCTCCATTGACCTGTATTAGTTTCTTTTAAGTTGACTATTTGAATTTTTTGGCCATATCCTGATCTAAATTGTACATAAGTTGACTCCTCTGCAACCTTCGTGTGCAAAGTTATTAGAGATCAAGGTTTCATTTGGTTTCGTTAAAATTCTTAATAAGAACAGTTACAGTAGGATGATTCTGTGAGTTCTGTAAAAAAAAGCCAACTCTTGCTCCTATCAGTCACCTGGTCCTCAACAGGTTCTCAAAAGGACCAACAGTTGATTTGTGATATATTTTGGCAATATTGTGTGTGTACAGTACATCGGACCACATAACAATGTTAGAACAGTGCTGCTTCCTTGTAAATATTCCTTACAAGCAAGGAACAATAAATACTCCGTAGTGCCCTTGGGCTCCTGTTTGTCTTTCAATCGCCCTAAGCCTTGTCCTGTGATGAATGTTAGTTTCTGTGATAGAGTGGTTGAAATGTTGGCCCGTCCTGCCAGAAAATTTAAGTCTAACACTGACTTATGTCGAGAAGTGACGTCAGTGCTGCACATTAGTCAGAATCGATCAGATCTCACTCTTAGTTTGGCCATGAGACAATACACAGGAATGTGAACAGACTGTGTGAATGGATGTGCACACAAAAGATCTCACTCTAAGCTTGGCCTTGCTACAGTACACTGGAATGTGTACAGACTTTGTGTATGGCTGTGATTCCAAAACTTTGTTATTTCAGAACAACTTAATTATGAAGAAAACCTAGTTAGGGAATTCTAGAATGTTTTACATCTTCAAACGATTGCTAACTTTTAACTTCACTGGGAATTTTTCATCTCAATTGCTATTTTACTCTCAGACATGTTACCTTTCCTCGCTGCAATGTAGCTTTCCAATGATAGTGACTCTGCAGCTCCTGAAACGATGTGTCGCGATGACGTTACAGTCGCCCATCGGTCTCCACTGTTCAAAATATATTAGACGAAGTAGGCATGACAATAACATTTCCCTTCTCCTGTATCATAAGATAGAAAATCCCCGAACTACAGTTGGACTGTCACTATGAAAAAAAAAAAAAATACTGTATGGAGTTTTTTACATATACCCAATAGGCTGCCAAAAAATTCCTTTAAGGAAAACATACGTTGTACAGTATGCGTACATTTGGTATTGGGAATGTTTCTGTACTAAATTCGTTTTTTCTATGATCACCGTTATGATGATGTTAGGCAAGTGTACTGAACATGGAATTGCACCTTCTTTAAACGGCACACAGTGAAAGAAACTGTCTATATTGTTGATTTTTTTTTTTTACACAAGGCTATTTACGGGAATTTTCTTAACAAATTGACAGCTGGACAAACCTGCAGATAAACTCATAACTACAAGGATTAGATGAAGACATGAAGGGCAAATCGTAAGTTAGTTTCAGACCATTTACTTTTCTCTTTAGGTTCCACAAAATGGCACTTTAACACTTGCAGGTATAAAAAGCCTGTGTATATTGTCCATGCTTGTAACACCCAGCATAGAGTTTGGCCTCATAGGGGTATTGGGCTGAAATTGTCTGGATATCTAATTTTCATGTACTGTAAAATCATTGCACCTTCTAGGAATAAAATATTCTTTCCCAGCACATGTTTGGTTTCGATGATAATCGTAACCTTTGTAGTCATGCAGGCAGATGCAGCGACGTAGCCAGGAATTTGAAAGGGGGGAGCACTTTTTGCGATTGATATCGATTTCCAAAAATTTAGGCACGACTATCTGAGCGGAGCGCCACTATCGGTTGGCGCGGAGTGTACAAGAAAATTGTTGGTTTTACAAACCCCCCAGATGGCCGGAAACGGCCCTTCCCGAGTGTTCATGCTGGTTCCATGGCCTCTTGCTAACTTGAGACACCTCATTCAATATCACTTTTCAACCAAAAAAAAAACAAACGAGTTAAGATAGTACATATTTCAATAATACGTCTATTGTCATAATTGCATACTTTATTGCGAGAGATTGAAATAAAGTCTTATGAATTGAATACATAATGTATTTAAAATTAGCAAGGTACATGTACAGAGTAGTCTTACTTTTCAACTGCTGATACTTGTAGTTGCATATATAGATAGGCCAGAAATGTCTTAGATACAAATAAGAGAAGGCGAGAGCTATCCGACGATTGCCATCTGATTCAAATTTCTCAACTGTTTTCTCAACTGAAATATTATCTGCGAAACAGGTTTTTAACTAGATGTTACAACACTGACAAGATCGGATCCTATAGTCTTTTTCGGCGGGTAGAGTGTTGAATGGAACGGCACGCGATAGAAATGACAGCCTAAATTAGAAGACTAGGTGAACCTAATTAAGCCATATTCTTGCTACGTTCATTTCAATAGTTATTCCTGTCTAGACTCTTAAACTCTTCCAGCAAGCTTATGGATTTGAAATATGGGTGTTTTAAAAAAAAAAGATAACTTGGCCAAAAAAGTGTAGGCCCGGGCCCACAGTGCTACATACTGGCTACGCCCCTGATCATATGATATCATATTATCAGCAGATTTTGTTTCCTGTTTGAATTCTTTTACATGTTCTTTTACATAATATATCAGAAAGACAAACATAGTGCTCTTTTACAATTTTTCAAGTAGGATGATTCTTGTTTATTGTCCAATGTCTGGATTTTAATACATTTGACCAACTTAACTGATGGACAATATAATCTTTCATATTTTGGAATATAGCCAGATATGCAGTGGCCTAAAAACAAATATCGTTATCGCAGTGTATTAGCAGTGTAATAATTATTTATAGGAAGTGCGTATCACGTACGATTGCTAGCTTAGCTTCATAACATGCTGTTCGTGCAACAACTTAGGACGAATCATAGAAAGGATGAGAACGAACGTTGTCGACGTTGTTGTGCATACGGTTCGTGACATTCCATAGAGTGCGTTTAGGTAGGCAATATGTATTTTATTACGCAGTGGCCAACTGTAGGCTTGTAATGGGCTATAGGCTAAATTTAGCTAATTGCATCTGCCAAACTAAGTAAGTAGTTGAATCAGTTGGCGTGAATGTTACTACGATTATAATTGAGTTAACGGAGCTGACGAGTATTCAAGATCAAAAGAGCACTGACAAAATACCATGCTAAAAAACAACAGTTTTTAAACATTTTTTTCGACACTGAAAGGGGGGGGAGCGGTCGCTCCCCCTGCTCCCCCCTGGCTACGTCCCTGGGCAGATGAGTGTGTGTGACACCTTGCTTGGAAACAGTATATCTCTAGAATAGAAGTTTGGACCAATATCATATTTGGTGTGTAAAAGTACCAAATTGAGTAGAAAAAGCCTACTGCCTGTAGAGGTCAAATGTCATTAGGGGTCAAACTGTGAAACCTTGTAATGACGATATCTCCAGAAGGGAAGCTTGGACCAATCTCATATTTAGTATGTACAGTAGTTGTGTCACAATGACTTCAAGATACCAATGGATTTTTGTGGAGGTCAAAGGTTGGGGTCACCATGGGCCAAATTGTGAACATCGTTAACACGATATTTCAAGAAGGGAAGCCTGGACCAACCTCTTATAAAGTATGTAGTTAGTTCAACAATCCTTTTGTTTTTTGCGGAGGTCAAATGTCACCAGTGGTCAACTTGTGGAAACCTTGTTTTATAATCTATTGCATCTCCCACAGTGCAGCCTATGATATTTCATGTGTGTTACGCCTCATTATATAGGAGAGGCTGTTGGCAATTGGAAATTAGCTAAAGGGCATCCTTAGATAAGAATCAAGAAGTTTCGACCAAATCTCCATTGACTTAAGTGTGTCGGTAACTTACTGTACGTTGCTGCATACATGCCTGTGCAAAAAGGTGTGTAATGAAACGTTGTACTGTTTGTACATGTGTTGGAATGGCCGATATCAATTTGAATAATCTATATGTTACCTTTGCTACTGTACCATTGTTAACTTTTCCGGCGTATTTTTGCAATTGTCAAGATTCAGTGCCAAATAAAAACTTTAGGTTTGGATGTAGTAACGTTGGGAAAATGACCAGGCGCTGTATACGAAAATTAACTATAGCCTGGTACGATGTTTTAGAGGCAAATCAGACGCAAAATCTTGGGGACCGGGGAGGGGGCTTAACATTTGACTGACGCATGTTTAATGTAGGCTTGTAGGTGTACCACATAGAGTGGAAGAAGCCAGTTGTCATTGGTAGCAATCAATCTCTATGTTGAATACAAGAAAAGTTTTCATCTCGGTCTTCAGGTGCCAATGTGAATATTGTGTTGTTATATGATCTCAATGCTTTTTGCTTATATTGAGGTATGCTGTTCATCATGGTTATACCCTACAGCTTAGTGTAGTGTGTCACATTCATATAAGATTATTGATGTAGCATCATTGAAACCACACTGCAGGTTTGCTGTCTGGTTATTAATAAAACATTGAACCATCCATATGCAACAACAACACAATTAGTATACATTTTGAAAGTTAACAGAATAATGTAATTATTTAGATTCCCTATTTTTCTCATATTTTTAAGAAAGAAAAACAGATTCACGGAAACGATGGGCAGGAGCTGTTCTGACACGACCCCTTCACGCTTCGTAGACTGTCTGAAGTAAATCACGTGACAATGGAGCTGACTCCTGATCTTCAAGGTAGATGCCTTAATCTTTGACTTTGTCATTTGTGCAGCTTTACTTCCTTTTGGTAAAACATGTAGCCCCCTCCCCCCCGCTCTGTCGTCTTAATGACAAATAGAACAGTAACAAAACTGTATTATCAGTAACGAATAAACAATTAAGATTTACGTGTTCCCATGTGTGTCACTAATTTATTGTTCGTCAAATTTAGTCATACATGGAACATTTACACATTTTGTTTCTGTTTTTTGTTTAGAAAAGAAAATATTTGTGATAGAATGTCTCAAAAGGACATACAAAGACCAATATGATGCGATTCAACCCCTACCATATATAAAAGATAGACTTTATTGTGTGGACAAGGTCTTTGTAGAAGGGGGCTTTGAAGTTTATCTGGCACCAGAGCTAATGCGAGGCACCGGAGGATCATGGGAGCGTTTGGAATCTTACAAAAGTATTTATACTGACTTTCGATTTAAATCCAAGAGACGCATTATACAAGGAGAGCCCGGGTATGGTAAGTCGACGTTAACCCTTCAGCTGGCCTACGATTGGTGCAATGACGTATCGGATTCCCCGATGAACAATGTAGAAATACTAATTCTTCTTCGGTTAAGACAACTTGGAAGTGTAAAGTCTCTCTACAGGGCGATTAAGTCATTTCTTCTCTTCCACGAACCCCGTGTTAGCAAACATGAGATTGAAAAGATAATTCACAGTTGCTCTTCCGTCCACATTATTTTTGATGGATATGACGAGTATCCTGGTAGGGACAGCAATGATAATGACGATGTACACAGGATCATAAAGATGGAACTGTTTGCAGACTTTGATGTCAGCTTAACGACAAGATATCTTCCAGGATGTCTTAGAAAAGAAACTAAGAGGGCCAAACTAACAGGATTCGATGACAAAGCTAGGAATGAGTACATTCGCAAGGCTGTAGTAAGTAACAACGATGAGGCAGTGGCAGAAATAAAACAACGGCTCTATGAAAACTCCATCCTTGCTGATCTGTGCCAGGTGCCTCTCATATTCGTGATGTTTGCCCACATGGCTCATGATCAAAGAGACCTCATGAAGTTCAAGTCTGTCACACAGTTCTTCAAACACATGATTAGATGTTTTTACGACCATCTGAAACAGAAATTTAAAGACAATAGAAGCAACAAGTTATATCTTCATGAAATGGAACATCATGAGCTAGACAAAATAGCTTTCGAAGGATTAAACAAGAAAAACCAACAATTGTCATGGATTAAGACTGAATTTCGTGAAAGAGTTGGGCCAGAATTATATGACCAGTATATTTTAATTGGCATTTTGGTCGAAGAAGATGTAGTGAGCGATGATTGTATCGGAAACAATGTGTTGTTTACAACGATGGTCCGTTTTTATCATAAACTATTCTGTGAATGGTATGCAGCCCACCACCTTGTCACTCTTCTAAAGAACGCACACAATCTCTCCGATATTCTCAGGTTCTTAGATCCATTTGATCTTCAGTACCTGTTTAGATTCGCCTGTGGTCTGGATCCCAATGCTGGAAAGAAACTCATCAACCATTTGAAGGGATTACCAGGCGGGGATAAGTTTGCCATCCTCTGTATCCTGGAACAAACTGGTGACGTCAACGACATTATGGATTCGGTGAAAGAGCTCTGCTCGCGTGAAGTTGGGATAAAAGGACGCCACAGCGCTCTTCTTCAAAGATCGACTACACAGTTGCTGGAGATTGCATCTAAACATAATGTAAGTTAGCTAATAAATAAACAGCCTTTAACATGTTTCACCTACACCTAATTTAGGAACTGTTTACTTTTTTAATGTTTTTTTTTTCCATGGACTGTCATTGAAAACTATATTATTCAAGCCACTTTAAATCATAAACATTTAGGTTTAAAGAAGAAGGATGCTTTTCCTAGCTAATGAATATACAGTGGTGTATTCAGGATAATTGCAAAGGATGTCATATATTTAATTCAATCAGCATAATCTCTGCATGTGCTAAATTGCGCTAGAACTCTAATCGAACTGATATAGTATTGAGAATATTGAACATATACAGTACTTTGACAACATAAACATATGCAGTGTTAATGTTTGGAATTTCAGATTCTTCCGTTAAAAATGAATCGCTAGTCTTCCAAGACTTTAAATAAATGTTAAATGCTTCGAATTATTGAATTGAACCTGGAACAACAAGCCATATATGTTGGAGTGCATTGTCATCGAACCATACTAATGTAGTAACAAGTTAACAACCCTTACAGGGCTGTAGTGTATGGTCATGGAACCCACATTGGGCGCACATCCCGGGGGCGATTTTTTTTCCCAAACAGGTTTGCAATTACGGAGTTTTCCACCAATCAGATTGCTTGTGACGTCAGCATCAATAATGTGTATCGCTTTGAAGTTCGAAGACATGCACTGAGTTACACACTGACACTTAATTAAGTCTAGTTACGGTCCATCAAACGCCCTAACTTTACTTTTAATGCTTTAATCACATGTTGACCTTACTTATGATACATACGCTACATTCTATTGGGTTCGTTTTTACGTTATTAAAGATTTGTGAGCCGTTCTACTGCAATCGGAAATCGTTTCGTGGAATGGGTAGGCCTACACTAAAATCAACTTCACGGTGTTGAATGAATATATGCAAACAGTATTACTAGCAACGATACAGCAGGCCACCTAAACTTTTTGCAGTCAAACAGAATTACATTTTTCATGAGTTTGAATCCAGTTCAGCTATTTGCTGACCAAATTGTGGTATTTTTTAAGCTTTTAACCCCCCCCCCCCCCCCCCCAGTTTTGCACGTTTTTGGGGCATTTGGAAATCTTACATCCTAAAAATAACCAATATTACCTCAATATGATAACACTACTCTCTGGGACCTGACTTGTCTGCGCTTAGAGGCTCAGAGCATAGCAAACAGCATCTAAAGTCAATGGATGTATATACTAAGACCTGGACTACAGTTAGCTAATCGACGAATGTGTCAATTTAGGGGTATGAAAGAACTTGACACGGCCGACATTTTGTGGTCAAATTCTGCACAATTGTACCGTGCATAAGCACAGAACCATAAATATTTTGAGATCATAACATTTCTGAGGAACTACACATATGAAAAACACATAGAGTTGAGTGATTTGGATTTTTCCTTGATATACATCTTTGATCAAATCATTAATTGCGTCAATTATGAGCCCACCATGCTACAGTATGATATTTTTCCGTCACTGCACTGTGTACACAGTTATAATACATATAGGCCACCAGCGCATGTGTGATGTACCCTGTACGAACATTTCACTGTGCGTAGTTATTGATTAATGTCTTCACAGAAAACTTCGATCAAAGTAGATGATCATACCATACTAGTGTGCTCAATATGTCTAAACCAATTCCAAACACATCTACAACGAAAAGCTTTGGGTAATTTTGAACGGGTATATTTTCGTTGCAACGAATGAATGCAGACACTTTGGTTACCTGGAAGTAAAGGTTTCTATCATGATGACGTAACTTTTGCGACCAATCATGAGCGCCTATTTACACGCAATTGCAAACCGGTTTGGGAAAACAAAAAATCGCATCCCAGGGGGGTGGGGGGATATATCCCCCACTTTTTGGTCAAGGGGGGATGGTCTACACAATCATCCCCCCCCCAATTAAAATAAATTAAAGTTAAGTTAAAATTAGGTTAGGTCAAAATACTGAGGTTGCAACCTCAGTATTTTTGCAAGCTGTTCTCACTCCAGGGTTCCATACACTGCAAAAAAACAACAACAAAATATAATGAATATAGGCCTATGATATAACGAGTCAGGGCGTCAGAACATGTTGAGGATGAAGGGATATGCCTAGCCTGCTTGAAGAGCTGCATCGTGTTGACGTCTTAATGCCTCTTTAAACACTTACATATATTTGCTAGCGTTCAAAATGTGAACGCCAGCGTTCACAATTTGAGCACTGTAGCGTAAAGCATTTGAACAGTAGGCGTTCAGGATTTGAACACTATACACATCAGGCGCTCAAAAATTAGGTGTTTCTAAAAAAGACATTAGATGTCAAAAAGTATTCCACTTAACCACTTAACTTGTTCTTTATTGTAATGAGGCTTTGACGCCCAGGTGCGTTCTATATCTGACGATTAGGCCTATCAGTTACATAAATTTTGCTGTTTTTAGTGTATATATAAGAATGCAAGCCGACGATCACTGATAGCCATTAGCCACCAGGAAGGGATTGTTACAGAGAACCGTCTTTATTGACCACAACACCGACTATGGACGGTGAGGCACTTGAGTAATGAACATGTATGGACTATGGATGGGGTGATGGACAAAGGTAATAGAGATACAGAAGGTGAATACGGGACCATGGCAGACAGAATAAATGAAAGAGGATGCACAGTTCATTATGATTATTGTACCATCTCAACTCATCTGACATGTATTACTTTTTTCATAGATTGAATATTTTCTCAGTAATTGAGGAATTGCATTCATGGAATTTATATTTCAAAGCTGAACTCATGCAGCCTAAAACACTCCGGGGGCCGTTTCCGGCCATCTGGGGAGTTTGTAAAGCCTAAAATTTTCATGTACGCTTCGCGCCAACTGATGGTGGCGCTCCGCTTAGATAGTCTACTAATATCATCGCCCCCCCCTCACTCTTCGGAACATATATGCGCCACTGATGGAACCATACTAATGTAGTGTCTGTGTTGCCTCAAGCCATGCAAGTAGCTATCACCGATAGAGTTGCCTTGTGCAGGGAGATGTTACTGACAGCGAGAGGTTTATGCTATTCACACACTGTTACAAAAGCATATTCATGCCGTAGAATACCGGCAGTCAGGACGTATGCGCTAAGGCGCAATTTAACAGAAGTTCGTGAAAAACGGTGCACCCTTCTTAAACGAATACATTAGAACCGTGAATCAAAAAGTAAGAGTTAATTCTGTAAAGGAATACTTCTCTCCTGTTAACGATTCCTACTGTTATCAAAGTTTGTCGATTCTTTTACTTCTATTGCAATTAATTTTTCAGTGGCCAACCCATTTAGTGTAAATTAAAACCGACACGCTTCAATGTGTGTACTTTTTAAAGAAAAGACACCAAGAAAAGAACCTGGGCACGAAAACCAAACTACCGAACGACTGATCCGCTCTCAACCATAGTCACCTTGCATAGAGACTGTGACTGTGCGATCTCCGTCGGGTGTGTATCATCATTCCCCTCGAAAGGGAACACCTAATTATTATACGTTTAATTTTAGTTTTAGTAAATTCTTCAGAGCTAAGTTAACTACATATACCGACTTTGTGTATTTGGGAAAAAAAGTAAACACTGTGACGTTAATTTTAGCCCAACCAACAACAGTTTTTAACCAGTAAACACATGCTTTGATATCAAATGAAGTAACTCTGCCAACTTTTAAATTAATTAGAAACATGATGCGCATAATTCATCACAGAAATAACCAAACGAGAATATAACCCGCATAATTTGGGTAGCACTTTTTTATTAATATGCAAATTGAACAGTGTCCGATGTTTGTTTGTTGATGCAGAACGGTGATAACTTGTAATTGTGCATTCATGCAAAGGTGTTGGGCCGAAGCCAAAATTACCGTAATTGTGGTGGGACGGAATTTGATAGACCTTTTGAATAATACTACTTTATATGTAGCATATACAGTATGAAGGAATCAGGATATCCACACAAACAGGTCAGTTACAGACTGCAACCAGACACAAAAAAAAAAACAGGCACAAATTTGAAGATGTTGCCATGGTAACACAAATATATTGACGTGGTGGGACGGAATGATAAATCTCATGAAATCGTGTACATGTAACCTTGATGTTATTATTATCAAAAGTAGTACAATATAAAAGTAATTACTAACACTGAAATGGAGGTGAACTACCATTAGGGAAGCAATGGCAGAAATTATACTTCATGCATAAGAATTGTGTTAATTTTACCGAAAGTGTGTCAATGTGGTGGGACGGAATGTGGTTGGACGGAATTTTTTTCCAATGTAAAGGCTGTTGACTAGGTACGAAAACAATAAACAATTATGTTTTCTCTCACAAGAAGTTCATAAGCAACAATGAAATTTATGCTGTCCAGAGTGAAATATTAAATATGTTCGATGAGATCTTGGACTTATTAAGTCGGAAAGTTATTTCGAACATTTGTAATGGATGCTTTGTACGCTGCTCGAGTATTTGCTTTCTGGTTGGCCCTTTGCCTTTTCTTCCTACTCCACTCCCATTCTCGAAATACCTCAGCAGTCAGCACCCCATTCTCTCCTTCTTTTTCTTGTAACATATATGTATCTGCTAGCAGACACATTTTAAGATTTTCCATATTGATCTGCTTTGCAAAGAGAGATAAAAAGACATTCTTACCAGAGGGATGCATGAAAAGGGAACTGGGGGTGAGTGGTATAGCCACACACATTTCTAGCTTAATTATTAAGAAGTTTGGGGACCAGGAAGCAATAGTGGTATTCCCCCATATGCCTACATGTGAATAGAAAGAAAGAATAAGTTGGCTTCACTATCCTGTGAATTGTGTATTACAAATGCAATATGACATGGGAGTTGGCCTCATAATGTGCAGTTATGAACAGGCTGAATAATTGCTAGGCATAGACAGTATACACTTCCTGCACAATATATTTCAACTAGCCTACATTGTGTTTTGGTTCAATGTTTTTGCATCGTAGGCTACAAGTTTCAAAATCCAACTTAGTATTGTAGATTGCAGCAGCTTAGGCAGCATACCATATCCTGTTAGGCAACAGCTTAGGCTAAAACATTAATTTGCTAGGCTAGACAAACTCCAGCAAAATATGTAATATTTCATCTAACAGGTTTGCTTCCTAACATTAGTACTGCAGGCTACACATTTCTGCCTCTTAATATATTATAAGTTTTGTTTTAAACCTTTCCAATATAACATAGTCTGTTAGGCAACAGCTTAGGCTAAATCATAATCATCACTATCAAATTGTCTGAATTGCCTATAACCATGAATTGGAGGTAAATTAATATATTACTATTGAGAAGCAATGAATTCTTACCTTTATTCTTGCAATCTAGCTTCTTGCAATTCTATCTTGTATGCTTCAGTATGTGAGTACCATAACAACTTGACTTTAAAGTCAATTTTTTGTGCACGTGGATCATTGTTCATCAACAGATGATATCAATTCAAAAGCACATGTTCTACAATGGATAGTTTAGGAAAGCCAAAACGGCCAAGAAAGAAACCTAGGTTGAACAACTAGGACTACAGTATTTTAATAGTGATGGGATTTATTTATGCATGATAAAAAAAAAACATTCTCAATTTACCCAAAAATGTGTTGTTTTGACACATGAGGTTCAAAACTGATGTGATGTGTACAGTATGTATAGAATATCCAGATACGTACAATTTTGAAGTACCATCAATTAACCACATTGTTATAAGGTTGGGTGTTCAAGGAGTCTGAATAAGTTTGTAATCTTATGTGACAGAGGTAAATTTTGGACTAGACATGCTGTTTGAAGATGCCTTCCAAAAAAAATGTTGGAATATCCCCCTGTCTATCCAGGATAAAATATTTATTTTTTCTCCACTCAGAGGTGTCAGTGACATACATAGTTGATAGTTTGGAGTGTTTAAAAAAAATTATCATTTTTTCCTCCTTGGAAATTAAAAAAATATGTTCAAAAATGTGGTTGGACGGAATTGAACACTTTCGTTTTATTTTTTTCTTCATTCAAGAACTAATATTAATACATTTTATAGTGCATAAAGTATCCTCATTTAAGGCCATTTATACTGTCAAAAACAAAACATTCAACTTTGTTCCCATATGTAATTACCTCATTTTTTCTGAAATTCCGTCCCACCACATCAGGAGTGTGCTACCTGCATTTTGGAATGACCGCATTCCATTGTTATGCGAGTTATCGTAATTTTTCTTTTATGATTACAGAACTTTGGTTAGTTGTTCTCATAACCGTGGGTGAAATGAGCCTAAGTGGCAATGTTCAAATTCCAGGTATAGTGATGACCATTAATGGCTTTGGCCCTGTTATAATACCCACTATTAAAGACAAATTATTATTGGCGTCATGCAGTTTATAATGCATTCACCTGTTATTCTATATACAACCAATGGTGAATGTTAATTTACAATATAAAGGCACTGTTGTATGTCCATAACGTCCTATTTTCAAAATGTTACTATTAATTTACAGGGTCTGTTTTGTCTTCGAGAGAGCTCCCTGCTATAATTAGGCAGCTTTTACAGAGAGAGAGCTCCCTGGTGTTGTTAGGGAGCGGTCACAAACATAGCTCCCTAATATTAATAGGAGCTGTCACAAAGACGGTTGCCTGGTAAAATTAGGGAGCTGTCTCAGAGAGGTCCTTGGTATAATTAGGCAGCTGTTACAGAAAGAGTTCCCTGGTATTATTTGAGAGCTGTCACAAACAGAGCTCCCAGCTAGAATTAATATGAGCTGTCAAAAAGACAGTTCCCTGGTATAAATAGGGAGCTGTCACAGAGAGGTCCAGGGTATAATTAGGCAGCTGGTGCATAGAGTAATCCCTGGTATTTTTAGGGAGCTGTAACAAACGAGCTCCCAAGAATTAATATGAGCTGTCTAAAAGTGGGCTCCCTGGTATAATAAAGGAGCTGTTACAGAGATTACTCCCTGGTATTATCAGGGAGCTGTCACAAACAGAGCTCCCTGATATTAATATTAGCTGTCACAAAAAAAAGGATTCCCCTGTATAATTAGGGAGCTGTCACAAAGGGTGCACCCTGGTATAATTAGGGAACTGTCACGGAGAGAGGTCCTTGGTGTAACACAAAGCCCGCCGTCATGGAACTATAGAAGACGCGAGTATAGCATTGTACTGGATCAAAGTATTAACAGATAACTATATCAGCTGATCAGGTGCTAAACTGTTTGTTTGTTAGGTGGTAAACTGTTTGTTTGTTATGTACTGTTTGTTTGTTATGTATGGTAAACTGTTTGTTTGTTATGTAAATATCGAGTGATGGTTTCTGAAAGGCTAAATAAATACTATGAATTGTGTGATATAAGTGACTTTTAGTGAGCGATGATTGATGTGATGTTTGAGTTTTAAATCAATATTCTCATTTGTATCGCCGTAACAAGGGAAATATGAAAATAATGTCACCCCTTTCCCTCTCCCACGAACATAACATATCGTTTTGCATTGACTAAAGTGTACTTTACCACTGCAGGTACATAAGAAATGCATATATTACACATACATGCTGCATCTGCAGCAGACTAAATCTTGGGATATCACTCATTTTTGCATACTCCTCAATCGTTTCTCCGCTCTTAATTATAAACCATGTTATGTTTTATTCTACTAATTGCAGATCCTCAAAATGCTTGTCTGGTTTCAACATTCTTGGTGTCATTGTTGTTGACAATTGTGACATATTAGGTTAAATTTGTGTTTTCCTGGATTGTTAGAAATAGCTGACAGAAGGTCCATTATACCATCGTAATCACTCCAGAGTGATTATCTATAGGCAGAGTGGTAGCCCGTAGTGGCTTGGTAGTATATTACACAATCATTGTTAGTTTCCACAGCTAGCGGCTCTGTACGTAGGCCTATATGGCACATATTACTTGTTTGGGTGATGATGAACCAGGGCCAGGAAATGAATCGACCAAGGATATTTTAATACACCGGAAGGTGTTTCATTTGTTCAATGATAGACTAGTTCTACATTGTATTTGTTAGATTAATCTGACATTAGGCCTTCGGTGTAAATCACCGTATATTTTGTACAATTTTATTAACTAGGCAAGGATCTTATAGAAATTGAAGTAGGGAGAATGACGTCATGCGACATATGCTGAAGCCACCCATCCAGCTGGTGGCACTTTGCTTGTAGGGGCAGACAGTATATACCGGCGCGTAATACCAAAACTATGTCTTTGATATAACTAAAGTGATAAAGTTGACATAATTCACTAAAAATGGTGATATCGTTAAGCCGCATTTGGGTGACAAATATGTGGTATTTCATAAATTCATAGGTAAATCTTAGGAAGCGATAGTAGAAGCAATTACATAGGAATATAATGACTTTACTGGTATCGTCTGCTCAGCTGATATATTCACTGGACCCTGGATATAGTTAGCCTAGGCCCTAGACCGGCCACGGCTGTCCCTTCGGATGCGATATGACTAGAGCCTAATGACAAAAATGTTTACACCTCATTAACATTAAGACTGGATCTCTAACGGTATATCCACATGCAAGAATTGCATACTGTGTGTGGAAAGGGAGTGGGGAGGACGGAGGAATGCTTGTTCACGGCATTTTTCAGGACAACTATGACACTATTTGAGTGGATCACTAAAATAATACAAGCAAGAACAATTTTTGCCATATGTCTCTCAGATACCGAAATTAACACTTTTCAGACATTAAAAGTTGCACAGACACTCTACTTACTCGAGTCATTAGAGGAGATCAAAAAAAGGTGTCAAAGTTGGTTCTTAAATCAGGAGTATAATACATACTATTCTGGTCGCCATAACATGTCTCTGTTGTTCAAAATACACCTACTCTTTCAAAAAATGGGTAAAATAAAATTCAGTTACAAAGTCGAATGCACAATGCATATGTGAAAGACTTACAAATTATCTGGCTTCTTTCCGAACACTTCAAAGCGCCCTCACTTTTTTCAAGGCTTCACTGCTTAAACAAACGGCGATAAACTGTGTCAGCATTCTTCCTCAGTTCAATTTCTATGACGAGGATACAGTAACGTTAACATGGTGTTCAAGTTGACCAATCAGTGTCCAGGACTGGGTATTCTTTGTGACGTCCGGAACATGCATATATGTTGTTAATGACAACCGTTAATGAGCTTGGTTGTCCGATTAATCTGTGATGGTTTTAGTCATAACTTCTTCGCTTTTATTGCAGGCGCATACTAGCTAGAATTCTGTTCATAAATATAGCCTACCATTGGTCTACTGTGCGTTAAAGGACCAAGCGCCGAACTGGCTTATCCGTGACCGAAATAACTTCAAAAGGGTTGCTGTAACAAAGACCCCTCCTTTGAATATCAATTACAACTAACTAAATTTCACCTTCACCGCGCACTACAATGAAACGTATTTGTAAACAGTTTTTCTAGTTATTTGTAGATTTTATCACATATGCAGACTGGCTGTAACATTTACCTTCCTTACACGACATCTTTGTGTGTGGCTTTTGCTGCTTGGGTGTATCAAGTCTGTAACATATGCCGTTTAGATGACCAGAATGAAACTAATCGGTGCTGTTAGCTCCGGAATTATATTTTGTTAGCCTATCTGTTTTAGAAAAGGCCAATTTATTAGGGAATTTTTGTTTATCTTGATGGCCATTTAAAGCTGCCCTAAAAAATCATCGGGACGCATCTAGAATATGTTCCTCCTTTCACAGTGAGAAAAAAAAGCAGCTTCGTTATCCATCTTTTTTAAACCAGATGATTTAATACAGGGGTTCCCTAACTGGGGTGCTTGAGTCCATCCCAGGGGGTTCGTGAGATATCTCTGAAAGTCAAAACTAGATTACTTTTTGTTGAACTAAAATCTGATATATCATATAATTTAGTAAATGTACAAAAATCGTACCTATCGACAAACTCTTTTCTCATACTATACGCATATATTGCAATAGTAGTGTGATAAATAACTGAATTATGAAACAGAAACAGGCCGCATGACTTTGGTGAAGTTGGTGTACGCATGACAGTACGTCTTGAAGATAGAGAGCTGAACTTTAACTTGATCTTTTACGAAGCACTATGATGCGTATCATGGTATAATAATGAATCAGATCGTGTCTCAAAAAGTTGGGGGTTCGTGGACAACTCTGAAATCCACAGGAGGTTTGTGGGGGGAAAAAGTTAGGGAAACACTGATTTAATACGCAATGGAACTGAATCATCTTATCTTCAATCTATAAAGATATACAGTATAGTCATATATCGTAATAATGATAATATCAACTAACTATGAAACAATTAACTGATGCCATGGGCAAAATTTCTTAAGATCGTAATATTTGTTTGTTTGTTGTGTAAACAGTGACTGTCATACAACGGTAGCAAAGTACGTTATAATTTTAGTTTGTGGTACAGACCAAGTAAATAGCGATAACGGTAGGCGAGCAAGTTCCTAAATAGGAAAGGTAGGTTACAGTATATGGGAAAATATATGTTAATATTAATAACATTTCTTTGTTAAGTAAGTTTATGTTGACGAAAGATAGGTAGGAGAATAAGTATATTCATATTAAGAAGCAAAACCGAACAACATTTAAAGAACGGGAAACCCTGTTATTTGAAAAGTCCCCTTTTCTCATGTTCTGATATGTCACTAATGAAACACGTTTCGTTTTTTTTTTTTTTTTTTACGGAAATCACTTGTTTATATGACTGAAAAACATATATTGCTTTAATAGTGTATCATCAAATTACAATAGATGACACGTTATTGATCTAAATGTTACTGTTAGCTGAACTCTTGGAGCCGAGTTTATCAGTGTCTTCACCAAGCAAATGTTTGTCAAGTCAAGTCACAAGTCTTTCGCTCATGTCAAGCGTATAACAGCAGCTTATATAGTTATTCTAGACGTAAGCCTAATGATAATCAACGACCGATGCTTAACGAGACATCTTTATCAAGTGCTTCGGGTCCTGTGAATGACGTGTTTCAGTGAGCTCTTGTTACAATGCTATGGAGGCTACTCTTTTCTACAAGAGTAGTCATATACACTTGGCAGCAACTGAAGTAATCTTGTACCATAATGAAGGGCAGGAGCAGAGGGGTAGCTAGGTGGTGGGGGATAGGCCCTCAAACATATGTCTACCACCCCCAGTCATATACACTGGGCAGCAACTGAACTTCAGTGTAAAACAGGTGTACTTTTACTCTCTCAATACGCAAATATAACGTTAATACAAAATCAAAGATTTACTTACTCTGTACAGAGACTAATATTGTATCATAATGGAGGGCAGAGTAGGAGCAGAAGGGTCTATACGGGAGGGCAATAGGCCCTCAAATATTTGTCTGTCACCCCTTGAAAGTATCTAAATTGGAATGATAGAGGTAAACATTATAGTATGAAACATTATTGCCAAGGTCTCCTTTTTTCTGTTGGTTTTATCTGTACCAGGTGTCAACATCCGCTCCGACTGTTATTACCAAGTACGCAATATAATATATGAGGGTTGCTCAGAAGGAACATTGATCCCAGAAAATTTTGTTAAAACATTCTTGGTCGAATTAACCCTGCTTATACGTCGACTATTGACTATTATTTTCGAAAACAAAAACGATTTTACATATTGACATGTTGTGGTTTTATTTCTGATATTTGAATTTTCTTATAGAACAATTTAGACTGATATCGCAACTTTCCACGCTTTATAGAAATTGTAACGTTTCTCATGAAGTTTTGACGTTTATCTAGAAATGTTGACACCAAACGTTTACTGAAAATATGAATTTCATTAAAAATGGAACATTTGACTACCTCCCATTGTTTGGCTAACAAAGGATCAAGCCAAATGACCCAGTAATGTACTAAAGTACAATCGTTGATGAGTGGAGCTGGTGTCGTCGTCACTGAAGAATATCTTGATCTAACAAGTGAACTAAGAAAGATGTGATGATGTCCCCCCCCCCCCTTCCCCTTCTTCCCTCCAGCCTCCCGTTCCGACTCACATCTCCCTTTGACACTCCAGGTATTCAGTCATTCGGTACAACGAATATCACCTTTAATTGGGTTATTACTAATTAACGTCACAAGAACACTCCGTCTTCAACGCAATCCAATTCCATGATACTAAACTACTGCGTGTACATGGCTATGCACTGAATGTAAGGAAAGATAGAACAAACACCGTCTTTAACCATCACGCCCCATCACCATCCCATCCCTAGTAATTCCACTATATGTGACTCCGTGTGTGGCTCCATGTACAGTAGTGGGTCACGTTTTTCATCGTATATCGAGTGAAATATAGGCTGTACTGTGTACTGTGGAAACTGTGCACGACTAGTGCATTGTATGTAAATACTAACAACATCAAACAAACAGACAAGTCGTTCCAGACCCCAGGAAGAGGAGGGTTAGTTAACACACACTGTTTTCTGAGACATTTGGGAGCAAAACACTGCTTCGTGATAACATGTACCGAGATACCAAACTAATAGGTAGCGTGGTTTAGATTTCAATTCTAACTAGTACTTTACATACAGAGTAGTACTACAACATCCTTAGTTTAATAGTGTAAGTATAAATGCAATGTACAAACAAAACAACAATAACTCACCTCTTTTAAGTTCAGCTGGAGTTAACAATGTGTAATTTTGTATATAAAGCATTATTATACAAGTATATATGAACAACGGAAAAATGGCTAGGAATGAAAAACAATGAAACACAAAGAAAAAGAGGATTTTAAGTTTTAAACAGTAAACAATATAATCAGCATGTCATGAATAATCATCAACCAGATACATACACATGAGAGGGTATAAATATATCATTTTCAGTGAATTAAGGTTTACATTACCTTTCACATGAATGTTCTGTATGTAAAGGCGAACATGAATTATGAATGGTTGGGTATACGTCATGGACAGAAACGAATCATACAGTCTCTGGCCCTATACATCATACAAAGTTCACTAATATATTGGTCATTCAGCCGCTTGAGGAATTCTTTAAAAAAGAAAAAACGTAAATACCTTGATCTGCAGAGTAAAATTTGTTATTAATCAGGAAAAATAGATTAAACCATAGCAGTACCATACATGTCGGACACCACCAAGAAAACCAATTAAATCCCTTTATAAATCGAATGATTGCTTCTGAAGGAAGGTCCATTACACCCTAGCAATCCCTACCTATAGACTCTTTTTTAGGCTTGCTATTGTAAAGTGATGTGAGAAGTCATTTAAGTTTAAGGTTGGGACGATTGTTTTATTCAATTTCCAGTCAGCATTTTGACCCATTACATACACAGTAGGCAAATATGACGTCATTCGATCAGACCACATAATATAGCTTGTATAGGCAAGCAATACTAACTAAGAAAACCTGTCGTAAACAATTTTCAACAATATAAGTATATTGTTATGGCGTAAGAAATATTTATTAGCAAAGCCTTGCGCTTAGAACTACTTATATGGATGACATTTATATTCTAAATACGCCTCAAAATGAACCAATTGACGTTTACTGGGGGAGGGGGAGGGGTGTACCCTAGACCCACTACGCGAAAGTCGGCTTGAATGACCACAGGACATCATCCTCTCATTTATGAAATCTTTGGTTCACATCTAGTCCTTTTTGGAATGGTTCAGGTTCCTAACTAAATCCATCCATGGACAGGTTTGAATATGTCCTCCACTTTTTAAATCCTGCGCACGCGTACCTGTCTATGACCCCTGCAGGGAGCTGTAGTACATGACTATCGGGCCGTACAATGTAGTGTCTGTGTTGCTTCATACCTTGCAAGGAACTGCAGTCACGGAATGAAGAGAAAGGGAGCTGTCACTGAGTTCTTTGCAGTAACTTGATCTGTCATAATATATAATGAGTGTATATCATAATTGTAATTAAGTAATCATAATTAGGGAGCGGAGCATAAAGAGCTCCCTGCTTTAAATATGGAGCTGTCACTGAGAAGATCTCCCTGATATTATTAGGGGGTGATCCCTGGGAAGAGCTCCCTGCTATAATTGAGGAGCTGTTACATATAGAGCTCCCTGGTATTATTAGGGAGCTCTCACTGAGAATAGCTCCCTGCTATAATTAGGAAGCTGTCACTGAGAAGAGCTCCCTGCTATAATTGAGGAGCTGTTACATATAGAGCTCCCTGCTATAATTAGGGAGCTTACTTTGAGATATCTCCCTGCTATAATTAGGAAGCTGTTACTGAGATATCTCCCTGCTATAATTAGGGAGCTGTGTCATATTGAGCTCCGTACTGTAATTAGACATCTGTCTTCGAGAGAGAACCCTGTTATAATTAGGGAGCCCCCTCGTTATTACATGTTATTTTTGTGTGCATACGTATATGCATACAGGATCAAAGTATCAACAGATAACTGTATTAGTGATGTACTAAACTGTTTGTTCCTTATGTAAATATCGGGTGACCGAATGTTAAATAAACAATATGAGTAGCGTGATATATATTCTGATTTTCATCACCGTTACAAGTAAACAGGGGCATCAATCCGATTTGAAACGTGAAGGAGGGGGGGGGGGGGGGACGTAGTCGATTCGAGGATTCCGGCCGTAAGTACTATCTAAGCGGAGCGCCACCATCGGCTGTTGCGCAAGAAAATTTCGGATTGCAATACCTGCCAGATCGCTGGAGATGGCACTTGCCAGGCTGGATAGCAGCCATCTAGTTGCGTGATATCGGGTGAAAATTACAAATTCCTCAGAAATCTGCAATAAAGTTCATGCGACCTTCATTTTTGGTGGATTATGTCTTTTATTAGGGATTCTAATTGACATGAACATTAGAACCCAGTGCAAGTTGACAAATGATGCGGCGAACTGGAACCCCAGCCCCATTAGGCCTTGTTTTAGGATAGAATACCCCTCAATTGTTCAAACCGATGACAACTAACAATCTGTGAATAGGTCCCATGTGAGTGGTGGCTAACGTGATGAAGGCATCCAAATAAATCAGTGGTTGTTCGTTGGAGTCCTCACGCAAGTTACCTCTGGTAATCGGGTGAATTCTGGCCGGAGCGTACTATGTAACCAGCGTGTACCCAGGAACGTAGCTAAGGCCTGGTGATTGAGGGGAGGGGGGTTGGGCGTGAAGTGGCTGAAAATCAAACTGGATGGGTTTAAGCCAGAAAATTCCGACTGACATTTGAAAATCCGCCCTTTAGTGGTACGGACATAAGGATTTTTGCTGCCTCGGGCATTCTTGCGGTATTCGCGGGAAATTTGATCTTCCGTAGCTATTGCCTATGCTTCATTCCTTTTCTATCCGACAGACAAAACTCGATTTTGGTATTTAGGATGCCAAAATTTGAAATGCTCGAACGATTTAGTACGAAATTGCACCCTTAAAACTAAAAAATAGTCGTCTATAAAGCATTTTTCACGAAAACTTGTAATCCGGTTTACAATTCAAAACAGATATTCTTCACGGCAAACTTCCTCCCCATCTTTATTTTGGCTTGAATCTCGTCCGTTTCAACTTGGACTGTACCATTATCCTCTGGTGTTGAGAATATACATTGTTATTAATTGAAATATGACAAAGCCATTGAAGAGATTGATATGATTCTAAGCTCCCCCTTTTTAATTATTAATAATGATTTACAAGTGATTTACATTAATTTATGTAATGATTTAAACGCATTACAGTTAATAAAAGGATTATCTAAAAACCACTCTCCCCCATCGTTTATCAACATCGAACATGCCAAATGTAAATGTTACATCATATTGTACAGAACTATCGTACGTCAGCTGGGAAAATCTATAGAGCTAACTTGCGTTAGCAGAAATAGTGGAACCCATACCTATCCATGAACCATACTGTGCAACGATATACCCCTATCGTGATTTGCGAAGTGTGGCTCAAAGGCGAAAACTTCTATCATTTAATATATAGCATAAGTTGATGCTTGATGTTGCATTTTTTCCTAAATTATCATAATAGGCTAGTTGTACAGAAACTTTGCTTGAACTAAGTCACAAGTAATATTATAGCATCAGCCATAGATTTAATAAAATGATCTATTTCATGCTACAAAAAGATTTGCTTGCTTAAATGATCCTATTATTATATACAGCAACAATCATTTTATCCATACATCGCCCATCATGCTTTTTTTCTTTAGGCCATCATCCCAGATATTCAGTCTCACCATGACTGTACTGTAATAATGTCAAATAAATATGTAGAAATCAGCAATTGATTTTACCAAACAATTATTCTTTGTTAGTAAGTGGGTTCACTGGATTTTTAAATATCAGCTTGGGGAGGGGTATTGTTGCTTCTAGAAGGAGTGTTTTTTTTTTCTTCAAATTATTTACTATTGTCTCCTAGGAAGCTTGTAGAAGTCTATTACAAAAGCACATCTGGTCTTTGTTTGAGTAGGAGAAGGGAGACAATGGAAAAAATTCAAAGGGCCTGTGACTGGAAATGTCATGTGAAAGGTCAAAAATTATTTATATACACAATTAATAGGTCCCACATGAAAACATGGGGGTTGGGGGGGGGGGGCAGAACAATGTCAGGCTCTGACTAGCAGTAAGTGATGAACCTTAACAGTGTCATTATTTCCCTCTTACATGCAGTCAGGGTGGGGTGGAGAGGGACGCTGTTTGGTGCAGGCAAAATAATGAAAAGCACAAAGAAAAGGATAACAAACAAGATTTTACCATTGTTATGTTCTTTTTATTGTGTCCTGTCACAGTGAACAGCAGAAGGCAAGGTATAGGTTTTCAGCATAAACATCAAGCTTCCTTTGGGTAGGATTTGTTCATGGGAGGGGCACAACTTTTATTATGGGGGGGGGGGTCTGATTGTCTCTAGCGTTGCTTTGAAAGATCACAGATGGCATCATTGACATCTTTTGTAGCGCTTTTTAAACTTTCCATTTGATAGGTCACTGGAACTCAAGTTGTTGCTCTGTGTGAGAGCCTCTAGATGTAAACACATTCACTGCACTTATATACAGTAAATACCAAACTTTCTGAATTGTTCTGAAATGGATTTTACACGATTTTGGGAAATCTATGTTTAACAATGACAACTACTAAAAACTGCATATTATAGGCTCACAGAGTAAACAATATTCACTAGCAGCATTGTTCAGAAATATACTTTCACCTTTTGTTATGATTTCATGTATTGATTCTGACAAGAATATTCAAATGAAAAAAAAAAAAAAAAATCCAGTCCATTTAATAATATCATGTTGTTCACATGGATTTGAAATCACATTCTACTGACATCAGATGACCATTGCCTTGTTAACACAACTGCAGAGAATGAGTAATTTCTGTGAGGAAAAACCTGTACAGCTTATTAAAAAAAAAGAGAAAGACAAGTCACACACTTACCTGAAGAGAAAATTTCCACAGCAAGGAACCAAGTTCATTACAATCTTCTCCATGTTGGAGAAAGACTGTTGATTAAGTGCATGAAATGTGTACCTTCTTCTGCTTTAATCGATCCCAAATGTTGCCACCGCTTGCAATAGACCAATTAGCAAAGAGTATTGAGAGATGACAATTAATACTCACATCGGCAGCTGATGACCAAAATTATTGTCTTCTTGTGCTCAGCATATAGATATGGTTTGCAAGGTTCTCACATTCTGACTACACATGACCTTTGACCACCAAAAACAATAAGTCTCTTGATTCTTGAACTCAACGTGTCACAACAACGTTTTTAATATGAAATTGGTCCAAGCTTCCTTTCTTGAGATATCAAGTTTAAAAGCAAGGCATCACAAACACATCACTCCTCCACCTGCATGACTACAAATTATCATTGGAACCAAAAACTGATATTTCTATCAATACAGAAAATATCTGGAGAACATTTCAACAACTGAGGCAGCTTTTAATTTAATTTTTAGGGGGAGAAACGGATAGATCATTTGAAAGGAAACTGCACAACAAGAAAATGTAATATATTGACATGTATACCTTCAATGTGAAAAAAGGGCAACATACTGTGCAAAATCTACACAATGATACAATATTTCAGCCATTGACTGCAAAATGAAAAGCATGTGGCTAAGCTTGAAGCCTAACTAGACCGTATGTGCTACCTTCACACTCTCACGAATAAGTCATCTGATATTGCACACCACATTAAAATGTCCTATGCTATTCTTTGTGTAGGCCTGCTGACATTTGTACCATTTGATGAACCTACTGTACAATAGCCAGTTCTGGGTTTGGGGGGGGGGGGAAATGGGTGGTTTATTGCTTACTCTACACACTAGTAATATCTTGAAATATACTAACACTCGCATAACTAAGAGAAACCTATATTGTATCATATACATATCATATACAGTATAGTCTACTGATCTATTAGATATATGCCCCCAGTGTAGACCTTAGGTATTATGAAGTATTATTAAGCCACTAACAGAAACAGTAAAGAGTATGTGGCAAAGCTTCACACCAAGCAATATGGTGTGTGCTGCCTTCACACTCTCACTTATTCCAGTTGCATGACAATACCTTAGGCCAATTGCCTATCATATACAGTATATTCTACTGATCTATTAGATATATGCCCCCAGTGTAGACCTTAGGTATTACAAAGTATTATTAAGCCACTAACAGAAACAGTAAAGAGTATGTGGCAAAGCTTCACACCAAGCAATATGGTGTGTGCTGCCTTCACACTCTCACTTATTCCAGTTGCATGACAATACCTTAGGCCAATTGCCTATCATATACAGTATAGTCTACTGATCTA
Source organism: Apostichopus japonicus (assembly GCF_037975245.1). Lineage (NCBI taxonomy): Eukaryota > Metazoa > Echinodermata > Holothuroidea > Aspidochirotida > Stichopodidae > Apostichopus > Apostichopus japonicus. Next base: position 11,911,157 of record NC_092567.1, read on the forward strand.
TTATATATATGCCCCCAGTGTAGACCTTAGGTATTATGAAGTATTATTAAGCCACTAACAGAAACAGTAAAGAGTATGTGGCAAAGCTTCACACCAAGCAATATGGTGTGTGCTGCCTTCACACTCTCACTTATTCCAGTTGCATGACAATACCTTAGGCCAATTGCCTATCATATACAGTATAGTCTACTGATCTATTAGATATATGCCCCCAGTGTAGACCTTAGGTATTACAAAGTATTATTAAGCCACTAACAGAAACAGTAAAGAGTATGTGGCAAAGCTTCACACCAAGCAATATGGTGTGTGCTGCCTTCACACTCTCACTTATTCCAGTTGCATGACAATACCTTAGGCCAATTGCCTATCATATACAGTATAGTCTACTGATCTATTAGATATATGCCCCCAGTGTAGACCTTAGGTATTACAAAGTATTATTAAGCCACTAACAGAAACAGTAAAGAGTATGTGGCAAAGCTTCACACCAAGCAATATGGTGTGTGCTGCCTTCACACTCTCACTTATTCCAGTTGCATGACAATACCTTAGGCCAATTGCCTATCATATACAGTATAGTCTAATGATCTATTAGATATATTCCCCCAGTGTAAACCTTAAGTATTACAAAGTTTTATTAAGCCACTAACAGAAACAGTAAAGACTATGTGGCAAAGCTTCACACCAAGCAATATGGTGTGTGCTACATGTACCTTCACACTCTCACTTATTCCAGTTGCCTGACAATACCTTAGGCAAACCATATTAACTTAACTACTATACATACATAGACCTATCTTGGGATAAACCTACAGACATTAGTATCATTCAATGAGATTTACTGTAGACTAGTATTGATAACATACTTGTACTGTAGCTATGGGTTTATGGGTTTGTGGGTTTGGGGCAAATTGACTTGACTTGGAGAATTGCCATACCTTCAGTGTGAAAAAGGGCAACCACACCTACTTCACAATGATACAGTATTCAGCGATTGACTGCAAAAACGAAAAGCATGTGACCATGTGGTTTGTGCTGCCTCAAAGCTCTCACACATAACAGTCTCCTTATGCAAACGACATTTGAATTTTATATTAGACTATTTGTTGGATAGTCCTGCCAATAGTTGTATAATCCAATAACACTAAAGCAGCCTATTCTTAGGGTATTTAAACTTAAGAGGAAAGGAAGGTGTTGGTGGTTGACTGCAGGCAAATAAAATGAAAGCCATGATCCTCACACTGCACGAGATGGTAGGTACTATCTTCATTGTCTCAATAAAATGGGTCACATAAAAATGAAAATATTAGTTTCCTCGACTCCATAAACCCATCCAAAAGTTTATCCTCAATGTTGTTTTGTTTTTATATTACATCTGCACCTTGTATTTGAAGGAGTGCCATCACCTGTACTTTTGTCAGGCAGTTTATGCGCTGGTAGTTGAAGCCTTCCAACCACTTTGTTAGCCTTTCAAGCTCTGGCTACTACCGGGAAATGGAGAACGACAGGACATTCTTCCACATAGTTTTCTGCCATCCATGACAGAACTTTTCTGTCACAACTCACTTCTTCAGAAGCGGAGCGTCTACTTTGTTTCTTGATTTGCTTAGCTTTGCTCCTTTTTTACTTTCTCCTTCTCTATTCTTCTCAAGGCCAACAGTTAGTTCTACAAGAAAAACAAGCAATAAATGAACAGTGTGTAAAGATCATAATCTGTGACTTGGCTTTTAGTTTCAAATTTTTCTTTTGTATGGGCCCAATTCAATTAGGTTGGTAGGGGTGGGGTTGTAATGATTTGCCTGAAGATTTTTGTGGTACTCAACTGTGCCAACTGTGTAGTTCTCAACTGTGCCATGTGAAAAGTAAAAGTCAATATGGTGTGAACTTGAAACATGACCACTGGGATACTAGCATTTGAGGAGCTTTGGAAAAGGTCTGTTATTTTGACAAATCACCAATGTGCTGTCAAGCACAAACTTTGTGGTTGCTTACTTAGTGCAGTAAGCCACATTACACAATGGTGTGGACAGGGTGGGAATGTGTGTCAGTAGAAGGGGTGTGAAAGGCCAGTCATGCTGAGTGCAAGTGAATACTGATTGCTTTCATTTAGCAAATCATAGAGGTCTGGTAACAATATCATAATTTCTTCAATGTGCAAAGCACAATAAGCCTATAATTAGCCACTGAATATGATAGTAAAAAAAGTGTGTGGTAAAACTTTCTTTACACTACATAAGGTGGTACATGCTGTCTTAGCACTCTCACTTACACAACGACGTACTGTACCGTAATCTCCTAATAAGCCTAAACATTAAATGGATAATGCTCCCTGGGTTAGGCCTGCTGAAATACATAATTAACGGTAATCTTAGTCTAGATGATGTACTTGTATATTAAAATGTAACTGAAACATGAGGGAAAGGAGTAAAACGTAGAGGGAGGGGGTGGGGGAAGTGTCTATACTAGGAACATGGTGCTTTCACAAAATATTACCTCATAATTCAATAAAAGACTTCAATTTCTTACATGAAAACCTTGAACTCTGAAATCAACAGTACATGGCTACCTGTACAATATTGTTGCTGGAAATGGGAATTGGCATAATGACATACCTTCAATGTGAAAAAGGCTTACTTTACACTAACCACAATTATAATTTTCAGCTATTGACTGCAAGAAAGCATGTGGCAAAGCTTCACACCAAATTATATGACACTCTCACAAATAACAGTCACTTAATATTGCAAATTACATTTAAATGTCCTAGACTACACTTTAATTAGGCCTGTTGATATTGTACATTTCAATGAACCTACTGTATTACAGCATACAACTGTAATGGGTTGAGGGGTAATTACTTCACTGTACATAATAGTGATTTTGTCAAATATACCTGTAGTAACATTCTCACTACTAAGTGAAACCTATAAAGTACATTTATATATCAATATTGAGTAATGAATGTGTTTCTCTAAGTCTACTGATCAATTGGCTATAGGCCACTAGTGAAGTCTTAAGTAAGTATTATAAAATAAGATTCAGCCACTAACAGCATTAGTAAAGAGTATGTGGCAAAGCTTCACACCACACAATATGGTGTGTGCTGCCTTTACACCCTCACTATTACCAGTTAAATGACATTTCCTTAGTCCAACTACATTATATGAACTACTGTACATAGGCCTTTCTTTGGATAAACCTACTGATATTTGTACCATTCAATGAACATACTGAACAATATCCTATAACTGAACTGGGTTAAGGGCGGGGGGGGGGGGGGAGGTTGTGATGGGTGGTTGATTACTTAACTGTACATATTAGTTATTTCTGGAAATATTGTAACACTCTTACTACTAAGTGAAACCTATAAAGTACATTTATCAATATTGAGTAATGAATGTGTTCCTCTAAGTCTTCTGATCAATTGGCTATAGGCCACTAGTGAAGTCTTAAGTAAGTATTATAAAATAAGATTCAGCCACTAACAGCATTAGTAAAGAGTATGTGGCAAAGCTTCACACCACACAATATGGTGTGTGCTGCCTTCACACCCTCACTATTACCAGTTAAATGACATTTCCTTAGGCCAACTACACTATATGAACTACTGTACATAGGCCTTTCATTGGATAAACCTACTGATATTTGTACCATTCAATGAACATACTGAACAATGTCCTATAACTGAACTACGTTAAGGGCGGGGGGGGGAGGGGGGTGGGAGGTAGTGATGGGTGGTTGATTACTTAACTGTACATATTAGGGATATTTCTGGAAATATTGTAACACTCTTACTACTAAGTGAAACCTATAAAGTACATTTATATATCAATATTGAGTAATGAATGTGTTCCTCATATAGTCTACTGATCAATTGGCTATAGGCCACTAGTGAAGTCTTAAGTAAGTATTATAAAATAAGATTCAGCCACTAACAGCAATATTAAACAGAATGTGGCAAAGCTTCACACCACACAATATGGTGTGTGCTGTCTTCAAACCTTCACTTATTCCAGTCACCTTAGGCAAACCATGTTAGGTTTTTAAAAGATACTTTTTTGGGATAGGCCTGCTGACACTTGCATTATACAATGACCCTACATTAACCTATTCTTAGGGTTATAACTTAAGAGGGAAGGGGGATTTTGGTGGTGGACTGCTGACATATATGTGACCAAATGAAATGAAAGCCAATTATCCTGACACCACACAAGATGGTATGTGCTGTCTTAATAAAATGGGTCATATGCAAATGAACATAATCATAAGGAATCAAGAATTTAAAATTAGTGGTTTTCATAAAATGCCACCAATTGGTGAGCTTTCCTCCACTTCATAAACCCATCCATAAGTTTATCCTCCTTAATATTTTGTTTTTTAATATTACAAATACACTTTGTGTTGGAAGATGTGTCATCACCTGTACTTTCACTAGGCACTGTTTCTGTGCTGGCAGTTGTATCCTGCCCATCACTTTGTTGGCTTTCCGAGCACTGGCTACTACTGGGAAATGAAGGAAATGGAGAAGAAGGACATTGATCATCCAAGTTGGTCTTTGCCATCCATGACAGAACCTTTCTGTCGCAGCCTACTTCTTCAGAAGCAAAGGGTCTACTTTTAATTTTCTTCAATCGCCTTGTTTTGCTCCTTCTTTTCACTTTCTCCTTCCCTCTTTTTCGGGCCATTGCAGTTCTACAAGAAAAACAAGCAATCAATGAACAGAGGGCTTAGATAATAGTTTGTGACTTAACATTTGCATTCGAAGTTGTCTGTTATTATATGAGCCAATTCATTTTGGTTGGTAGAGGTGGGGGGGGGGGTAAATGATTTTCCTATTGTGGTCACCTGGGCCATGTGCATGCATCAAAACTGTATTGGCCCCAAACATGCCACATATTCAAATATGGTCAACTTTGGCCAATTTACCTCACTGAGGCATTTAGTCACCATGAGTGTTCATTGAGAATGTCTGAGAAGAATTTGTTAAGTATTGTAAAGACCTCGAGATAAGTTTAAGTGACTGATACAGCAATTTATTGAGTTATAGAAAAAAATCACTGTAATTTATTTGTTATTCCTTTTTTGTGGGGTTATTACTACCCAATGTGCTTGGGAGACAATGCTACAATTAATGGAAATAAGTGTATTTATTAATGTATAAGATGTGCAGGGCGAGTGATTAGTGAGGTACAGGAGGGACTGTGTGTACCTTGTGTGTACGTAACGAGCTGCTTCCCTTTGGACTGACAGTAGTCCCCATCCATGTCCAGATTATGTGGCAAGTAATTCAATGCAGTAGTAGGCCCAGTCAGCCTTCTATGACCTAAACCTGCTATCATTTTATCTTTCATTCTCTGGCTATTAAAACTCATAATATTAAATTGCTTTTTCTGTACAGCCTGCTGCAATTGTGGTGTTGTGTTTTCTTCCATGTTATGTTTTATCAAGTTTTTTTTTAAAGTAGTGTTTGAAAAATTCTACTAATTTTTTGTTGTTTGTGTAGGCCTACTTATTTGTAACTGCCCTGTGTAATTTACTTAAGAATCATGATACATTGTCTTTGTTGCAGGTGGACAATTTCTATATTCTTGTGAACGAAGTCAATTTATCTCCTATGCCTAGCCTTGGCTGATTACATGCCACAATTTGGTACAAGGATGGTGTTTTGATTTTCTTGTTTCAAACACCACTGCAAAGGCACCCAATTTCAAGCGAATAGCGGCTTTGCTTAGGCTCTGTCTTGTTTATAGCCTAGGTAGACTAGGTCTTGTTCTAGCCTAGTACTACTATTACTAGTTAGACTTAAGTACACTAGGCTAGGCCTGGTACTAGTAGTATAGCAGTAATTAGTAATTAGTACTAGTACTACTACTATTACTAGGCCTAATACTAGTTAGACTTAAGTACACTAGGCTAGTACTAGTAGTAGTATTAGTAAGTAGCCTAGTACTACTATTTCTAAGCCAACTATACATTTAAATTAAAGAACAAGTTAAGCATATACTTTAGTACTTACTTCAAAAGGTTCATCGAAAGTACATCAAAGGCTTCCAGAAGATAACTTAGATGTGTAGGTTATCATCTTAGACTCGTACGTATTGTCAAAACCCTTACATAACCGACAACGTACATGTAATAGGCCCACCTTTATACTATAGAAACTCTCAAACTAGTCTAGCGTGAGGCTAAGATTACCTAGCATTGTACTAGCTTAGGCCTAACACTAGTTATATTACGGCTATGCTTAGCCTAAGTTCGGCAAACCTGAAACGAAACAAACATTGGAGGGATGTGAAACAGGCCTATGTTTCATAGCCTAGTACTCACCTCTTCAACCAAATCAGTCTCTTCTGTAGCCTTATTCTACTTGAACAATAAGCCGAGACAAAAAAAAATAAGGGAATTTATGGCCAATTTGAACTCGCTACAGAACGAAGTCTTCAGACCTGTACATTTTTTTTACAGCGCTGTAGTGTGTAGATTCACGATCACTTTCACCGGGTTTTCGCAAGTAGCGCCTGAACTGAAATGCGCGGGCTTTTCTCCTGGGGAGGATGTACGCTCAGGGATCGGCACGATTTGAAAGTTCAGATCGGAATTAAACTTCTCAAACTTGTCTATTTCGATGAATATTGAAACAAATTGGAAAATTCAACCACTAAATTGGGTATAAATAATCCAGCTAAGACTTTTATTACAGTAAAACAATCATCAAACGTAAAAATTACATCTTATTTGGCTGCATGGCTAAGGGAAATCAGGCTACTTGAAAGGAAAATAATTACGTAATATACAAGCTTATATTTCAAACTAATAACCTTGAATGGTACAGAAACTGCCAGTGTCCAAAAGTGAACGTCCGTGCTACTAAAGGGCGGATTCTCACATGGATGCTTTGTACCCCACCCCAACCCCCACACCCTCGCGTTACTCGTCAACGATACGGTCAGTTTCAGTCAGAAACCCAATCTTTCGCGACTGCACTTTTGTCCAGAACTTTTTTTCGATACATTTGTACCCACTGGCACTCATTTCACAAATTGATTAGCCCCCCCCCCCACCCCAACCAAATATTTTTGTGAAATTTCGGGCAAAATGCTGTTAATTTTTCGTGCACCTATACTGAAAGAAAGATAATTTGCAATGTGTTATTCAGTAGTTGAACTTATATTATAACTACCATTAATATTGTAACGACTTTCAAATAATTCTAACCAATATGGAAGGGTAATAAGACGGAAATGATTGTATGCTATTAACATGCGATTTTTTAACACCGATGCATGTCTATATGATATGCATTAGCGTATGGAACGCGCGCGAAAAATTGTGGTTATATTTTTCCGGCAAGTCGTTAACCCCCCCCCCCCCCCAATTAAATTGGCTCCTACGCCTATGACGGTAGTTCTATTAGGCATTTCTTAATTGGAGTATTCAAAATCATAGGAAGTTTTGTACGGTGGAGTATAAGAATCGCGTGATACAATTTCTCAAAGTGGCAAGGAAAACGTGGTAAATATGACAGATTAAAGGTAAATTTTGATCGACATTTTTTAATTTTTAGGTCATTCACAATCACAGGAATACATGAATAGGCCTAGATAAACTAGAGTGTGACAGTCGGAAATTCCGACTGTCGCACTCCTAATTTCAAACTATCGTCAGTTTGACCAAGTTTGGGGTGAGACACTTACACACCCCTCTCTAGCGACGTCCCTGCGTGTACCCAGTGTTCTCACTGTAGATTAAACTCCGGAATCACTCAACAACAAGGTAACATGGGATGCGCTGCCACGGAATATGCTCCCGATTTCATTTCCCTAATATTAGGGAACGGGCACCGTCTTTGAAACACCATCTACAACTAAACAACCACTATGTACAAGCTTTGGCTCTAGCATTGAAGTGCCGTCTCTTATGATAATGACGGAGCGCACTATTTTCAACTGGAATCGCCCGAAGATGCGACGTCTGTAACTCCGAGGAACCAACGAACTTAACGCCTCAGGCTTCAACTGGGCTAGACGTTCGCGGTGAATATAGCAAACCATCACATGGTTCAGCCTCTGTTGAGTCATGGTGCTCCGTAGCCTTGTTTTCAAACGCCTCAAAGCACTAAAAGATCCCTCGGCTTCCGTCGAACTGGCGGAGGAGACGAGGAGCAACCACAAGAGAGCTTCGACTTCACCAAACATAGCCCGTACCGCTGGATTCATCAACTTGAATATTTGTCTATACCCTTCAACCGACAACAACTGGAACTGGCCTCGAAAGAAAGGCAGATTGTCGGAGAGCGCAGGGTACCAACTCACGAGATCTGGGTGGAACTCTCCATTCAGCAACATTGAGTGATATTCGATGATATGAACCCTGAGATGTGTAAATCCTAACCAAGTAGAGACGCGACATTACTTTTTCCAAATGTGTGGGGGGACATTTGATATTGTTTTCCCCACTCATCGAAATGTGGGGGGGCGTGTCCCCCCGTCCCCCCTGGATTGACGCCCATGCAAGTAAACATTACACGACGATTGCATATCTGTTTGCATTGACTCAAGTGTCTTCTAACACTGCAGGTACATAGTGACTCAGAACAGAGCGAACTGAACGAATGCTACACATTTCAGGTACGATACTTCCTCAGCGCTAAACTTGGCCGCAAATTTTACCAAGTCATTCACTTTCTTTGTAATGAGCGGATAAAATGGGAGACGGGAAAAATGGAGATGGGAGACGCATGGGCGGGGGGGGGGGGGATGGGTGTGAAAAGGTGAAAGATGGTTTCATCAATCTGGGCATTTCTTCGTATGCAAGCTTGATTTTCAGCACGAGACTATGTTCTCGCTGTTCGCGAGTCAGGAGATGAATTAAAATAAATCAAGGCAGATAAAGGCGCTCATTTATACATTGCGTCAGTGGCGTAGGAAGGTACTTTTGAGTGGGGGGGGGGCTGAAGACTGATGGCCGGCCTGGGGGAGGGGTCTAAGGTGGGGGTGTCCCCTCCCCTTTGGAATTTTTTGCATTTCCAGGTAGCCTCAGATGCAATTTGGTGCATTATAGCACACTTCAACACCGAATCCATTTTCTAAACTTAATTTTGTATTTTCACCGGGCCTTAGTTGCAATTTGGTGCTCCAAATGAGATTTTTTTTCTCATTTGGAAATGAAAAAGGGGTTTTCTGACTTGCGAAGCGGGGGGGGGGGCGGAATTATACTTCCGCCCCCCACATTTTCACTGGGGGGCTGGCGCCCCCGATTCCTACGCCCTTGCATTGCGTACCTCTGTTTCATGTTGAGATCAAGTCATGACATATTACATATCATAACAAACACCTCAATCGTGTCTCCGCTCTTAATTACATTAATGTAATGCTTTATTCTCTCATTTACAAATCCTCCAACTTCTTGTCTAATTTCAACATTCATTGTGGGCAAATTAATTCAAATCCTCCTTATTAAACGATAGAGGATGGTATCACCGGATTGTGGATAATACTGCTTAAAATTTCTTTGTTTGTTTTGAGATGTGACAGCCTCGAGTTTTGCGAACATATTGTTTCACTAATCAGGTATTACTACAAATTAAAATCAGACAATGATTAGTTTACCAGTATATAGGCGTAGGAGATAACGCTACAAACACAACCAGCAGCTTTAAAAAAAATGCTCTGATCAGGAGCGTCAATCCGAATTGAGAGTTGGGTGGGGGTGAGGGGGCATAAATAAGAGAGCATGATAAAAACTCACAGAGTCGAGTCGGTGAGCGACTTATTGCAAAGCATTTTGGGTAGGGTCCAGGGACGAGTCCCCGCCATTGATCCAGGGGTTGGACTCTACAAGTCTTTAGGTTTACTTCTGTTTGGTGCCTGATTTGATATGTCATTCATGAATATATTTAATAAAAGTCACATTTGACAAGATTATAATTGAATTAAGAATGACTTATCTATTTCACATCCTGGTGTAACTTAGTGCCTTAATCATGATTATTCAAAATGAAACTTAAACCCAAATGGAAACATGAAAACTTTGCACACAAGAATATCTTGTTATCCAGATATCCACAACATGCACACATATGGTATTATAAGTACATTCAAAAACACTCTTTGGTATAAAGGCGCATTCGCTTCATTGGAAACAACAAATCAATACAATAAAGATATTCCTCAGGGCAATAGCCTGGGTAGAATTCCCAGCGGCAGTTAAGGAACATCGGGAAAACAATTATTGTCCAAATGTTACATATGGTGCTTTGATGTGCGGATATACCAGGCGCTTTTACAAGAAATTTTAGTGGGTTGGTCATTTCCAAACAGAGACCGTTATGACACTATCTGAGCGGAGCGCCATCATCGGTTGGCACAAAGCGTACCAATACAAGATCATGCATATGGTGGTAGCCGTAGCCAAAACATGGTGAGGGGAAGCCATATGGGGAATAAGGTGTATGTTAGGAAGATAGAACAAACACCATCTTTAACCATCGCCCCCTCCATCTCCCAAACACCCTCCATCTCTCTCTATCCCTCACTTCCTCCATCCCCAACCACTTCCATCTCCCTCAAACACCTCCATCCTCACCCCACCTCCTCCATCCCCAACCCCCTCCATCTCCCCACCCCCCTCCATCTCCCTCAAACACCTCCATCTTCACCCCTCTCCATCTCCCAAAACCCCATCATCTTCTCAAGCCCATCCATCCCCCACCCTCTCCATCTCCTTCAAACCCCTCCATATCCCCAACCCCCTCTATCGCCCAAACCCCCTCTATCTTCCCAACCCCCTCTATCCCCCACCTACTCCATCCCCATACCCCATCCATCCCCACCATCTCCATCAAACCCCTCCATCCCACACCCTCTCCACCCAACCCCTTCATCTACCCAACCACCTCCATCTCTCTCAAACTCCTCCATCTCCCCCACCCTCTCCACCCAACCCCCTCCATCTCCTAAACCCCTCCATCTCCCCAACCACCTCCATCTCCCTCAAACTCCTCCATCTCCCCCACCCTCTCCACCCAACCCCTCCATCTCCCCACCCCCCATCCCTCATCTCCCCGACCACCTCCATCTCCCTCAAACTCCTCCATCTCCCCCACCCTCTCCACTCCTCTAACAATTTATTATATTATACATAAAGTATAATTATACAAGTATAAATGAACAACGGAAAACTGGCTGGGAAGTGGGAATGATAAACAGAGGAAAAGAGGATTTAAGTTTAAACAGTAAACACAATAATCAGCATCTCATGAATAATCATCAACCATATACATAAATATGAGAGGCTATTAATACATCATTAGCCTTAACTAACAGTCATTAGAATTTATTGCATTTCAATTAATTAGGTGCTACATTACCTTTCAAGTTAATGTTCTGTATATAAAGGCGAACATAACGTATGAATGGTTGGGCCTACATCATGGACAGGAGCGAAGTATATAGTCTGTGGCCCTATACACCATTCATAGTTTATTAATATATTTATCACTCAGCCGCTTGAGGAAGCATTGTTTATAACACAACAATTCTTCTTATTTATTACGAGGACCAACTGTGTACTACAGCAGTATTGATAGAGTAATAAATATAACCATATATAGTAATGCAGAAACATGAAGGTGAAATGTGACCAGAAAAGAACATAGCAAAGTATAAGGAGAAACTAAGAATATGTTAATAATATGGATGTAGTGATATCGGAAATCAACAGCTAAGATTCAAACATACCAGGCTTCTCTTACAGACCAACTATGGAGACAATTTTTTTTTTTTTTTTTTGGGGGGGGGGATTTTCCATTAATTTGGGAGTTAACATACCCATAATCAACATGTGTAAACAATAATCTTCGAAAATCTACTATAACCCATCAAACAAGAGCATCAATGACGCAGTATCTCAATACTGGAAGTTTTAATTTTGATTCCTAATTTCAAATCTTTGCTCTGTCTCTACAATCAATATCAATCATTGTACAACTAATATATAACTTGCATTTTTGCCATGAATAGTCTCTGCAGGTTACACTTTATCCTGCTAGTCTTGCATTTAGCGCTCATTGCCTGTTAGTCGAAAGAACGACGTTGCAAGGTTTAGTAATGTCATAGAATATTTAAGAACTTGCTTTTTATGTGGTATCCTTCATCTTGGGTCAGTCTCTGTTGGACTTTTTGGTCATATAGTTTGACGTCAATGACAACGGCCAAATTAGAAGAGGCGAACAACTCGACCATATTCTTGATGCCTGCCTTGAGAGCTAGGCCTAATGACCTACTGTATGTTACTGTAGTGGTGACTACCATCAAAACTATGTCCACTTCCAGATATCAAAACAACCCACGTTTTTCCATCTCAATTTTTCTGACATGAAGATTTCATGGATTTATGACTTGGAAAAAATAATGTAAAAGAAGATTACAAGTTTTTATATGCAAGTGATGGGTGGTCTCCCCCTCCTCTAATAGTCACCTCAGTTCCTCTCTATTTTGTATTTTATTTTATTATTTGTACATTTGATGTCAAACATCACAGGTTCAAAAGAAAGCTTAACATACTTCTTATAACCTTATACATCTCATATCCTTATAAATAAAACATAACATTATACAATTTTTATAATCTTATAAAAGTTGTGATGCTACGGCCGGCTCCTCTTTTATACGTACCCATCAAACAAACTTACCCTGGTCCTTCCTAGGAAAAGCTGTCTGAACCACCAGTACAATGCTAATGTGGCTATCACTGAAAGCCTAATAGGCCTAGGCCTATATATTTTTAAATGCACTAGGCCTAAGTAGCCTTAAGAAGTAGAAGAATGTGTAAACGTAATTATACAAAAACACATGAAGGGCAATCAAACAAACTTATCATGGCCCTTGCTCTGAAAGCTACCTGAACACCAGTACTATCCTTAAATGGATGTTACAAATACGAAGGCCTAATATAAATTGAATGCACTACGTAGAATTCAGCAGTACAGAATGTGTATATGTAATTAGCATGTAATACACGCGTACCTAACTACAGTACAGAAAATTGGTCGCGAGGGTAGCCATTTTCGTATATCTTACATGTAGCTGTCATGAGTCATAGCCAATCTGCTACAAAACAGACTTGGGGCCGGGGCTTAATCATTAAAAACGGACCTTTTTACTAAAAGTAGGGGCGGCAGCTCAGTGTTGTTTTAAGAAAGAAAAATCATTTAAACATCAAATAAAGCAAATAAAAGCCATAAAATGTCATATACAGGTAGTAAAGTTCTTATTAATACCTACCTGTAAACAACAAATGAAAGTTTAAAATGTTAATAAAATATATAATACATAGGACCCTTTCTTAGACGATACCACTGTTAAAAGACAATTCTATTCTATTCTCTTTCATAAAACATAAGTTTTGGAGCGAGTGCAAAAAAAGGTCTGCAAAGTGTGTTTTCAGCCGGATTTGGCCCGATTTGGACATAAATCGGTGAAAAAGTCATAGCATGAGATACAATTATGGAATAAAAAATATTAACTTTTGTTGGTCTATATGATTTATTCTTGCTCTGGAAATTCCAGAGAAAAAGAACTTTGTTTGAAGACGTTGAAAAATTTTTAAGAGAAGAGAGAGTCCCACTTACTGTTACAATATCTCTATACATGTAATGTATTGAGATAAAAAGACCACGAAAATGGACATTTTGGGTAGTCACGTGACATCAACCTCTGGAATGTCTGAAAACAGAGATTGACCCAAAGGAGCCTCTGGTCATCGTGTAACGTCATTGTTTGTATACCGCGAAAATCAAACGCTGATATAGGCACTGTTTATACACAGATAGCGAACAATTGTACTGTATTTGACTTCCAATTTCGAGCGTTTGAAAAGCTGTTAGCTTAAAACAAGAACACATGAATGTAAACAAATAGCTTGAAGATAATTTTGAGAAGAAAATTTAGTTATTTTATTAGCAAAATTTCCACTCGAATGGAAGCATCTTTTACTTAGCGGAGCGTCAATAGGTCCGTACGGTATAATATAGCCTACTGTAGAACATGCAAGCAGCTTGGCGATTCCGTTATATTTGATCGCAAGATACCGTAAACTGAACAGAAGAATAGACCTAAAAGATGCCTCATGCGTGATATGTAACGGGAAAATGGCTTACGTTACTGTCAACGAATTACCAAAAAGACACTAAACATAATCGAACAACTACGAGAAGACGCTGACCCGAATCGACCAGGGTAGCATATACATGACTAAGCTTCAGCTGAACATAGTACTTACTCGTTTTAATATCCAAAAGTACAAACACAGAAAAAGTATCCTTTCAATAAACCAAATTTAGCAGTGAATATCCAAATCCACGTTTCTCGTTCAATCCTGGGCGAAATACTACCGTGGCTTTGTGTAATTCCATAGGGTTAGGTCTAGTTGAAACAGGCCTTGACCAGTAACATCCCACAATCACAAGACAGTCACTAACGAAATAAAACGTCCGATCCCTACATAGAACCGTTTTTATTCAACTCCTTGGATCATGCAGATGCCGGAATAAACATAACGGACAATATATCACAATGTATCACGAACTCACGATACTGGAATACAACAAATGAAATAGATAAATGCGATGAAATCCTAACATGATCATTTACACATGCTGTGAGTTGTAACTCACTACATGTACTAACAATGCTACCCTAGGCACGGCATATACACGGTCATCTCTTACAGTAAATATTATACTGTCAATTGCGTGATATAATGTTACATGTAAGGACGTCCAGAGCTTATTTACGAGGAGACTTGAAAGGGTCAATTTCACATTAACTACGTCCGACACAGCTGTCGACAGTACACAATGTTCGCAAAATGAGCTAGACATTTGCAGCATACACAGAGGCAGGGTCATCCATGTGGACTCATGGGCATGAGATACTCCGGGTGCTGAAAAATCTTTCCTCGTGGATCTCACAAAATTGATCCAAAGTCTGCGGCGTTTTACGTCGGTTCTTTTACTCGGAAATCTAAAAAAGCTGATGCTTTTGTTGGGTGAGGTATAACTGCAACCTCCAACAACACAGAACTGTGGCATTTAGGGGGAAAAGGAGTAATATCGTTGATGTTTTGACAGCTCAACTATACAACTTTACACACTAAAAGTATTGTTGTGAGTGAGGTATACAAACAGTGACGTAACATGGTCACCTGATGTCTTAGGAATGTTCAGGAATGTCTGAAATAGGTTTCATAAAAAGCTGACTTTTCTTCCCATTTTTCACGTATTTAACGTCCGAAATTGGTAAAGTTAATTACAGCAATGTAATTGGAGTGAGTTGAGGATTACATACATGCAAAATGTTGGGATTTTATGTTCATCGAAAAGTCTCCATAGTTGGTCTTTAAAAATCACCAATGAAGAAAAATCATTATGAAAAAAA
Source organism: Apostichopus japonicus (assembly GCF_037975245.1). Classification (NCBI taxonomy): domain Eukaryota; kingdom Metazoa; phylum Echinodermata; class Holothuroidea; order Aspidochirotida; family Stichopodidae; genus Apostichopus; species Apostichopus japonicus. Next base: position 11,926,594 of record NC_092567.1, read on the forward strand.
TATTGGCATAAGGGGAAGAGTGTTACAAAAGAATGGTTTAGTGTAATATATTTATTCAATGAATAATATCATGCATAAAATCAAGGTATATTTGTTTCCACTGATAGAGTATTTCGTGGTGGGATCAATATTTTTTTTGTTTGGGGCTAACAAGGTGAATAGGCTTTGGTTATTCACTGCACCAAACATACACAGCAATACAGCAGCATGTCAATGAAATGTTCACAGAAAGATTGTAGCTTGTAGCAAAGCACCATACCAATGTACCAAGAATTGGAAAGAAATATATCTTGCGCATTTCAAATAAAATGAAAATTAATAAAGTGACCTGTATATGTAATATCTTCTTAACCAAAGAGGAGCACCTACATCTCAGGTTCTGATAAATCGCATTTCCTTATAGTCTGTCAATAAGTCATATTAAAACAGTTTGTGCTTTCATTTGTCATAATTTGGAGGAAGGGTGAAAGGGAAGGCTGGTTTAAGGTCTAATTGATGCCCTATGGTATCATGTCACAAAATGGGCTCTACCCCAGGAGATTGACCACCTTTTTGCAGTGGGGGGATGTTATCCAGAAGAGGGGTGAAGGGGAGGGCTGTGCCCCATTCTTTAAGATAAATTAAGGGTACATAGATTCAAAAATGTGCTATGTTTTGTCACTCTTGAAACAATCGTGAAGATTTATCAACTGTGTATCTTGTACTGCATATGCATGTTATATCTTAATATACTGTACTTCAGAAATTTATTGTAAAAATATTCTCTCTAGAAGTGAGGGATCACCCTGTTCCACTTGATTTTATCCTGGTGATTTAAGTCAACACGAATATTACATCGTTGCAACCTAGCTGTACCCTCAGTCTCGATTTGATTTTTGGGGTGATGGGGTGGGCCGGGGGACAGGGCATTTAGCCTACATCCATGCTAGGGAGGGGTCAGTCATCATTAATACAAAATTTGTGTGATAGAACTTTAAATATAGCAAATGTATACAACATTAAAAGTGTGCAGTTTAGAACAATTTCCTTTGAGCAATGAAAAGGGTTAAAGAGTAAAATGTTACTTACTGTAGGTCCATCTAGGATACAGTAGCAGTGAACATAGTACCTTGTTGCTTCATGTATATTCAAAAGTTACTTAAAAGCTATGACGACTGGTAATACTAGTTATATGGAGATGTAAGACCTAAAGATAGCAATCATGGTTGCAGATACCGGGAGAATCCCTAATTCATTCAATCTCATCTGATTTTATTGTATTATTGGTTTAAAACAATACCAAGATTACAGGTGGCAATGCACATAATAACTTCAAAGACTTGATACTTCAAATTTCTCAATGTATAACACATCATTGATCAGACGAAGGTACACACTAGAAAAACTTTGCTTGTCCGGCATGTGGGCAATCCATATTTTCTACAGAAGTTGAAGTTTTCTGATGAACTGTTAAGTTAGGTATCTATCGGTAGCTGACCCCACTTTAGAGAAATCTTCCATCCACAAATGCATAATACAAAAGAGGAATTGTGTTTAGTCAAGTTTTGTTAGCTCTACACAATTAAACAAGTAGATTTTAAAAAAAAGGGCACTTGATGTTATTTATAGAGCTGATTAGGCAAGCTGTCTTCACCTACATATGGTCTGTAGATTTGATCAAAGGTATGCAACACAGCCCATAACCATTTCACAAACTGACTGTTGAGAAATGATCATGTAAAGACTCACCAGACACTCATCCACAAAGAAAGTTATTTCATAAATGATGTGTTCCAGCTTGACTTTTTATTTTATTTTCCTGGAGGAAATGTACCAAAGAAATGTTGATAACTGTATTACCTCAAGGTTTTAGAGAAAATACAAAATATCTCTTCTTTCCATTCTCTAGATTTATCAAGGTGAAAATTCATCACGTCTTTGATCCTTTTTGTAACAGACATCAACGCCTTTCCTTGTGTCTTATAAATAAGTATGAATATTCGTATAGCTGTATTCTCAGGGTAGCATATATATTGTTCTCTATTTCTGTTTTTATTTTTGGGTTTGTTGGACTGACATACAGGTAGCTAACAGCATAGGACTAATATCATTATTAAAAGCACCTTTGCCTCTATCTTAAAGCTGCTCTTTAGGAATATGTTTTGTATCTGAGGTAATCAATACAGTCAGTTATTTACAACACTTGAAGTGGTATCTGATCAACTCCATGTTACGTCCCAAGAGTTGTGAAGCTCCCCCCCCCCCCCCCAAATAAAACACATATGTTAACAATTGCTGGAATATTTCTAACAAATTTGTGAGCTATCTTCCATAGTATTGCAACAGAAAATAAATGTAGAAAGCACATGTGCTTGAGTTTCCTGGAATTATCTCTTAAATGGCCAGAATTATAACTGAAGTGCAAATAATGTACATCTTAAACAGAACACATTAAGAGAATCCTTCAACAATATTGACCAATGGCTAAGAATGGAATTCTGAATTACTTTGGTTTTTACTCTGAGGACATGCATAGGGTCCAAAAGCTACATGCATGTCTTGTATTACTGACTGACAACAACATATCCACACATTACAGTAAACCTACTAAAGACTTCCATTTGTAATCCCTTAGTATATACAGTAGCTCATTGACAAATGACATAAAACCTAGATTATCTTCAGATTTAAATTTGACATCAATTTTATTGGGTTTTAGATGTACTGAAAGGGGAAGGGTAGGAAAGGTTAGGATGGAAACAGAGATTTTTATGGTTCCTGTTAGTCATTCTACATGGTTCTAACTTAGTGTGGGTATGGTTCTAACTTAGTGTGGGTATGGTTCTAACTTAGTGTGTGTATGGGTCTCACTTTGTGTACAGTGACTCTATTTAATTGTTAGGGCACATGCACTTATGAATTAAATTGATTGTTTATGAGCCTGCCATACATTTTATTGTCTATTATTTGTGGAAATTAGGCTGACAATCCAGAGGAGTGTGGCCGCGCTGTTAAGACTGATTACTACCCTTACCTGCCACCCAACACTATGACACACTGATAAATTGGAAGGGATCAAGTCATCTGAATATTTTGTTCCTTAATTTATGATGGCTACACAAAACAACCAGAATGCAAAAATGCATAGTGTTTTCGATGATGTAATATTCAGCTATTTTATGCATGAATCTGACATAATGTATAGTGAGGGTGTACAACATACTTGATATTAGTAATACTAATACAGTGAAAAGCAGTGCGATGTGACAAACAACAAATTCACAATGACACAGGCTGTCCTGAAATGACCATTGACCTCAACAACAGGCTTCTTGTACTTATTGTGATAGATACATCAACATACTAAATATGACAACATTCCTTGTTGAAATATTGTGTTAAACATGGTTTCACATTATGAACCCCAGGTGAACTCAAATGACCATTGACCTCCGCCCACAACATTAATGCTTCTTGTACTCAACTTTGTACAATTCAAACCAAATATGCGATCTTTACAAGCTTTTCTTTACGGTATTATGTTTGGGAAGATGTGTAAGTGTGGAAAGACAGGTAAGAGGGGAGTGAAGTAAATGTTTGGTATTTGCTGACTTCAAATGACCTTTGACCTCCACCAAAAAATATATTAGGCTCCTTAAATTTAATATGGTACATCTACAAACGAAATGTGAGATCTGCCCTTACTTGCAATATCATGTTTACAAGGTTGTCACAATTTGACCTGTTGTCCCCAATTGACCTTTGACCCACACCAAAAACAGTAGGCTTCCTGTACTCAATGTGGTAGTTCTAAACACTAAATATGAATTGGTCCGACCTTCCCTTCTTGATTTATCGTGTTTACAAGGTTCTCAAATTTCACCTCTAATGACCCCAAAAGGCCTTTGACCCCCACCAAAAACAATAGACTTATTGTACTCAATGGGGTACGTCTATGCACTAAATATGAGGTATGCCCAGGCTCCCTTTCTTGAGCTATTGTGTTTACAAGGTTTTCAAAATTTGGCTCGGGTGACCCTAAATGACCTTTGACCTCCACAGAAAACAATACGCTTCCTGTAGTCTATGTGGTACTTTTACAACTTATATGAGGTTTGCTGAAGCTCCTTTCCTAAGACATCGTGTTTACAAGGTTTGGACAAATTGGACCCGAGTGACCCTAAATGACCTTTGACCCCCACTGAAAACAATAAGATTATTGTGCTAAATGTGGTACGTTTACACACTAAATATGAGGTCTGCCCAAGCTTCCCTTCTTGGGTTATTGTGTTTACAAGGTTTCCACATTTTGACCCCTGGTGACCTTTGACCTCCACAGAAAACAATAGGATTCTTGTACTTAATGTGGTACACCTACACAATTAAACATGAAGTTGGTCCAACCTTCCCTTCTTGAGATATCGTGTTTACAATCTGGGCGTCACAAACGCACACACACACATACGCTATCATAAATGCAAATATTACGATATTCATCGAAACCAAAAAAATGGGCCCAGTATATTAAACACATACACCTCTTTGTGTACTTTTACTTAATGGTAAGCAATACAAAGTATAGTATGCATTGCCTATTATATAGTGTATGAATGTTAAACTGAAGCCTTTACATCTTCTTCTCTAGGCCATTAGGGATTTTGTTGATCAAGTAAGTTTCAAAACAATTACTGTTCCTCCAGGAATAGGCAGTAACAAAATCACTTTCTACCCAGACTCAAATCTAATTATAACTACAACCCAGCTTACCAGTTCTACTATACACTAATTATACACTTACCATTACCATCGGCATATTGTAAACCATTATGTGCAAGATCCACAACATGTGACCCCCAAAGATCGTCTCAAGACTGATTAATCCACATTTACCTAATGAGGAGATAAAGACAAGACAATAGGAATCAGTTGTCACTAATTCTATATTGAGAATATCTGAACTAGATGTTTAATGCAAACAATAAAATCCCTTGTTATTGAGTTTGACTTTTTTAATATTTACTCAACAGTTATTCCATTGCTCACAGATATACAAGCTAATGACTCTGTGTCCCTGAAACCACTCAATATTTGCTAGTTCATTTTATTGTAAGGCGCTTATATTTTAAAGTTGAATATCTTTTGAAAATTTACCCATAAACCAAAAAAATAGGCTAACATTAGTAGCATCTTTGCAATTCTTTGGATTATACTAAATTGATCAGCACACTTTCTAAGTTGGTACTTTTAACATGACCGGTGCAGCAGGCCAATGAAGTTGTTCATCTTTGTTATATCAGGTTTACCTTGAAGTCAAGCAATGTTAGGCCTAATTACTGGCCTGGATTTCTTTGTCAAACAATTGGTACACCAGTGTGAAGCAGAGGATGCTCTAATATACAAGTGTTGTTGTCTTTGCTTTCACAACTGTCCCAGTAACTTCATTTCCACTTTTGCCAATAGACATCAACCTGAACCCTCCCCCCCCCCTACTCAAACACACTTATAACAGAAGTACATATTAACTTTAAGACCATAAAAATCTTACAAAATGCATTAAGGAAATCATATGACATGGCATGCTAAGAGCTTGTCATATTGTGCTGTATGATCTTCTGTGATAGAATCATACACTGTTACTTGTCACAGTGCAATACTCAATATTGTTATCATTATCACTGAAAACTATTTAATATGATGGGATAGGTGGACCTTGTCATAAATTACATAATATCCACTCAACCTGGAGACAGTGACAATAGAAAGCCTTCATTAGCAGTATATGCTCACACAGGAATGAAACTGTTTCATAATGAAATAATGGATATCTAATGACCATTAAAATTGGTCAGATTTGAAAGATTAGAGATGTACTTGGCTATAATATTCAGAATTTCCTCCTCTTGAAACCTACAATGATTGTACAATTTGTAGAGATGATGCTGTAGTTATAGAAAAACTGAACAAAAGAATTCTCACAGAATCCCCGAGTCTAAGACACAACATTTAGAAGTATTCTTACTAAGGGGGAGGGGTGGGTGGGGTAAGAAACAGGTGGCAGACCATGCAATCATTACCCTGCTCATATAAACTGTACAAACTTCTTTCAAGAGCTGTAATCCACACATGAAACTGGCAAATCCCTAAGAAGGCTGATGTCAGGACTGAATAATTCAAGTTTACCTGATGATGAGAAAACAAAATGCATTTGGTCATCAGTTATGATGTTATTATTCATTTAAATTGTCATAACTAACTCTGCAAGTATCATAATTCTACCATGTAACATTGCCAAATATATAGATATAACACAGCTATTATAAATATATGGTATACTACTGTAGTTTCAAAATAAATTACAAAGTAAAATTAGTAAAAGAATAGGGATGTCTTCTGATATGATATACTATCTTGAAAAAATACTCAGTCATGATGATAATAACATTGTAAAGAAAATAATGTAACTAGAAAACAAATCTAAAGACTGTACAAGATGAGTTCAAGGTCTCATAATGCTTCCCACAGTGAATATACAGCTCAACTCATACCAAACTAATTGAAATATAAACAATCATTAATCTGAAATTGAGGCAAGCATTGAATCTTCAATACAAAGTAAGTGAAATATGTGATAAAGAATAGTATAATTTATCTTAGGATAAACAAAGACTTAAAAAGTAGTTCCTGGTGACACATTGAATATTCAGTCAAAGTTTAAGTAATACCACTAGCAATCTACAATCTGGGTTATATTCTATTGAGAAACAAGACTTATAATGACACAGCCCTGAATATAGAATCAAGCCTGAAGAAAATATGATGAAGGATTCTGGTCACATAATTAAGGAACCAATGGTGCACTGTACTGTCTATAGGTTGATAATTTGTAGGATGTCTGAAATGCTGACATTGTTCTATCATTGATTGAGTTAAAGTACATGTTTTTTCTATCAGTTGATTTTGATATATATGCTGTTATTATATAGCATTTTGTTCTGTGCAGTCTTGGTGTGAGAAGGGTGGTGGGGATGGGTGGGGGCTACAGTTGTAAGCTAAGTGCCCAGTGAAATATGTGATAAAGAATGATATCCTTTCAACTTTGGACAAACAAAGACTTAAAAAAAGTGGATCTGGTGACACAACTGTGCATGGAACTGTGCCTGGCTCTCAATGTTACTGGTTTTGTGTACAGTTCACTTGAATAATGCTTCTTTAGCCTCACAAGATGTGACTGTGAATCTTAGAACTGGTGTGCGATAGTTTTTCAGGAGTTTGAAGAAAAATATCAAAGAATTAAGTGAGAAGCAAGCCCAGCCATCATCTTCAGCTGATATGATAGACATATTTGAGATGAATACCAAAGGTGGAGGTGATTTGCATTTTACTGTCCAATTACATTTTGAATCATATTTTCTAATATTTAAGCAAATGCTTAAAATAGTCAACTCTACTGTACTACAGTAAATAAACATCATAACAAACAAAGTACTGTACATTAAAAGTTCAAGAATTTATCCATAGTTGTGTGACCTGTGTGTTACCTATCTAAATTAATCCAGGTTGTTGTTTGTTTGATGGAGTGTTCATTACAAATACCTCTACCACAAAGCTCAGCAATACAGACTGAGTTGACTTCTTTAATGTTTCTACAGCATTATGGAATATGTAAAATGGTATTTCGAGTAACAGAATACATATTTGTAGGTAACCCAAGCTGCTGTCATACAAACCGACAAGTTGTCTTCCAGTCTTACCATTCTAGAAGTGTCAGGAGTTCTAGAAGAATTTATTCATTTGAGTCTCAGAAGGCATTTTTTTAAAGTTTGGCAAATAGTAAAATGTACCAGAGGGTGCTTAGGCAGCTATTGTGTCATGGCTCATTACAATCATACCAGGTACTGGATTAATCCAGCAAGAATCCGATCATTTTAATGACCTTACTAGAGATTAATTCTGTCACTTGTATTCTGAGTGGATGAGTTGAAACTTGTTAGAAAATTCGTTTAGTCAGAGTGAATGGAGGTAAAAGAGTATTCCTTGATGTGAGATGCTATCCAAAAAACCTACCAGAGGTTGTTGAAACATTACTATCACTGTTATATACTAACCATTAATGTGATTACCATCACATGGAAGAAATATCAGATGATGAAACATTCATTGTCCTTGTCAGCACAGTATGAACGTGACTTCCATCGAGAACTGGTAACTACAGGGGAAATAGGTGATACCTTAGTAGCTCGCTTCATAATTAACCTAATAAAGAGAAAAGAAAGGGATGTGAATGAGATTTAAGTCCTAATTATAGGAGACATTGAGAATTTCAATCAGAAATAGACACGTGAATGTCTCTGGCTAACTACCCTGTATACATGGACAACCACAGAGAAAAAATACAGAGGAAGGAAAGTACAGTTCAGTTTCCAATAAACAGGTATTAAGTGTAAAAACAATTAGCCAGTTAAGCATCAAACTTGAACCGGGTTGTCCGTTGCATGACATGATATTGATAAAGAGTGGCAGGGGAATTCAAATTCCTTAACCATGCTTGCTAGCCAGCAGTTTGGTGAATCAAGTCACAACAAACCAGATTTACTTCATTCTTACCATTCCTATGTAACTCTGTGCATCAAGAAGTGTAGGATACTGGAAGAAGCTTGATAGGTTCATAGGTCCTGATCTCCTCTAGCCAGTACAGTCTCGATCTGTCTTCATATTCACTAGAGGGTTTCTTCCTACGGTTGCATTATTACATCATGGAGCCGTCAGACTGAGCCTCAGTGACTTCTAATTCAAAAGTGAAACACTAAACATGAAATCAAATTAGTTATTCAGATATTTTTAGACTTCAGAAACAAAAGTATACTCACTTACAAAGAAAAACCCATTGTAGCAGTTCCACTTTGATCCAATCACTGATCATTTTAAGTTAGTGAAATATACAGTGTTGGTGTTTTGTTTCTGAAGCTTTTTGAAAGTTCCTAGGAACTTTTGCATTCAGATAGCAACGTGACACTACAGCAGTCTTTGTGGGCAATCAACTTTCCATGTTAGTTGTAAAAGACCCCTACACTTTTAGTAAGTAAATTATGTAAAGCCTGGGTGCATATTTGATTTGTGATATTGAAGCTAAAGATACTTCAATAGGAACTGAGCATGACCAGCACAAACCCTGGAAATTCTGGATATGTTCCAATAATGGGTTGTCTTTGACCAGCAAGGGCGGTGTAAAGCACTGCAGTATTATGGGTGACAAACTACAATAATGTTTGTATATGATATGGGATATTGAATCTCAATCTCTGAAAAACCTTGCACTTCATTTGACCTTTATTCACTGGCAGGTTAGTACTTTAATCTACAATATACCAGGAGAGGAAACAACTCCAGAGTACTTTAAGAGTAGGTTTTTATGACTACATAGTTTGAATAAAACCGTTCAGATAGTTGGATGATCTCGCAAATGTAGAACACTTCTTCAATAAACTAATGTGATCAGTATGCTGAGGGAGGAAACCCTCTCCTTCAACTTGTAACCAACTAACAGGCTAGCATCACCATATTTCAGCTAGTCCTACATTGTGCTGATCCTAGGACACGCTTTATGCTGGCATTGCGGACTTTTGAATGTTGTCATTAAAACCATTGGACTAGGCCACCGTTAGGCTGCACTTTTCTTATATGACTAAAGAAGACCTAAGCCATAACTTCAACGTTATGATGTCCCTGTCCTTGTAGGTACATAGCCTAACAATATGAAAGGAAAACAAGACATACGTGGGATTTCTTCTTTGACAATTGCAATATACTTAGTCTGTTTCTTTCAGTATCACCATCTGAAATATATTGCAATATCTTCATATTAGTAAGCCAGTACTGTAGCTTCAGGGAATCACGTTAAACAAACAGAGAAGTACAACCATACAACCGTTCTTCAAACGCTGCTTTGCACTGCGTCGTTGGTTTGTTTAGATTTTGAAGATGAGACTTGTTCAAGTCGTTTCATTGGCCACTAGGGAAATACCCCTCTTTTTCAGATAAATGATCAATCTTCCAATTCAAATAATAGCAATTTACAACAAAATGGCAAATTCCTTAGATCTAGGAGTGAGGTCTTCAACAGTATGCTGCGAAATGTCAATTCATCATTTGTACCTCGATAATTTTCTGGTAATTTTGCGTTCATAGAATCCTGTACAGCGGCTTGAAGTGTATACGTGTTATGGGTCGTAGATTTAGGTCTTATGGAAAAGATAAAAAAAATACTTAGTTATTACACTGCAACTCACCAAATTACAATTTGGACGGCCTCTTCAGTGGCGGAGCGTCCATACAGTCAGGGGGCGGATGCCTCCCCCCCCCCTGACGGACTCAAATGGACTGCTGGCGCCCTTTTCAGCTTTTTTACCACATTTTACTTATTCGCGATTATTGACTTTTTTTATTGCGCTCTCATCTACCTATTGACATTTGTCACATATATTGGCGATGACACCTATTTATTCTTCGTTTATTTGCAAATTAACAAGGCCCGGAAAGGGTCATTTCCGGCGATCTAGAGATTATCTTTACTCAAAAATTTCGGTACGCTCCGCGCCAACTCGTGGTGGCGCTCCGCTTAGAAAGTGTCGGAAGCGCCCCTACAGAGCATCCCCCCCCCCCCCTTGACCAATACCCCTAGCTCTGCCACTGGGCCTCTTGACTATTCACAACAGATCTTCCGAAGTCAAAACATAAAAAGGGTCCGGCACTAAATAAATAATGAAAACGCAATATGCAATTAATGAAAATATTTTGATAGTCTTGACCATTCCAGTAAAGCAAAGATAAGAGGCTAGTGTAAGTTCCAAGGAAAAACGCGTACTATCGCTTAGCGAAATCTATCGTAATAGTATTGCGTCACTACAAGTGTCATCAAGACAGCATGATAATTAGACATCTTCCGAAGTCAAAACATAAAAAGGGTCCGGCACTAAATAAATAATGAAAACGCAATATGCAATTAATGAAAATATTTTGATAGTCTTGACCATTCCAGTAAAGCAAAGATAAGAGGCTAGTGTAAGTTCCAAGGAAAAACGCGTACTATCGCTTAGCGAAATCTATCGTAATAGTATTGCGTCACTACAAGTGTCATCAAGACAGCATGATAATTAGACATGTTAGGCATTTTTCAGGATATTGTTTACTGAATTGTTGAGATGAAAGCATTTTGGTATTTCAACATTAATCAGAAAATTTCTAAATTATACACTTGGATAGAAGTCGGGGGAGGGGTGGGATGGGGCAATGTTACATTCAGCTGAGAAGAAGGCCACTGCTACGAGTGTACACCCCTCCCCAATCGCTCCCCCAGCCCCATTAAGACTTTGCAAAAACATTGGTCATAGGCAAAACTGCATGGTGTATGGATCCAATTTTAGACCTAATTGGTGGTCTAATTATGCCTCGGGGTGCACCAGTTAACATCAATTTTCAAAAAGAATTCAGGGACTGGGCTACTGAGATTTGCCTTCAACAAGCCAACGACCACACCTCCGCCATTTTTAGCTCATACCAGCATGCTGGTGTGAGCTATTGTTACAGTGCGGCGTCTATCATATCACTCTATCCGTCAACAATTGGTAAAACCGCTCCCACTCGCACAGTGTTTGATGGAATTTCATGAAACTTAGACACAAGGACCATTGGGTATAGGGCCATCAGAGAAGGTCCAAAATTTGGGGTCAAAGGTCACCTGTGGGCCGTAATGGGCTATTTTGTGGAAATACGCAAAATGCTTCTTCTCCTACAGATTCCATGGTACAATGTTGAGGGTTTGTCACGATAGTACTATGGTAGTTTTACCTTCAGGGTGTTCATGAATTTGAGATCAAAGATCAACTAGGGGTCTTTTGTGGCCCGGGCCGCGGCCCTATATTTTCAAATTGCTTCTGTTCGTACAGTGTATGGCCAATTATAATGAAACTTGGTCACAATGTTCCTCGGGATGAGAGTTACGAGGGGTGTTCGGAAAATTGAGGTCAAATGTCATTTAGGGGGTCATTCTTTGTAATATTTTCAAATATCTCAATCTCCTCAAGATTTTGATGGATCATATTCAAAGTTGAACTGATGATTGTTGGATTGTGTATGAATAAGGTGATGCCTAAAAAATGTTGGTCAAAAGTTAATTAATTACAATTAATCCCCATTGTTTAAAATAATCTGAGCCTTTTTTGCCAAAGCTCCTTTAATTTGTCTCCCAGTCTCTGCAGTGTTTGTTTACATTTGTGGTTAAGCTCTGCAGAGGCTGTTGGTGGAATTAAAGCAGGACTGGGAGTTGTTATTAACTGTTGAACTGTAAGCATGAGAGCCCTATAGCCAATCAGCACTTGCCGATTCTTAGAAGTCTTTGAGCCTGAGGTATGTAGGCAGCTTGTGAAATTATGTCTTGTAGGGAGTGCTTGTGAAGTTATGTCTGCTAAGGTAGAGGGGAGAAAGTTTAATAGGGTAGGCCAGTGCATGGTATTGTTTGAGCAGGGAGTGGTTTGAGAGAGTGGGTTAACTAGGATTTAAAGGGGGAAAATAGGAATTATAGCCAGTGGTGTGGCCAGGATTCTGCTAACGGAAGGGGGGAGGTATCCCTCATGGGCCCAAAATTGGTTTTGTGGGCCCTACATTTTTCAGCTCAAAAAGGTATGAGCTTCTGCACCATTGGTGCTAAAAAAGTCAATAATCGCGAATAAGTAAAAAGTGGAAAAGAGGTGAAAAAGGCGCCAGCAGTCCATTTGAGTCCGTCAGGGCCGCCCCCCTGACTGTATGGACCCTCCGCCACTGCTCTTTAAGATATGAACAAGAAATTTTGACCTGGACGAATCATTCAATGTTGTATCGGTTCTCTGGCCTTTCCATAATAGTGCAGGACCTACCTGAGTCAGTTGGGATTTGCTCCCTCCCCCTTTGAAATCCTATATTAAAATGGGGGTTGAGAAGGGGTCCCATTCTCCTAGTCCTGCAAACCGATTTCAAGTAGTAGATAACCTATGCATCTGCCATTAAAATCAGTTACATGGCTACATGAAGGTCACATGCTATAATGTGCACCTCTTTGTCTGGCATTTTTGTATATAGGAATAATATACTTGTAATATACTTCATGAAAGCCTGTCGCCCCCCCCAGTCGCCCCCCCCCACTGGGATTTTGGGTGTCGAAAAAAATTACATGTGCGAAAAATATATCATTGGTTTGAATGGTTTCGAATCTCCATGATGACCACTTATGAACAACCCTTCGACCGCGGACCGGCAGTAGGCTACAGTTGCTGAAAAACCGGACGTGACATAGCGCTACGTACCCTGATGCTCTTAAAACCGCTAAAAAACAAATTTTCAAGAAAGGAGACAATACTGTCGCTGAGGATCAGTCTATTACCCTAATAATGTTTCAGACGCAATCTTTGATCATGTCAGTTTGACTTATAGTATGACTTATAGTTTGGTCATGCAGTATGTTACTTGGCTGAAAGCCCAGTCAATCTTTCGTTATTTCCCACGCGCAATTTGCAGATTTGTCGAAAAATGTCAATGCCGGTGTAAAACTCACAATTTTGTGGTATGACTCCCAGGACGGCAAGTCGAGAAACTCACATACAGTCGCGGCGGATGGCTACCTTCGCCTATAGTATGTCCGGGGAAATTGTGGGGCATCGTTCCTATAGGCCTATATCTGAGGCCCTGGGGTCATTCCTTGACCAACTTGGTGCAATATAATGTCCCCATTTCGAAGTAAATGTATTCACAGATTGTTAGTTGCCATGGGTTTGAACAAGTGAGAGGTATTCTATCCTGAAACATAGGACAAAATGGGGCGGGGGTTTCCAGTTCGCCGCATCATTTGTCAACTTGCACTTGGTTCTAATGTTGATGTTAATTGGAATCACTAATAACAGAAATAATACATCAAAAATTAAGGCCGCACGAACTTTACTGCAGATTTCCTGAGTGACGAATTTGTAATTTTCTCCCGAAATCACGCAACTAGATGGCTGCTATCCAGCCTGGCAAGTGCCAACTCCAGCGATCTGGCAGATATTGAAATCTAAAATTTCATAGGGACGCTGCGCGCCAACCGATGGTGGCGCTCCGCTTAGATAGTACTTGCGGCCGGAATACTTGAAGCGATTACGTCCTCCCCCCCCCCCCCCCACGTTTCAAATCGGATTGACGCCCCTGCTTACGAGGCTTGGGAAGTGTCATTTCCGACGATATAGGAGGCCTTTTTAGCTAAAAATTTCGGTACGCTGCGCGCCAACTCATGGTGGCGTTCCGCTTAGATAGTAACAGGAAATGGTCAAGCCCCCCCCCCCAGCGCCCCCACTGCTAATATACCCTCCAATATGAATATTTGGTGGCATAGTTTTTTGTGTGGATATAAATAGAAAGTAATGCGTGATATTTTCATCCACTATACTTGGCGGTGGCTAAAACTTTATCCAACACATGCTGCATGATGTAAATGACACTTCGTGGTCGTTTCTGTGACATGTATTGAACTTTGTCGCAGTTTGAACCCGCATTGTGCAAATGACACGCAGCAGTTCTCATTTTATTATATTTATCCACCATAATTGTTTTCTGGGAGACGACATCGTATACGAAAATCTACTTGGATTATTTGTCCCCTGATTTTTTTTCTGCAGTCGCCCATGTATTTCCCCAAACTAAATTTCTAAGCCATGAGATCTAAAACTTAAGGAGGTTTGGGAGCATCATTGGGTCTGGGAAGTGTTATTTTCGGCGATCTGGTAGGTGTATTTGCCCAAAAAATTATTGTACGCTACGCGCGAACCCATGGTCGCGCTCCGCTTAGATAGTATCAGAGAACAGACACGCGTCCCCACCATTATCCAAGACTGATCTGCGCCCATGCGGCCATGCCTGCACCCAAGCAAATGTCCCCCCCCCCCAATATTTGAAACAAATCGCCGCTCCTGTAGACATGTGACAAATCATTTGATTGGCGTAGGAAGGAGGCAAAAAAATGAATGGGTTGGGGAAGTGGTCAGGAGGCATCCCAATTAAGCAAACAATACACATTTTGTCACTATTGTGACCCATATGGAACGCTGAAAAATTTCTAAAATTTTCATATCAAAATTTTAATTATTTTATCCAAAAAGTTTTGAATATTTCTGGGAATTTCAACCCTCCTTCAAAATTGAAACCCTTTTCTTGAAAATCAAGTTTGTCTTAAAATTGCAATCTGTAATATAACCAAAATTCTCAACATTAAACTACTTTTTCTAAAATTGAAAACCTCTTCGATTGATTTCGGCCTCTTTAATTCCCTTCATGTAAAATGTCGATCCTTTTTGTTTTAAATTTAAACTTTTAAAATGTCGACTTCTCAACTAAAAACATTAGCGTTTTATCTCAAACTTGTACGTTTCTCTCGAAATTGCCATTGCATTTCTCGAAATCAAGATTTCTCTCTTATACAAATTTCAACTATTTTATTTCAACAAAAAAAAACTTTTCTTGATGAGGATGGTAATAAGTAAAAAAGGAGAAAGGGGGGGGGGGGGGCTACTTGAATTGACTATTACAATTATTGGTGAAATGTCGACATAATATTTTGATTGTAGCCTCCCATTCCTATTTTATTAAACCTTACTAGCTATCAAAACTTTAATTAATAATTTAATTTCAAAACAATAACACCAACCCCTTAATCCTACATTACCCACTTTATTTTTCTCTAATCTAATCTAATTATTCCTGTTTATATTTGTCTCCCCTTAAAATCAATCCCTTATTTCCGTTCCAATAACTGATTCCTTCTTACAAATAAACACGACCTAAATGTCCTAGTTTATCGCTTTAACTTTCTTTTATTTTTATTTCGTTATTTTTATCATTTATAATATCATAATTATTATTATAATCTTAACCAAATCCAATCTATTTATCTCTATCTACTCTATTATCAGTCACTCTATTCTTTCATTCTAGATTCCTATCTCCTCTGTGAATCTATGCCTCTGCTCTCCTAGAGTTGATGAGTCTGGTCTGAACCTTATCCTTCAGTCTGGTCTCTCTCTCTCTATCCTGAGTTCTCTCCAGAAGCTGCGGATCTATGACAAAAACAGGAGACTAACTAATGAAGAGTGGGCGGCCATCTTGTCTTACTCCTCACAGTGTACAAGATTGAAGGAGCTACTGTAAGTATTCCGGTGTAGATAATAGAATCATCATAACAGTTAAACTAGGAATTAATTTAATAAATAAAAGTTATCAATATTAAACTAACAATAGAGAATGTAAAGTCTGCTGTATTTTAATGTCAATGATTGGATTTAAATTAGGTTAGTTGGATTTATTTGAACAATTAGGTCATCGTGAAAGGAATTCTGTAGAATGTTATGATTAATAAAACAACATATAATGGATAAACAGGGGATATTTTAAAAGGGTGTTGGTAATAGAGGGGTGCAGGGGTGGGTGGTGGTTGTTTAAACTGTTCTTTGTTTATTTTAATGTTAACATTTAACTAAATAGGTTTTAGAATTACAGGAATATTTAATAGGATAACATAAGAGATATATAGACAAGGAAATTGGATTTTAATAATTCTAGAGAGTAAAATTAATATACTAAATTAAAGTTTTGTAAGGATAACTGTTAATTTTGACTGAAACCTCCGAAATAGTTGATTTTCAATTATGTACAATTAATTTAAGAAACAAAAGAGATTGAAAATCGTTATTAATTTTAAAGTAGTAAAATTATGGCAATAATAATAGCATAAACTCTTCAAAATTTTGATCAGATTATGATACTCTAGCAAAACTGAAATGCATACAAAAGAAGCGACCAATAAATAGTTTTGGTTGTCAAAATTAAAAAAATAGTTACTCAAAATAAGTTAACTAATTAAAACAAAATAAAAGTTAACTAGAAGGAAATATATAATTGAAATTGAGTTAACTATATAGTTAAAAAAAAAAAACGTATTGCTATCAATATCATTAAAGGCAAATCTGTATATCTGATAAATTTCAAAGGTTCAAATTTAATCCGCTTAAAACTACATCACTTTATTCGTAATAGTTTGAAATACGAAGTTATACAAAATAAGCTTAATTATGATTTATGCTTATATTTTAACCTAATTTTTAAACAATAATTACAAAATTAACCGAGAGCTTTAACTTTGTATAATTGATAACTTTATACAAAAACTGTTTAATATTTTAATATTCCTCGTATTAATGTTACTTCATACTTGATTCGATCATGACGTCCGTGCTTGGTCCGTTCCATTGCAGTGTTATTTTAGACCCCCCCCCCCCAAAAAAAAACAATTCCTCCTCTCGCCTCCTCTCGCCTCCTTCTTTGCTCTCACATACGGAATGCCAAATGTATCAAAAATGTCCAAAACTATATAAGCATGTCCAAAAAAATATAAGCATGTCCAAAAAAATATAAGCATGTCCAAAAAAATATAAGCATGTCCAAATTTATATAAACATATCGAAACTAATATAAGTATGTCCAAAAATAATATGATCATGCCCAAAATAATATGAGAGTGTCGAAAAATTATATGAACATGTCGAATGTAACTGCTAACTTCAACTTTTTAGTGAACATTTTGGCATCTGAATTCACGCCATCTGTTGCAAAATATCCAAAAAAATATAAGCATGTCCAAATTTATATAAACATGTCGAAACCAATATGAGTATGTCCAAAAATAATGAGAGCATGTCCAAAATAATATAAGAGTGTCGAAAGACTATATGAGCATGTCCAAAATATAAAAAAGTGTCGAAAAATAATACAAAAGTCTCGAGCGTAACTGCTCGATTCAACTTTGTAATGAACAGTCAGGCGTTTGAATTTTACGCCATGTGTTCCAAATATCAAACTTTTTATTTTGGTATGCTGAAAACAAAAACACCATATCCAGCGTAACTTAAGACGATATACAGTTCATCCATTACCGTATTAGTGTGTGTGTTAATATTTTAATGATATTTCGATCAAGAACGATTTTATTTTCGAGGAAATATTAGGTGAGTTGTTTCGTAGCGCGAGTGATCAACCTGGCCCCAAGGTGCTGTAACTATCAGTGAGTTTAATACGAAGAACCACTGTGTCCAACATTCCACGCGGTTTAATCAATAATATGTAGTTGGCGAGTTCTTCCCACGTTTCCATCTTGAAATTTAGTTAAAAGGTGAGAGTGAAGATTAAACGTTGAATACCCCTAACCTAGGCTTATTTTTTTTTAATTCTGGGCTAGTGTCCGACTTCGCCTGGTAACCGTAATTAAGTGTCACAATTTTCCGTTAAAAAAGTAACACAGTATAGTAGTTCATTTTCACTGCCAACGTACGCATGTGTGATAACTACTGTACGTTGTTAGCGCTTGTGCATGTTGTACGTACTTTCGCACGTGAACTTCTTTGCCTTCGCAACAATATATGAATAATCTCAGCACCTCTAGGCAGGGCGAAACCACTCACATTACGTAGGGATGTAAAAAGGAAAAATGTTAGGTGATGGTCTTGTTTTTACATATTTTGAATTATTTGCGTCACAAAAACAGAAGAATGTTTCAATAATATATTGTCATAATGATAACCATTGTGTCAGTTGATACAATTACCTCCAAAGAAGGTATTGTAAGCTAATTTTTTTCGACATACCAATATAAAAGTTCGATATTTGAAACATTTGGCGTGACTTCAAACGCCAAAATGTTCATAACAAAGTTGAAGTTAGCAGTTACACTCGAGACTTTTATATTATTATTCGACACTCTCATATAATTTTGGGCGTGCTCATATTATATTTTGACATACTTATATGTGTTTGGACATGCGCGTATTATTTTGGACATGCTCATATAGTTTTGACATGTCTATATAAATTTGGACATGCTCATATAAGTTTGGACATGCTTATATTTTTTTGGATATTTTGCAACATATGGCGTAACTTAAAACGCCAAAATGTTCAATACAAAATTGAATTAGGCAGTTACATTTGTCGCTCTTGTATTATTTTTCGACATTCTTTTAATATGTTGGACATGCTCATATAGTCTTTCGACACTCTCATATTATTTTGGACATGCTCTTATTATTTTTGGACATACTCATATTAGTTTCGACATGTTTATATAAATTTGGACATGCTTATATTATTTTGGACATGCTTATATTGTTTTGGACATTTTTGAAACGTATGGCATGCCGTACTCACAGATCAAACCGCGTAAAAGTTTCTCCTTTCCGTCTTTACCATTCACAACATAATCAGTAACATTTTCAACTTACAGCTGACGTGTCACTATAAAAAGAAATATTTAAGTCGCACCCGTCAACCCCCCCCCCCCACCGCGCATCACCCAAATCTCGAAAGAAAAGACAAAAGCTAGTGAGTAGTTACATGAATGAAATATATGATAACGAACGATGCTTAACGTATGTTATATGTGGAACAACGCCATTCCGGGAATAACTGTGACCGCTGAAAAAAAATATTACTGGAAATAACACACTTCGGGGGTTTTGTTTGGTCTCACCATGGAGGTAAAATGGTCTGACTATAAACAAAATGTAACAGAGAATGTTGATTCCCTATCTAGACTAAATACTTTACCCCAATCCCAGTGTGATCTTGGGTAAATTTAGTCTCGTCTCCTCTGCCCACTTCCCTTCAGACAGCTTACCTGTACCCACCACCACCCCTTCCTTCGCCGCCCCCCCCCCTTCGCACATCATCTTTTTTTAGGGAGCCCTTCAAATCAATTCCGTTTATACCCAGTAACATCATCACCGTTTTAGTACACACAGTAGGCCTATTCTGTTTCTACAATAGTTTTCTGCACAGACGATTGATTCAAACAATTTATTTCTAAAGTAAAATAAGTTAACAGTAAAAATGACACACCTGGATCTTCCGTAAATACCTAATTAGCATAACAATAGATGACACGAGCCAGGGTTAAAGAAAATGAATAGAAAGATAAACGAGACACGCGTCTAGTGTACACCTGGAATGTTGTAACTGCCAGACAACGTAACCATGGAAACCGATGCTAAGTAGGTCATTCCGTGTCTAGCAGTGGCTGGGAATAGTGCATCATTTTATTCAATACTGGTTCGACATATTTAATAGCCATTCAGTGATATATCATATATCATGTTTTTACGACATGTTCTAATTGTTATTCTCTGTTTATATATTTTAAATGAGTAAACTTGATTTCCTTGGTTGTTTAATACACACCTCACTTGCTCCTCTCCCTAATTTTATAGAAGGAATGTTTAATTTCCCTTTCTTTGTTTTGTTTCCTGTATCTATTTTTCGTTGGTATAAGGAAGTCTGCCTTATTAACACATCATTGAATAGCCCTTAATGTAACTCTAATATATGACTACAAGCATTGCGGGTTCTTAACTGCCTAGTTTTATGGAGAACATTTTTGTTCTGTGAAGTTGATTAAACGGTTAAACGGTGGAGATAAAATATTGCTCGTGTTTAGCAGGGAGAAAGTAATTCGAGGGTTCATGTCGCCTTACCAAATCTGAAAAATAGTAATAATAACCAAGTTAACATATTTCTCAGCCATCGATCATAAACAAGCAAACAACAACACGAGCAAGAAAACAAAGCACTTGAGATCCTCTAAGATTCGTTTGATGAGATCTGTTATCTTTTTAAATATCGAATTATATACTGCACTAGTTCATTTTATCTACATAGAACAGGCGAAAGTGATTAAATTATTCCATCGAAGTTTAAAATGTATAATGGACAACGGCAACTAGAAATCGATTTCAAATTTGCAACTTAACTGTTTTTAGCGAATTTAGAAAGGCTTAGAAGGCTGTCATCAGCGCCCTCAGACTTTCTTCCAAATGGTTTACAGTATTGCTATAACACACGCTACAAAATTAAGTACAGATTTCTATCCCGGTACACAATGAATGAACCTACAAGTTAAAAATCAGAATAAACACTTATACAACTGCCAGGGTCATATCCAGGTCGTAAATATGGCCACGGTTCATTTAGTTTTGTTGCTGAGAAGGAAAAAAAGAAGAAGCAGTTATTCACTTGTTGAAATGAATTCATTGCGTCATAATTTGCGATGTTTTACATGAATCATGGTGGTATGCTTATCAAAACTGAACATAAGTAAATTGTGATAGTAACATGCATGGTCGACAAGTAAAAAGAAAAAGAAAGGAACATAAAACAGAAAAGAAACCGAAGGAGAGGAGTTATGTTCCTGGAAATACAGTTAGTAAAGATCTGTGGGTTATTGTATTCCGTCGGTCCCACATCCGGGGTTTTCCTTAAGTCAAATCGCAGCGAATAGGGTGAAAACATGTAAAGTAATTGTGTCTAAATATCGCGAGTCTACGCTTTCAGAACGCATGAAGAGAAACATGAATACTCTACGCATAGACCTCTAGGCATAAGAATGCAAGATAAAGTGTGTACACTTCGTGACGGGTGGGCTTGGTGTTTCAGCGTTTACGTAACGCGTTGCCAATTTTTCAACAATGTGTTTTGCTCTCAATAAACCAACGATTACGTAAGACATGATCGAAGTTTTGGAACTGTTGAAGAACCATAAACCCGAATTTTGCATACCTAATTAAAGTAAGTCACTATCTTCTCTCAACTTTGTTGACCGATTTCGTATGTATACACACGCTCAGTTACCTCAACACTACACATTGTTTTAACCCCAGCCACATGACGTAATACACATTATACAGGACAACAAATTCGGCGATACATAGTTTTATATTTTTATAGATAAATTTTATCAATAAAACCAAGGTGAAGAGTGTTTGACCTGTAAATTTAAGCAAGTTTGAACACTTCACTGTTCATTAATCTGACTTCAAGCATTAACGCTTTTTTTTTTTGGTTTCGATGATAATCGTAACGTATGCATTCATTCATGCAGGCGGAGAGTGTGTGTGTGTCTGTGCGTGTGTTGGTGTGTTTGTATTATCGGACCCCCAAGGACGATGACTTAACTTCACACCTTTTGTCTGAGGACGTACAGGTATGTATGTGTGTGTGTGACGCCTCGCTTGTAAACACGATATCTCAAGTAGGGAAGCTTGGACCAATCTAAAATTTGGTGTATATAGGTACCACATTGAGTAGAAGAACCCTATTGTTTTGTGGGGAGTTCATTTGGTGTCACTAGGGGCCAAATACTGAAAATCTTGTAAACACGATATCTCAAGGAGGTAAACTTGGACCAATCTCATATTTCGTGAATAGTAAGACCACATTGAGGAGCAACAGCCTATGTTTTTTTTGTGGAGATCAAAGGTCATTTGGGGTCACCGAGGGTCAAATTTTGGAAACCTTGTTTTATAAGCTACCGTATCTCCCACCAACCAGCCTATCAGATAACGTGCTCGTTACGGCTCATACGAATATGAGGCTATTGGCAATTGGTAATGAGCTTATGGGCATCCGTAGAATCTAAAACTGAAAATACGAACATATTTTCATTGGCGTCAACGTTCCGTTCGGAAGCCTTATTTTGCGTGCAGAAAGGTGTACTTTGTAATACCGCGGTTCTGTTGGACGTTTTCGTCTTATTTATTTCAGGTTGGATGTAGTT
Source organism: Apostichopus japonicus (assembly GCF_037975245.1). Taxonomy (NCBI): domain Eukaryota; kingdom Metazoa; phylum Echinodermata; class Holothuroidea; order Aspidochirotida; family Stichopodidae; genus Apostichopus; species Apostichopus japonicus. The sequence goes on from NC_092567.1 coordinate 11,949,224, forward strand.
TCGTTGTGACAAGGCAGCGTTTATGAAACTAAACAGTTCGTCTATTTAGATTTTTTACTATGACCAATCTCAATGCGAAATAATTGTGTAAAATGGTCTTAGTTTGGCAATGAGTTCCCGAGCTTTTGTCTGGGTCGGCTGTTGATCCAAAATTGTGTAGTCTCTTCCACCAGTTTCAACATAGCTAGGCCTTAAAAGTAGCGTTCGACTTTCGTCACGTTTATGATTATGGGACAACTTGAATGAACCTGGCTAGGCCTGTGAGCAATTTATGCTGTCTAGGCCAGCAAAGGTTGGATAGATTAGGGTTCGTTAACACAACAACGTGAAGAATACGAGTCAGAATACCAATACACTTAAGATGGCGAAACATCTCCTTCATTATTTCTTAAGGCAATTTTCATACTGGCTATTTGTCATTATTCGCAAAGTATAGAACACAGATTTAAGGAGTTTTGAGACAAGTTTGTTGTTGTTACTACTAGGAATTTTGGAAGAAAGATGCTTTTACAACCTCAGATTATCATTGCTTAAAATATCGCTTTGATTTAAGCAGTGAAATGGAGTAATAACGATATTTTTCGCGCATCAATCTACAGCTAAAAGACAGATACTTAATTGGGAATTTGTACGAAGTCGCAGTTCTTATTAATTGAGCAGCGGTTCAAAGTAGCAGTGAGGTACTGCATATGCTTAGGACTCCGGCACACCTAGTTTCTGTATAGTATATGCCTATAAGGCTATAGTAACACCCGATACTCATAGCTAGTACAGTAACTACTGTTCATGTTCCACAACCGTGCATCAGTAACTACTGCGATGTGTTCGCAACACGGTAACATGTGTTACAGTTGGCACAGTAATTACTGGAAAGCTGTTACACGTTGAACTACGAGTCCGACAGGCGAAAATTGGCAGTAATTTGAAAAAAAAATAATAATAATTTTTAAAATTTTTTAAGATTTAAAATTTTTAATAATTAAATTTTTAATTTTAATTTTTTAAATTTGCAGTATGAAAAGCTTGCAGTAATTACTGTGCCACCTGTAACACATGTTACCGTGTTACGAACACAGCGCAGTAGCTACTGATGCACGGCTGTGGAACATGTACAGTAGTTACTGTACTAGCTATGAGTATTGGCTGATAGTAAAGTAGAGGAGCCCTAATGTAACAGAAGCCAAGCTATCTTCGTAGGTATTTTACAGATGTTGCAATTTTAATTGTTTGAGACACTACAGTAGGCCTACCTGCTTATTTATGATTCTGCGACATGTTTTACTTTGTTCAACACTTACTTTTGGTGGAAAAAAGTTTTAATTTCGTACTGAAACATAACTTTCTTATGTGCAATTACGTTGGACCATGCATCTGCCTAACTGCCAAACCTTTGTCCATAGAAAGTATTGATGTTGCAGATCTGTACTTTGGGAGACTTGAACAACAATCATAAGCCTAGTGGCGAGTGGAATTTGGTGAGTAGATTTTTAGTCACGGTCGCCAAATAGCGATTACATTAAAAAATCATTGTCGAGGCCTGAAAACCTTCACAACATGATTTCTCATGGTAGAAATCGTGGATACTTTTTATACATGGTATATGGATTTGCCATATTGAATACAAGAATCCTAAATGCTTGTGAGGTCAAATCTCCTATATGTCACCAGAGGTCAAACTCTGAAAACCCTTTTACATGATATTGTATGCAACGATGGAAATCGCGCATACCTCCAATACTTGGTGTGTGGATTCATAACATTGAGTACAAGACCCCTATTGTTTTTGATGGAGGTGTGTATAGCCACGTACAGTAGACTGACCTGTGTTTATTATGCCATAGTGTTATTGTAACAGCTAGTTCTGGTTATACTAACAAGCAGAAGGCTACTGCATTGAAGTCATCGAAACCTCAATGCATCTTGCATTCTGATTATCTTTGGAAAGGAGGGGTGGGGATGGGCTCCATATATGGCTCGCGTCCGTTGGGAGGGGTCTAAACGGGGAGAACCCTTTTATTAAAATATAACCTTTAATAAATAGTTTTCAATGCTGTAGCAACATAAATTATTACTTCAACAATTATTTCCAATATATTGCCTACACGTGTACATTGAGTTGTTGTGTCCGCTATAGCCCTTACAGTATATATAGGCCTAAGATTAATGAAATATTCTAAAGCGCCTGTTTTAACCAATCAATGAAAAATAGATACAGAAAACAAACGATTGTAAAGAAAAGCGTTTAACATAAGAAGTATCAGTATCTATGCGTTAATTATGCTAATGAGATACAAGGTACGTAACCAATATATTTTCTTTCAATTTTCCGGAGTAGTGTTTTACATAGAACTGGGCAATTCAGGTATAAGGTAGGATGATACTGAGCTAGACTTTAACATATTTATTGGATATTATGCACTATCTGTTACCGGTTAATCCAGATAATTTAAATTCAAGCTCGATAAACTCAACTAGTTGTAGTAAGGAATCTTACAGACCATAGGTTTGTATATGCGCATTTTCCTTCTTTTAGATTTTGAAGTGAACAACATATTATAGCATGGCTGTCAAATATTCTTTTCACCAGAATACGTACGGGTTTTATTATTACAGTCTCGGCATTAAGGTTAGTTGAGACAGGCGGAAATATTGCTTGGCTTGATGAGTCGGCATATTGTAAAGGGAGGGTGATATTATGGGCCATTCTCGGTCACGTGTGTAACGGAAAAATGGGGAGATTTGCACTTAGCCACTAAATAACTACTTTTAGGTCAAGAAAGTTGGGTTGATTGTAGTACTTAAGTATGCACTATGGGACTCTTATACAAAACCATTTAGCTTAGCCAAAATCAGAACATTGTTGAGAGAGGTCATATAAAGGTCGGTCACGTGTGTGACGTAAAATGAAAGTGGCTTTTTTTGCACACAAAAATGTTGGCAAATTCCTCAGTTTCTAACAGGGCTTGATAACCCTAATTTCTCATGTTTCTACCTTAATGTGTTTCCATTCTAACAAGACATTTCACCTAAATATTTCACCTCTAAAAATTAGCATAATACTACATAAGCTAAAAAATCCGGTCACGTGTGTGACATTGTTGGGTCACGTGTGTGACATTCTGAATTTTCATTGCATACTATGTAATTTTTGCAGCGCTAATGTTGACTCTATCAATGACCACAGAATAGCAATGGTGTTGTAGGAATTACTTTAAAACAGTTTTACTGTTCTATTTGGAGGGTCACTTGTGTGACATTGTTGGGTCACGTGTGTGACATTCTGCATTTTCATGGACGCTGCAATTTCATTGGATGAAGCTTTCCTCATTTGCATATAACACTGTTGTCATGCCATACAAACATGACATAACAACAGTCCAAGTCCACAGTGCTGCTGCAAGTTCATTGGATGGAGCTTTTCTCATTTGCATATTACTCTGTTGTCAGGCCACACACACACACATAACAAACCAGTCTGCTAACAATATTTAGTCCATTTAGCTTTGTTGAATGCTCAACTTGGGGCTTCATTGTCACACGCGTGACCATAAATGTCACACAAGTGACCATCGTTCACGTGTGTGACGACTATGTAGAGGCTATTAATTAATTGTATTAATAATTATTTTACTGGATATTTTGCAGAACTAACAGTCTTTACCAAGAACGGTTGCATATCAAGTGTTGACATCATAAGTCACATCAGTTACTTTTTTTATGAAAACTTTTGCGTTGTTTTGGTCACGTGTGTGACATCAAAATTATGCTAATTAGCACCAATTATTAACAAAGAACTGAAGATCAGGAACCTCTGCTTTAGGAATGAAATAAATTAACCTATGTATAACTGCCTCCATGTGATAGTTGATAACTGAATTATTATTTCTAGATACTCATGTAGAAAAAACAAATATACAGTTAAAAACTACAAATTTTGGCTGAAACTTACAATCATGCAAATTTATGCAAATTAGTATGCTATGGTTGTAATTTTATTGAAAGAAATATGAAACAGAAAACTTTAGGTATCCCTCTTAAATAAAAAATATAACATTTGGTCCTGATGAACACTTTGTTTTTTAATGCCAGTTTCATTTTCCAGAGAATGGCCCTTATAACGAATTTCTCCTTTCACAACATTTATCCGTTTCACCAAACTCAGCAATCATACCAATTATAACAATGATAATGAATAATCATATGGTATACCACAAAGATTTAAGGTTCCACATGAAAAGAGTCAGATTTAGAAAGATATAACAAAATCTGATTGCTGAAAACGAGTGTTGTAAACTCCCCACATGTCATGGGGGCAGGGAGGGGGTGATTGGGCACATGCTCCTCTACTCTTCTGAGTACCCTGCAAAGTAGCCCCCATTTGTTAATGAAACTTAATAGTTTCCGCTTTTGTAATTTAAGTGTCCTCTTGTTGTATTTTTGTAACAAGTGCCTTTATGTCTAAAAATTGCTAATTGGCTTAACAATATTAATTATGATAAAACATGTAATTCAAAAGTACCGGTATAAAGTGAACTTTTGTCAAAACATGCAAATACTTGAATTTGTTACTCTGTGCATTCCTTTTACGTTTGAGAGGTTTAACATAATTTGACAGTTACTTGGTATGAAGGGAGTTGGATATTTTGGACACATGCATGCACCTCTTCATTGAGAACATATTTGAATACGATGATTTGATTATGAAATGGTTGGGAAACTCTTATCAACTCCACAAAACAATGTTATAATATTTATTAAATTGGATTTGGATCAATGACGAAATAACAACTCGTGCAATTTGTTAAATTTATTGATGGTTGATATTGAATAAATATTTAAATAGGTAAGGACCCTTGGTATACCTGTCTTGTTCATGTAATAGTAACATTTTGTGTTTGCCTTTTACTGAAATCACCCAAGAGGAACAGTTGTTTCGCCCAGTAAAGAATGTTGCTATGTCCTCGACCCTCCTACCCCTCTCCCTTACATTCTTCCTCCGTTTTAGTGTATGTTTTGCAGGTTTGTTATCCCGCCATTACATTGAAATATGTAATTTGTAGCATCTTAAACTCTTTTGAGATTAAGAAACAATTTTTTCAGCTTTTAGATTAATTATTTCTAGATTTCGTATCTTACGACTGAGCTCTAACACTCTCAGACATTTTAGTTCTCATTTAAAGCAAGGATTTACGAGGAAGAACTATATCATCAATACATTTGCCAAAAATAACATACGATATAAATCACGTGATCCGAGCGAAAAATGACAAGCGGTTGTTAAGAGGATTTACTCCGTTCACTCCATTTGTTCTGTACAATGTTGTATTTATACATGTTTGAACAACTTTATCTTAATTGATAATGTAAAATATAAACAGTTTAGCCAATTCTGATAATGCGGACGGCTATACATTTCACAATATAACATACAATTGACATACAGCAGTTCCAACTATCATCATAGTTTTCTACAATACTATTTCCATTCTAGTTTATTTTTCGTAGAATTGTTTGAACACAAGACTTGTAATGATAATTAATTCTGATCATAATGATCAATCTGATGTGATTTATTTCCTTGTTATTTGTTGTTTACTTTGTTTATCTTCATTGATTTAGAAAACAATAAACCTGACTAGGAGGACATTCCTATACGTCTTCTACATCTTACACGATGATCACTCTACTTCTATCCATAGGTTCAGGTGGTACGATCTGCCAGACACTATTCCGGTTGGATCCATTCCATCATCCTTGAAGTCAAGAAACGTGAAAGGTATTGTCACAATGACGTCATAATGGACACACTTAAAATTTCTTACATTTTTCTCAAGGCTTGACCAACTATGTGAATGCCTGTTGACTTGTTGGTTGATGTTGATTCACAAACAATAGAGTAATGAATCAGCAACACATGATTGTCATTTTATATGAAGGAGACACCCAAAACAGAGTCTTGTGATAGTAAACAACAAACCGAATAATAGAAATTTAACAACACTTAAAATTGCTAAGCTTGGTTAATTTAAGAGATAAGTTCGCTCTTTTGAGATCTCAGCCCAATGAGATGTTTTTGAGAGTAGCAATCACATCAATTAATCTTTAAATCTCTTTCCCAAATGAAGTGGTATTATACACTTTGGGCAACTTAATTACACTGCGACAATGATTGTGTAAGGTTTTGAAGTAATGCTGTGCCCCTCGGAGTCTGTCAACACCCCCCCCCCCGACAAACACACGTATACAGTATACACATCTACACCTCCGCTTAAACCATTCTTTCAATCTGAATTGCAGAATAAAGCCGCAAAGTTAAGCTTAATTCTTTTCCAAGTTCTGCAAACGAAATGTTTGTTTCTCTGAAATAGATGCAAAATGTATTAAAAATAAACGACAACAAAACAGAGACCAAAGATGAATCGGAACTGTTGGTACTAGATGTGCCGTACTTGAAATATTCTGATGGGTAAAATTAGCATAAAGACTTTATAAAGGCACCGATAAGACACTCGTTCTGCAGTTTTTACAGGAACAGAGCGTCGTCAAAGCCGACATCATGTATAGGAAGGAGGGAGGGAGGGGGGGGGGGGGTCTGTGGTCTTTCCCCAGAAAATGGCAAGTTGAGACTTCAAATGATACATTCTGAGTCATAGTTTGACTTATATGACTTGACTTATGTCCAATATCAAAGTCTAAACGCAGCATTGTGTTTTAACCATTCTAAGTTATTAAGAAATAAGCGAAAACGAAACAGACCAAAATGTTGGTACTAGATCTACTCGAAATATTCTAATTGGTAACATTAGCATAAAGACTTTATAAAGACATAGATAAGACACTCGTTCTGTAGTTTAGCCGACATCATATACAGGTAGGAGGGGGTGGGGCTGTGGTCTTTCACCAGAAAAAGGGGAAGTTTAGACATATATATATATATATATATATATATATGTATATATGTATATATGTATATATTCATATCTAAGTCTAAACGCAACGTTGTGTTTTAACTATTCCAAGTTAGTTTGAAATGCATGGTGGTGGGGTGGGGGTGGCGGTGGGGAGACACCCATTACACCCTTGATCGGTGCTTGAAAACAGTACAATCTACATGTATAGGCGAACATTTACATCCATGCATGATTTGCCTTGAAAAAATAATATTATAAATAAAATGTGGGTAATTATATGAGGGAAAGCATTTAAAACTATGTGTGAATTTAAAACCATATGTTTTATTTTTTTATTTATGCCCCTACGAAAGTAAGAGTCATAATACAAAAACAAAGAAAAGAAAACAGAATCGGTCTGTCTGTTACTCCCTTACGTCTACAGTTCCCCAGATTTGGATATATTTGGCTACTAAAATGAAGCAGCTTCCAGAGGCTTCGCCCCCTGACCCCCCCCCCCCCCGACCCATTAAGTCCGCGGATCCCCACCAGCCTGCTTGGAATACAGTACAGATAACTATAATTTATTTATTACATCTGTTTTGTGTTTTAGTGCTTTAAAACTCGCTACGAGAGAACAAGGGATATCACCAAATGCAAATACTTCAGGGGGCTTCCCCTCCTGTAACCAACCAGGGCTTGAAATATATTCCAGAGAAAGCCCCTCGACCCCGCTTGAGCTCTCAGAAACGTTCCGTATAATTTTCAAGTTAAGCTTGTTCCTGACAACCCTATCTAAAAATTCTGCAGTTTCCTGGGACTTCGCATCACACCCTTTAATAACATTCAACTATCAAAGAAAAATATCTAATTTACATGTTTGGTCTGTAAATCTGCATAGAAAGCGAAATGTGCATAAAACAGGCTTAATGCTTAATAGATGAGTACTAGTTTTATTTTCAAGCCATCAATATACATATTGTGTATCGATTCGGTACAGTTTTACATCGGTATTATATACTTAATGAGGTAACTATATATACTTTATTCCATTTAACGCGTGTTATCTGTCTAAATTTTAACTTAATATTTGTGATTGATTTTCGCAGAGATGCTACACTGTCATAAAGAAAAATTAAATTTTAGAGTAACCACTAATCTTGCAAGTATTAGTTAAGAGAGGGATTCAGATACAATTCAAGTAGTATTATTCATCGGTCAACGCGTAAATACAAGAAAAGATCAGTAAAGTTTGATCTGTATGGTCCACCATCCTGTCTACGGACGTCTAAACAAATTGTTTGTAAACGTTATAGGATTCATTGTAGTCGTTTAAGTCAGTTAAAACTAACCGAACGCATTACTAGGAAGAAACGGATACAGCCGAATGTTCGGGTGCAGGAGGGGGTATACATACTTTACGCCGCGCTTCTTGCTCGTGTGATATTTACTAGTTGGTTGTTATGGTATCTCTTTTTTTATGGGGGGGGGGGGGGTTGGGTTGGGGTGATTTGACTAAGGAGCTACAGTATATATGCGTCTTTACTGTAATGTTGTATACGTCATTAGCCAAACACAATGTAACATGTACATAAATGGGGGTCTGCCCGATATTCATAAGGTCCGCTATTCATAAGGGTCATTGTTCATAAGGTTCGTTATTAATAACGTGCATTTTTTCGATACACAGGTTCGCTATTCATAATGGAAATAAAGCTTCGTTATTCATAATAGAAAGGGATCATAATTTATAAGGTCTGGTATTCATAATGGAAACAAAGGTTCGATATTCATAATGGGCAAAACGGTTCGATATCCATAATGGACAAAAGGTTCGGTATTCAAATGGGACAAAGGGTTCTAAATTCATAATAGAACAATGGGTTTGTAATCCATAATAGACAAAAAGGTTCATTATTCATAATAGGAAGAAAGGTCCGATATTCATAATGGAGCGAAGGGTCCGTTATTCATAATGGGAAAAAAGGTTTGTTATTCATAATAGGAGAAAGGGTCCGAAATTCATAATCGATCAAAGGGTTCGTAATCCATAATGTGAAAAAAAAGGTTCGTTATTCATAATAGGAGAGGAGTGCGTCATACAAGTGCAAAAGACATCCTCCATTTTCCTACCGACTTGTACGGAATCGGCATAAACTTGTACGTTTCCTAAAGGGGGGTGGGTCATTTTCCTCATTGTGAATGATAACGAACCTTTTTGTCTATTATGAGTTACGAACCCTTTTTCACCATTATGAATATCGAACCCATTTACCAATTATGAACAACGAACCTTTTTTTTTTAATTTTGAATAACGAACCTTATGAACAATGAACCTTTTGCTCATTATGAATAGCGAACCTTATTAACAATGAACCTTATGGATGATGACCCTTATGAACAATGAACTTTATGAATATAGAACAGGGTTGTCCAACCTACGGCCCGCGGGCCACAGTCCGGCCCGCCGCAGTGTTGCGTCCGGCCCGCCAGAGATGCTCTAGGGTGCGAAATTTTAGTGAGCAGATTTATTGATAAAAATTTGAAGCTATATAATCAATCATTCGAGAGGCTTCTGGGTCCAAAAAACTGCATACATGTCAGTTTGTGTGACACTCTCTCAGCGGAGGGGGGGGGGGGGCGGCTGGACTTTATTCATCTGTTTTATCAGGAAGGGAAATAAATCAGTGCGCTCCGCGCGCAGTGCTCACATTTTGTTGCCTTGGGCTTCGGGCAAAAAATCGAAAAATCGATCGTAGGGTTCATGCGGCCCCCTCCTTCATCATAATCATTCTATGTGGCCCTCCTCCGCAAAAGGTTGGACAACCCTGATATAGAACCTTATGAATATCGGGCTGTCACCCATAAATGCAACATCACTATGCCACCTTACATTACATCTCCGAAATATACGTTTTCAATCGATACTCCTGTGTTACGTACAACTGATTTTCATGTTTTGATGTATAATAAATTATAATGCAAATGCACATAAATAAAGAAACACCTTGCATGAAATTGCAACTGTTTCTTTTATTACGATCAAGGGTTTGCATTAGCCGCGGGATTGCGCGATTCCCACAATTTGATTTCAAATCCCGAATGTCAAAAGTTGCCAAGACGGGATTTCCCGTAAAAAAAAATCAGCTTTCAACTTGAATTAAACAAACATTACGGCTATGACCGTGTAGCGATACATCGCTAAACGATCGCATTTGGAATAAACGTTTTGTAAAAAGCCAGGAATATATTTGTTTTGTTATCCCGTCTATAATACATCTTAACATCCCGTACATTTCCTTGCCAGTCTTTCCTTCTATTAACAAATGAATGAAGAATTATAGCTATTTTGAGAATTCCAATATTTACGCATGAACGAACATATAGCTTAGCTTTAACTATGAGAGGAAAGCACTTGCTATGGACTACCAGAGTTAGCTGTTTCATGACAACAAAGACACGTGCACTCGACAAACCATGTGGCGTAAATTCCACACAAATCTCCGACCACATGGTAGCCTAAAATCACAAAGAGTCAACATGGATATCTAGCCTAATCATCTGTTTATTCGCTTAAATTGTGTTGCAGTTAGCTGGCATTAAAATATTCACCGAATACTTCGTTTTTGCTGCTATCTTTGACCACATGGTAGCCTAACACCACACTAATTCAATGGGAAAATCTTGCCTTAACCATCGGTTTTTACACACACTCACCAAAAGCGTAGCGATGTTTACAACTTTCAAATAGCTGGAAATCGGCAATTGTTTGGAAGGTATGTGCTATGTTTTGAAGAGGTAATGTAGTATTATAAGTACACTGTTGCTGTTGAATTGAAGATTTCAATTTTGAGAAGTATTCACCGGTATAATATTTTCGTTTTCCGTGTTGAATGATTTTTATCCACACAAGAAAAAGAACCATTACGAATGGCTAAAACTAGAAATTGTAAGCAATTAAACAGCCATCTACACTACAAGAAAGTTATTTCATTAAATGAATCTTCCGCATTCACGTGTCTTGATTACTCAAAAGATGAAATCACGAAAGCACTCGCATGGCAGTTATACGCGATCCCATCCGCCCCCCCCCCCCCCTCAGAAAACGGGTACCCGTTTTGTGTGTTTTCGATTCGGGTACACGAATGTTCGGTCGGGTACCCGGGTATCCGGTTACCCGACTCAGGCCTAGAATGTTCTTACTCATTTAATACAGATATTGCTCAAGAGAAAGTTTTCATCCTTCGCTTGGACCAAGTAAATCATCATGGATGCAACTATGCTGCAGGCTTTGATAGTATCTAATGAAAAAGGAATTATCGTGGGTATTCAAACGAGATACATATTTCTTGAGTTTAATGGAAATGAGCATTTGTCATATCGTCACCAGTATTGTCACTGAATTAGAACCGTAAAACTAGGGACGTGCAGTTAGCTATAGCAGGTGGTTAGATCTGAACCAGTAAAACGTCCGGTTATTCAATGGAGTGGGCACTGTAACTATGATATCTTTGTAAGATCGGCTGCAATAGTCTAGGCTCGCATTCAAATTCCAGAAGCAGAACGTGTAAACAAACAGAAACTAAGAGATGTTACAATGGTCTGTTCTATTTCAATTCAACAAGTATTGTTATTGTATACAATTGCTGCTAATATTTCTGTTTAGTTCGTGTTGTAGTTTTGTCATGGCCTTTTTGATGTTCTGAAAGACAAACCACGACACAAAACATAATTTGTATTGATATGATATCTTCATTCATAGTTGTTTACATGTAAGTTGTTTTGTTTGTATCCATCAACACTTCTGTCAATAATAGACTTTAACGTAGGTTTCTTGAAACTTCTTAGACATGATGACAGTGTTATTGTTCAATGTTACAATTGTTCATGTCAAGTCATAATAACACGATGTTAGATTATAATAACCTTCCTCCTCCATAAGGGACAAGTAGAGAGATTGATGTATTTAGTCTTAACACAGTTTAAAAAAAAAAACATATCTAAGAAAGTGGCTGGAAACAAGACATATAACCTTAGTTTACACAACTGACATACTCTCAGAACATCGGAAATGTGATCACGTGATTATGACGATGATTTGTCTAGTCTTGTAGCTCCATAATTTAACTCAATAATGTAATTCCAAAAACAATTAGTCTTTTTCTATTATCAATATCAAAATTTTTGGTATTCATGATCTTTGATGACGTCACTAATGCGTTGTAATATAAAGCTGAATTTCTTGATAACCGGGTAGCTTTACAAACATCACGAGCAATCAAATGTTTCATTTCTCTGTACAATAACACATCTATACTAAGATTCTACCTAAATTCATTATTTAAATGATTAAGAGTAATATCAATACATACAAACCACTCTATCTCCACTCCTCAACATTATTTCTCGGACTCGTACACATTGTACCCTCGTTCATTGATCTGTGTTTATAGAACACCTCGAGATTCTCATTGTTAATGATGGAGTGAGGTCACTGCTGCTGATGTCATCATTGATCAATTTCAAAGACAGTACTAGTTAGTGTAAACAACAAGTTTGCCCCGATTCATTATACGTTTGACCATTTTAGACAGATGTGTGTTAAATAGCTACTAAATGATCTCGTGATATCAGCTTAGAGAGGGATTCAGAGACGATGTTATCGAAGTCAGTTTGTTCATCATTTGCAATTTCGAAAGCGCCGACATTTAGACGAGTGACGAAGTGTACAAAATTTGATTTTATCACTGCATTTTCTGGAACTCTAATAACGTATTCCTGCCCCCCCCCCCTTACCACTCTATCCACTTTGCAAAGTAGGGTGTCAGCTGCCACTTGCACCGTGGACCTACACCTATGATGTATTTTTAGTAGAGTTTGAAGAACATTAAACAAAGAAGCCTGAGCGTAAAAACATGTAAAAAGATCCTTTACATAAACCTTCCTGTAACGAACTGAGATGCTCTTATAGATCCAGCAGTCCTCTTACATGCAGACTGGCTACGTGGTTATCAACATTTTTTTAAATTCTTTTTGCATACATAATTTAGTTTAAATTTGGTATTATACAAATCTTCATCATTTGCAATTTCGAAAGCGCCGACATTTAGACGAGTGACGAAGTGTACAAAATTTGATTTTATCACTGCATTTTCTGGAACTCTAATAACGTATTCCTGCCCCCCCCCCCCTTACCACTCTATCCACTTTGCAAAGTAGGGTGTCAGCTGCCACTTGCACCGTGGACCTACACCTATGATGTATTTTTAGTAGAGTTTGAAGAACATTAAACAAAGAAGCCTGAGCGTAAAAACATGTAAAAAGATCCTTTACATAAACCTTCCTGTAACGAACTGAGATGCTCTTATAGATCCAGCAGTCCTCTTACATGCAGACTGGCTACGTGGTTATCAACATTTTTTTAAATTCTTTTTGCATACATAATTTAGTTTAAATTTGGTATTATACAAATCTCCTTTTTCTTCTTTTAACAAACTTTTGTAAACAGTGTTTAATTATGGCTCTCATGATTTGTGATGACGTCACTGATGTTGGGTGTTCCCTGATCCGTTCATCGTCTCATGGATTATTATTCTTGATCTAAGCATCGAATACTCGACTATCATGATTTGATTTCTTAATTTAATTCAAGATTCCTTCCTATTTGAGTTGTGTCATATGTTTTTGGTCGGATAACTGATCAGTTATGCTAATGAGATGATAACAATTCTAACATGATTGATTTAATAACCAAGAGGATACTAGTTGTAAACTGATCAGGTATAAAACCGAGATGATAATGATAGTAAACTGATCGGTAATCTGAATGAGTTATAAGTATTGCAAACTGATCAGCTATATTACTGAGATGATAATGATAGTAAACTGATAAGTTCAAAATTAAGGAATCAACTAGATTGATTACTCAGCTGATATGAAGTTATAATCGAGGGCCAACATAAATCAGTTGAATATAATGTGTATCATTTAATTCCAGACCAAAAAAGATTAACTTGCAGTTACATTTTTTCATCAATTTCTTTCATTTTATTTATCAGTTTGGAACTCGTGGAATAATCGCCGTCTGAATCTACAGACCGGTCAATGGCAGGTAAGAGATTGTGCACCTTTCATTCAGATGTTGCTCATAATGCATTCTGGTCAGCTTATTTGAGCTAAGCTGCCCTCTGTATTACTTTACCAGTAAATATAAATAAATATTGTGATAACATAATCGGTGAAATGCACTTAGTTGATGATAGCAAAAGAATTAGATTGTGATGAACAGAAACGATATTAAAACAACAGACATTTTCTCTCCCCTTCCCCAAACGTTGGTCTAATGCTTTCCATATCGTTTTTTTTTTTTCTACCTGAATGCCACCCCGTGTGTCCCATATTACCCAACCATAAATTAATTTTATTATTCAAGATATTCTCTCACAGGTATATATAAAAACACAATCCTGCCTTGTAGAAACGAGACACTCATGCTAAGTTCTAATCAGAATTGTATTCATGTTTGCTTACATTGTAGAAGGAAACTTACTTCATCAAAACATAGTGAATATTTATGTGTATTATCTACTATAGTGTTAACTGAAAAGATAACATAATGAAGTCCTTTAAATACTGCTCGATTGTTGAAGGAAATCAGAGTTTAAATGTTAGTGACGTGGTGTCCATTTCACATTCAAAGAAGTGGAATATATTCCTTTAAGAAAGACATATAAAATTGTGATTACTTTTCTTTACTTCCTTCTACCACTGTCAAATCAGCTTTGACAGAAAGAGACAACAAAGTTAAATTTTTAATATTAATAAGAAAAACTTCAGGTCGTCAATGGCAAACATTTTTCTTCATTTCATCCTGTAAATGTGATTTAATATTTTTTTAAAACAGAAGTTCCTGAAATAAGATACCAGTCGTACAACATATGAAAAACTGGTACTCCAGCTATATACTAAAATGCTGTATCCTTATAAACTTATAGAGAGTACTCATAATAGTACTCACGACGATTTAAGTGTATGTGACAAAATCACTCTAATTGTATTTTCTGAAACTCATTTCGAGATAGCCGTTACTGCATGTAAACATAGGACAAAAAGAAAGGATACTCGATGAAGTAGTTTCAGTTTGTAAAGATCCAACGTTATCCTTTGAGACATTCAGATAAAAGCAGAATTCAGATCGCTATTTAAGAAAGAAGAGAACATTGAGAGATTATATTTATATTGATGTTTTCAGTCCTGTTCAGGGCCAAGGCCCTCTCCAACGACTTTACAACTGAACCCTTGTCATTGGTAACTTGTCACACCTACAAACCAAAGTGTTCACAATTCAATCAATCTCTCCTGGGGCACCACAGTGCACCAAAACCACGTGTCCCCCGGGGGACTTCCCATAAGGTGCAGCCACAAACCGGCGCACGCAACTATGTTTACAAGTTACTTCGCATGTCCCCATTTATACACCTGGGTAAAGAGAGGCAATGGAGTTTAAGCGCCTTGCCCAAGGACACAACGCAATGATCTGGCCAGGACTCGAACCTGTTATCCTTAGATCACAAGTCCACTGCCTTAAATGCCCAACGCCAAAACGCCCTCTCCATATCAGTGAGACGTTTAGCATTACAAATATTGTAAAGATACATCTAAAAGGTTTACTCATGGACATGTTTGTGACGTATAAGGCAATCATTTTGTCATACCGTCTTAATGTTTTGAGGGGTTGTGAAAGTACATCAGTAAACTTCACGTTTCTTCTCCGATAAAATCGTATAATGCTATGCATCATTTTGAGCCTTGTCTTGTTAATTTTTTTTAAGTTCTGTGCATTTGTTCATCGAAACACATAACAACAGTCGTAACAGTACGCTAACCCTGTATCCTACTGTAGCAGTTCCCTGGTTTTAACTGGTCATGTTTATGTTTTTGGTTGTTTCTGTTTGCGTGAGCCGTGGGACTTCCATGCAATATTAAAACACTAACTGTTATGGGCATGCTTTACCTCTTGCATATTCACAACTACATTTACTGATGACGTCATCTCTACGTCATCGCCCTCGTAACAGTCCACGCTAGTACCGCGTCCGTATACCAGTCAGAGGTGTATAAGCCGTTGTTGGGGAACCATCGCCTCTCACCCCGTTCAAATAGCACGGTTCTTTGTTGTCGTGTCCTAAAAATGCATTACTTGTTTATTCCTATCCTTACTACATTCTGTTTTGACTGAAGAATCTTCAAGTTTTGAGTGACTTTCTTTTATATAATTATCTTCACTTCGACTACGGAATGGACTTCCCTTTTCCACACCATATTTGAATTCCATCCAGTGAATTGAAGTGGATCCCTTTATAAATATTACAACTGTCCTTCGATTTTCTATTTATTAACTCCGCGCCGCGCCTTTTGACGAAGTACTCTTTATCGCGGATCATCGCAAAGGCCCAGCTCTACGACACCATCGAGTTCATCGACTTCAGACCCAGTCTTAAAAGATAAGTTATTCTTTCTATCTGGCGCCTTAAGTTTACTGTATCTTTGTTATTCACTTATTTGTAGCATTCACGTTTATTATCCATATTATTTGTAGAATATAGAAATATTATTATTTAAAATACCATTCGAAACCTGTCCATCTTTTCTTGTATGCGTTAACACCCTTGGAAACTCTTTCTGCCGGATACCAATTATTAGCATGTCGTTTCCGTAACACTAACATATATATTACTTTAAATATGTGGTTTTGATTCAAGTAATTACTAATAAAATAAATTAAACTATTTCTATGGCAATTTGAGAATTGGTCATATGGTGATTGGGATAATTTTGAAGTAAGTTATTGGAACAGATGTATATGGAATTTGACTCAAAAAACTTATTTTAAGTTGGTTTCCATACTTTCGTAGTATTTAACTCAAATGAAGTTGTGAATTAAGTCACTGGGTAGACGTTTCGATAAAATGAAATAAAGCTGCATGCTACGTAATAGGTTATAACGTTGACCAATCCATATAATATTCACACATAACTGGATACCACTGCAACTAATTAAGATCTGGGTATGTTGTTACAATCACATGATTCTTACTTATATGTGAGTTATTTATCGTTTTAATCAGATTCAGACAATAATGCGTCCCACAAATGTATTGTCATGTATCATTTGTTTGTTTCCAAACCTTTCATATCTCGGCCTACTTTTCTGGTGTGATATTGTGAAATAAAGTAACAATAAGTTTTCAAGGTCCTTATCTTTCCTTTAACGGTCAAGTTTGTAGCAAAAACAACACAAAAATTCATTATGATATTCTTCCTTGTGAATAAAACCATGCTAATAAATTAACTGAGCTGCTTAAAAAGCTTCAGGGGATTTGAAGGATCACTTGCTTAAATTATGGTTTATCCAGATTATGTAATACGTCACTGATATAAGTGTGTGTGTTTCCAAGCAGGCTTATAGATATAATGAAAGGACGGTTCTGGTTTCTATTTGAAACTAATAAACTCTGGTATATAAATCTGACTGTTTATGCTTGTAATGGTCATGGTCATTTGTATAAATGAAGGGAAGAGTAGCTATTTTAATTACTGACATTTCAAGGACTCCGATCTAATACTCTTTTTTTTTTTGGTCTTGTTTTTTTTTGGTTGGGGGGGGGGTATTCGTGTAAAATGGGAATAAATTAAAAACTAGAAAGAAACCTGTAGTAGTATATGAAGCTCTACTAACCCGCTCATGGTAACCAAAACGTATGCAATCATAAGACAAGTATTCGTATTAGTTCCCGCGGGTTTTGACCAGACACAAATACACATGCATTAGACGATGTTTTGCATTATACGAAGTAGTCAGGATCCAAGAGGTGGGGGAGGGGTGGGTAAGGGCTTGGAGTGGAGTTGTTCCAACTACGGTAAAGTCGGTTACTAAAAATCTGATTAAATATTTATAATTTGTCATCGGCTTATTGTTTATTGTAACATAATAATTATCTTCAATTGTTAAGGATGTTATACACCAGTGTGGGTTTGATAGGCAGACTAACGTTAAGCCTATCAATATTCAATGTCGGCCTAGGTCTATGGTCTAGCCTCTAGTCTTGGATAATTTTGTCATTACAGGGCGTAACTAAGCCCAGAGCATGTCTCTATGGCTGATGGTAGTACTGGCACACACAAACAAATGTAGCGTGTAATGTAGCATATGTACAGGCCACTAAGTATATAGGCCTAGGCAATGCTACAGTATTGCCTAGTCTCAGATCCCTTATTGTATTTTGTACACCTTACAAAGCGTGTTGGCATATTACAGTTTCCAACTACTTACCTGCAGCGTGGCACTCGATTTAGTAGCAACTATAGTATAATTACAGCTCTTGCTTGGTTTATTTTAGTTCGATGCATGTATGGAGGGGCCTTCTGTTAGTATAGGAAATCCTGTCAAGTAGGGTTGCATGTGTTCTCAAACCTTTGTAGTGTTGGGGGTTTGTAACTATGCCCTACCAAGTTCATGACTTCAGACTTACAATGAAATAAATGGAATTTCAGATGGCTTATTAGTCAGTTGAGTTCCAGTGTAGACACATAATGTGAACCACAGTGTGACCGACAGGACAATTTAAAATACTTTATCGACCAAACAAATTTGGTTTTGATTTGTTGCAGATGAAAGTGCATGCCCATCGGTGCCAAAGACAATGATATGTGCAGTGCTTCCTCTACAAAGATTTCTATGGCACAAACAGTACTCAAGTTTTCGAAAGGAAGAAGATCTGTTAGCGGGCAGACAGAACAAATGTATCAGTGTGTGACACGAGATGCTGAAAAACGGCTCAAAGAAGCTGCTGAACAGAGATGTAAGGATAAAATGCTATTGCCCAAGACATTCTGTCTACACATAACAGAGGAACACTACTTCTTCCTAAGCAAGTGTCTTTTGGTGTTGGTCATGTTGACAGTGACGAGTGAGTCATATTACGCATAAAAGAATTGTTTGTGTTACCAAAGCATAAGCTGGTTAATGTTTTGTTGTTGTTTATGTTGATCATTTTCTTTTATTTTCCAATTTTGTTTTGTTCATTCGATCTTTTCCGTTCTTTTTCTTATTTTGTTTATTCATTTGACAATGAATAACTTACTTTGGTAGATTGAGGAGTTCCCTAAAGTTTCACTTTTACGATATAATACTACAGGGCAACAATTTGTGGTCAGGTGGCCCTGTGTGACCTTTGTCATTTTTTAACATAGTAATTGTTTTGTGTGGTCCTTGTATTTTAGGAATACATGTGCTGGCTCCAAGCCTCTTTTTTTTTGAGAACTGTGGGAGAAGTAGACAATTTAATAGCTCTTTTGTATTGGTAGCAATATTCTTGGTGATGGATATGTATCTACAAATATATTTAAGGACAATGATGAGACCCATTTATAAGTTTAAATTCGGGTTAAGTATTGTGCCTGGTAGGTCAATGGACCCCAGATACCAGGAAGTGAAGAGCAAGCTGGTCTAGAGCCGTCCAAATGGCAAACCTACCCCAAAGACGTTCCCCAACAGAGTGAACCTGTCCCTGATCGAAGTAACCCAATGAAGTAATTATATTTCCCGACTTTTTATTTGGTTGACCCTCGCCGCGATTGTGTTCTAACTAAGGACTTTGAGGCATTTTATTTTCAAATTAATTCAGTGGATTTCTTGTTTGATGTAACAGCTCTGATAAGATCTGTAAGTTACCCATATATACCATTTAAATTTGTCTTTAAGTTTAAGTGATCCCATTGTTTTTAATACAAGATTCATGTGCATAGTAAACCTACTATTTTTCCTTATGTTTATTTTTGTGTAAGCGTTACGCCTTTTCAAGTTGTCCCCTCAGAGTCATCCGGTCCTACTCTCATGGGAAGGTGCTACTTGTAATTTTCCCAAACCTCAAAACATATATTTTTGCTTGATCACTGCGTTTTTGACCAGCTACAATTGCGTTAAAGGTGAGTCTCGAGGCAGACTTCAGGAGACGGACAGTGTTTAAAACTGCATTTGTTCAAATTATTTTTAACACAACATAGATTTGTTGCTTTCGAAATATAACACTGCCTTAAAAATCCACCAACTCTTAAAATAGTCTTCGGACATTCCTCTTTTACTTCAGCCAACACATCTTGGTTCTTAATGCTTTGTTTATTTATGTTATCATCTTGATCTGTTTAATTGTCGTACAGTACTACGTATATATATATATATATATATATATATATATATATATATATATATATATATATATATATATATATATATATATATATATATATATATATATATATATATATATATATATATATATATATACATATATATATATATATATATATATATATATATATATATATACATATATATATATATATATATATTCAGGGTTCTGCCGCTGCCGGTCGGCGCCGGTCGGGCCCGACCAGCACGCTGAATTACCGACCGCCACAATCTGCCTGAGTGACTTTTCCGACCGGCACTTATTTTCGATAGGAACTCCAAAAAACAGCTCCATAGCCGGAGGGTCGAACGTACAGAGACAATCTGTTTGAGAATGGGGGAAGTCTAGTTCATAACTGTTCAAAATATCCAACACATCACAGTGTCATACTTAGTAAAAATTACCAGGGTTCAGCATTCCCGACCAATGATTGTTTTCCGTTTCCAACTCCCGATCGTCCTTTTGATAGTTTCATTTATATCTATTTTTATCGCGCGAGACACAGGCACTATCCAGCCAGCTAGTACACATACGGCCGTTAACCTTCGTAGCGGGTGAATTTACATCATATTGCATTAGGCTCGAGTGACAAGGGCTGGAAAACCTTGCGAACCGTCCGAACCATGTTTGCGGGAAATCCGCGATGCTCGCGGGAAATCCAGCTCGGCTGGCGAAAAAAAAATCGGAAAAAAAAATAGAAAAAAACGGGACGAAAAACTAAAAAAAACCCACAAAGGACAAATAAGTACATCTATAAAACAAAAGGAAAATTTCACAAGAAAAGTTTCAGAAACAAAAGGAAAATGTTCAGAGAGCGTGGTCGCAATTTTAGTCACAATACCAATGAGTAATGATCGATGTGTCCCCAACCCACTTACAATGTCTATTTCGCAAGCTTCAGGGTATACGTGTCACACGGACACCCACGGCCCAGCGCGGGAAGGTTGCTGTAATAAATCAGCCTCGCGGGAAATGTTTTGAACAATATTGCCATTCCACGTTCTTTTATATTTGTATTGTATGTTGGTTAGTAAACGTTTTCTTTCGTATGAATTTGACTTCAGTTCAGTGTTCCCACTAAGGTGCGGGATTCCCTTCAACTGACTCAGTAATCCCGCAAAGAAAACATTTGTCTGCTGGAAATCCCCGCATAGTTTTTTGCATTCGCGATGAGTTTATACTCAATGTACAACTTATTAACTTGACCGTATAGAGAAAAAAAAAACTGAAAATCAATTGTGTACCAATTGTGTACACATTTGAAAGGTGGTAGGCTACACCTTTCAAATTTTACGAAAGATCGAGCAAAGCACTTTCGAAAAATTCACTCCAAACTTGCATATCGTACTAAATGCAACTAATGTCATATAAACAAGGCTCTAGTGTATCCATTTATGAATATACCGTAAGAACACATCTGGTGTTAAGCGGGGGGGAAAAGAAAGTATTTTCTGGCATTTCCAAAAATACCGAAAAAAATAATATCCTACCATAGTTAAGTGTATAGCAAATAGCCTAACCACCTCGGCGGTTATAACGGATCTCACGTAACTACAAAATCACAACTAATTGTATTTTGCGGAGTTTACGTTTTCTACAAGAACATGGAAACAATGAGTCAATCATGCCAAGTGGCCTAAAACATGTGATTACAAGGGTAACTTTCATAACGATGGCCATAGCAAGGGGCCTTGATATCGTGCTATGCTTGTATGGTAGGGACTGTGCCTCGTGTTTCATGGGGTGTGCATGCGGAGGAGTCAGTTAGCTTGAGGTGTGTTTTACTTACCTTAATGTAACGGGGATATTTTACCTACTTTTCTTGAACGTCTAAGATATCATTTCGCATAACTTTACCGATCCTTTACTGACTGACCTAATTAATTCTAGAGTGGAACGAAAAAAGTTTACTCCAGGAAAAGTTCCCTGGCAACGTGCCACAAAAATGTCAACAAACAGGTGTTAGACAGGGGATGAGCTCACAGTTGTTTGGCAAGGTACCTGGGAAAATTCGCAGTACATGTACCGTGGTAGTTGGGTAGGGTTAAGCACTGCAGTAATAAACGCTGTTCGAAGGTTCACTGCATGATATCGCGCAGTTGATCGGAGATATTCACTAGTTTACTGTTTATTTGTACATGAAATTACACTCAGATTTTGTATTCACTACTCGATACATGAGAAGCAGCGTTAGTCGCTCAGTGTGTATATCATATCAACTGTCGTAAATTAAGTCAGTTCCGGCGAGAAGAGATAGAAAGAAGACAACCATTTTTCTGAGTTCGTCAACTCAGCGCCTGCTTGTCCAATATTGAAAGGTGACTGTACTGTGTGGGCCTATACCGTCGGTCGCGTCATTCACGCGCTTTGAACCACTGGTGATATGTCGAAGCGGAGGAAGCTGGACCCTGGAGATATTTGTCCTAACTTTTTTCATTAATTATGAAAAATTCCAGGCATGAGATCTCATATATATATATATATATATATATATATATATATATATATATATATATATATATATATATATATATATATATATATATATATATATATATATATATATATCTATATATATATATATATATATATATATATATATATATATATATATATATATATATATATCTATATATAATATATATATATATATATATATATATATATATATATATATATATATATATATATATATATATATATATACCTCCATTGCATTAACATACAGTCTGTTCAAAGTATCTCTCTCGAGATCAGGCTTTAGGAATCACAAATGATTGGAGTTGGTCAGCATCATGTTTGATCTCTAGAGTAAGGCGAGATATGTCACCAAAAACAGAACTAGTATTTTTCGATACAGGTGACAAACGCCACAGTGGAATTACGACCTTCCTTACCGGTTTCGAACCTCTGGAAATACAGTCAGCGTCCATAGCCTAGTGGTTGAGGTGTCCGTGTACAGAGCGGAAGGCCCCTGGTTCGAATCCCAATGGAGGCTGAAAGATTTTTCACTGTTCTTGATTTTCAACTCCTTACGATCTTCATTTATATATATATATATATATATATATATATATATATATATATATATATATATCTAGATATATATCTAGATATATATATATATATATGTTCTAAATGTTCTTTGCCTAACGTTAAACAGAGAGAGTCAACTATTGGTAAACTGATTATATGCGCATGTACAAACTTCCAATTAAACATACACACACACGGTAAATTTAGAAAGAAAAGATATGTGCAAGGTTTATGATATTTCATAATTGTTTCAATGATCAAAGATCTAGACTATTCTATTTAATTTTTCCCTTGTGGCTCTTTTCATCGTACAACTGAATTTCCCAAACTGTCATGACATCTTTACACGATCAATAAAACGATAGAAACATACCATCTAAGACGAAGGGGGATGGGGGGGGTGTGGGGGAAGCTAATGTGTTGCTTAGTGGGCTAACCAATAATTTGCTTTATTTGCCATTACATCGATCCAACCACGGGGTTATTGGCTATATCTTTGAATACTGCCCTCTTTTCCCTTCTCTTGAGAAGTTCATCATTATGACGTCACTCAGTGTTTCATGACGTCACTCAGTGTTGGATGAAGTCACTCAGTGTTAGATTAGTCACACAGTGTTTGATGACGGGTTTAAAACTATATATGTCTTCCCGTTAAAGCTGATGTTTATATTCATGTTATTAAGTCCGTGCATCTTACATTGACGAGTCATTCTCCTTTACTGACTTTAGGGTGTTCAATGTAGATGTGCGTTTACCTGACAGGAATAGTTTACTGCGATATTTGTGAAGATATATCATTCTAACCTATATATTTTTTGCTTCGCTATATTACATTTTCCTGAAATTCAATTTCAAATCTCCTGAATATGGTATTTCTCTTCCTTTCAGGCATGTGACAGATTGGGTATTCTACCAGGAGAAGAGGTAAGAGAGACCATGACTCATTTAATTAGTCACGGTAATTTTAATAACAGACAAAGAGGTATTAATTAATGTGAAACAAAGAAATAAGACAAAAGATTAGCAGACTTTGTTTCGCAACAGGGGGAAAGATTTATAACCGTCGTGTATCGAACTTGGAATTTAGATAAGCCAGTTACAAATTTATATCTGGTAACGATGATAGCACTGTTCTCAATGTCAAGTTTATATGCGGCCTAAATAATCTTTCTTCTGCACACACAGTCAAAGAAATGCTAAACAAACAAACGGATAGACGTTTAAATACTACAAGGCTTATGCAGATGTTATGGTGTGTTACAAGCTACAAACTACAAATAAAACTCTTTTAAATTCATCTGCCATCCACCCCCCAAGGACATATACAACATTTGCAAGTACCATGACTAGTAAAATTATAACCAACTTAACAATAAGGAGACCCTTTTTAGAGTTTAAAGTCCCATCAATTTGAGATAACTTTAACGTAAATTAAATTTGCTTGACGTCATTGGAGACGTTAGCGCATGTCTGCAAGTTTACTTATTTGGTTCTTTCAAACTGTTACAGAAACCGAAATCAGCGGTACATAAATTTGTTTCTAACCTGCAATTGTTTGTAACTGTAAAATGTGGGAAGTGCGAACTAATTATTGTTAATGCTCCTCCAAATAAATATATTTGTTTCTGAGTTTTCAGTGATTTCGATGAACATGGAGGAAAATAACATTGTCAAAATTCGTGCTCCTCTTAATTAATTTTAATGATAACAAGATTCGGTTTTTTTGGCGCGTTTTTAATCTGACCAGAGGACAGCTGTAGGGTGAAAGGTAACTATTCGGAAATCTGCGAACATGAATAACAGGCAGATAGATATAGCGCACTTTGATTAGGATGACCTTTGTTTTATCTAGTTATGTATGGTTATTTGTTTCTCTTTCTTGCAGGGTTACGGCGAATTTAGTTCAGATGATACAGATGAAGAAGTAAGAATATCGAATATTTTCTTTTAAGTTTGTCTCATGCTAAGATACACTGCAGTGAAAGACCGATGCAGTGAGATTGAAGAAATTTCGTAAGGCATAGTTGAGTAGTACACACATGGACGTAACTAAGGCCTGATGATGGGGGGGGGGGGGGCTGAAATTCCCACTGAATGGGCTTTGAAGCAAAAAAATTACGACTGCTGCCCCCCCCCCCTCCCTCGCGCTACTCGTCAACGATACGGTAAGTGTCAGTCAGACACCCTATATTTAGACACTGCACTTTTGTTTTTTCCGATACATTTGTACTCACTGGCCCTCACTTCACAAACTTATTAATCACTCTGGTTAAGCAAGTAGGCAACTGCGTATAAGTTATTTGCTTGAGGCTGTATAGAATACATACTGCAAAAGCTATGTTAATGTAACAAAGGGGATTTTTTTTTAAACAAATTATTTCGACTTCATAGTTTATTACAAAAAAAAAATACAGTGCTTTTTTTTAGCGGGCTTAATATAATCAACCAATCAAATATTATTAACAATCTGCCTATCATATTCGTCAAAGCATTGAGTGTTTGAATTGTATACCATAGAGCCAATATATACCAGCGATGCAGCCAGGAATTTGCACGGGAGAGGGGAGCACATTTGCTGCGATTGATATGGGGGAGGGGTTTGAGCAATTTTTGAACATTGAAGGTCCTTAGATGCGATCTGGTGCAATGTTTTGCCAGTTTCATCATGATCATACGATATTATATTACCAGCAATTAATTATTCTTTCACATGTTCTTTTAAATAGTATATCGGAAATACAAACATAAAGTGCTCTTTTACAATTTTTCCAGTGGGATGATTCTTGTTTATTTTCCAATGTCTGGGCTTTAATACATTTGACGAACTTAACTGATGGACAATATTAACTTTCATAGTTAGCAGTGTAATAACAATTATTTATAGGAAGCGTGTGTCACGTACGATTGCTAACTTCTCTCTTAGGTTAGCTTCCCTCCTCGGTTAGGTTAATTTATTTATAAAGTCTGATAGCTCAACCAAAACAGGTTAAATTTACTTTATATAATCAACCGAGCACCCTTGGATTGCATCAAATACCATTCATTAATGACAATGCTATGTTTTCCCCATTGACAATGGAATATTTTCCCATTGCGGTTTTTGGATTGCATCTGAGAAACTCACATAATGATCTGTACATCCATTCACTTACATTGATGAGCCTCGACATGCTGGACTATTAAGGAGCTATATATTAAACTTAAAAGTCTTTTTTTCTACTTCTGTTACACAGACCTCTGATGATGATGACGGTGGTGGCGAAGATGATGATGATGATGATGATGATGATGATGATGATGATGATGATGATGATGATGATGATGATGATGATGATGATGATGATGATGATGATGATGATGATGATGATGATGATGATGATGATGATGGTGGCGGTGACGATAGTGATGGTGGTGGTGGTGATGGTGGTGGTGGTGATAATGATGATGGTGTTGGTGGTGTTGATGGTGATGATGATGGTGGTGGTGATGATGATGATGAGCAAGACGAACATACCGTTGACGTAACCACTAGTCATTACAACCAACCGACAGAAAGCAGGCCTACAACATAATTATGTAAGTAATTAGATATGTAGTATCAGAGAAACTATGAGATTACGCAAAGGGGTGGGGTATATGTGGGGGTACTTCCCATCCCCTTGGAATATGACATTAGTCAAAATATGAGCAATAATTTGTCAGCATTTTAGTTTTAATATGTTATAGTCCAAGAAACTATGAGAGTCCGTAAAGGGTGGGGGAAATGAGGGGGGTATTTCCCCCCCCCCTTTGAATATGACAGTAGTCAAAATATGAACAATAATTAGCTAGCATTTTAGTCTTAATGTGTTATAGTCCGAGAAACTATGAGAGTCCGTAAGGGATAGGGGAAATGAAGGAGTATTTCCCCTTCCCTTGGAATATGACAGTAGTCAAAATATGAGCAATAATTAGGCAGCAGTATATAGTCTTTATATATTATATTCAATAAAAAAAACATGCAGCAAAACTGCGGAGACTCAGCTAATTTATTTATGAAATTTGTTTAGGCAATATATCTGAGCAGTTTAAACATGTGTTTTTTTTTCCTTGCCTATGCTCCTTGTTAAGCAGACATAGTCTGAGATTTACACATTTGTTTTGAGCAAAAAAGACATCAAGGTAAATGAATTTTTTTAAATGAACAATAAATGTTGTTTGAAATCAATTTGAAAGTCAAATGGCTATAGTTGTGTTCTTCAGTATTAACAATTCAGAGCTGCGTTTGCAGTATCATTAAACCAGAATGCAAAATTATATTGAGGTTTCATGGAGACTTCATCGTAACAGACAACTGACCTCCTTTGTAATATAACCACTAGCCATTAAACCAGCAGAAAACAGGCCTATACCTGATATGAGTAATGAGATCTGTAGTATGAACAGAGATCAAATGTGATCAACAGAGATAAAAGGAGATATCAAATATAATGAAATAGAATATTGAAGGAGTAAATTAGATCTTCAACTCTGTCCTAAAATATTTAGTTGGTTTTAACCAGCTGTTTTTATTACCGAATGTTTATTATATGTTAAACTGTCTCAGACTGCCCAGTTTTATTAGTGTGTGTAAAAGTAAGTTGGCCGGACGTTTCAATCGTAGCAGGACCTTCTTCAGGGGCTAAAAAAATAGTTTTATTAGTCTCTGATATAGCTCAGACGTCTTAAATCCGTCTATCTGTAGTGAATTTAGTTTGCTTACTAGCAACAACATAGATCAAGATGGGATCAATAATTTTCATCAATACATGAATTATTTCTAAATAATTCATAGCACTAAATCATTTGTCATATTAAGAAAGTCATTCTCGTAACTACAGCTGTTACTGTAAATAGAGGGCGTCTGACAAGACTAACCAAGATCTCTGTTTATACACAAACAATGGGTATACACAAAGCGATACATTCTCCATGTATTCCTCGTGGAGTGTTAGCTCAGTGGTTAACACCGGTGCCTTTCAATTATAAGGTCCCCGGTTCGAGTCACGCCCAGATTAATGTATGTCGTCCAGTTACAGAGTTGTTGACAATTGACAATTCATAATCATGGACGTTAAATATGAATGTGAGAGACTGACTTCGGTCAGCTTGCGGCTTTGATAAGCCAATAAGGCTTCTTCGCGAGTTCCCGCTTGCAGGAGGATACATACATACATACATTCATCTTGAAATGAATTGCTTCCTGATTCTCTGGCGGAATTTGTTACTAGTAATAGCTAATTGTTCTCTTCTGTTAAGGCAGTCGTAAATGACTTACCCTATAATTGATACTCATTACGTATTAAGATATGATTCTTTTCTTTCTATTTTGTGCAGGATGCAGCACAGAAGCGGACAAGGTCTAGGAAGAAATGAACAGTCTTGTGAGGTTAGTAAGGAATATCACAGCTGAATGAGACTCACTGTTATAATCAAATGTTTTTTTAATGAGATTTTAGGTAACAAACACATACGAATAAGTAATTGAAAATTCGTATCCCTACTTCCTAACCGGTAACAAATGTATTCCTCAATTGAAACCAAAACGTAACAAAATGAATTTTGTGAGGAGATTTCAAATTTGGCATCTCAAAGTTGATTAGTAAAAGGGGGGGGGGAGCATGTGGGCGGGGGGTTATTTCTCATAAAGTAATTTACACTGAGCTCTGAATATTCAGGCAGGTCTGAAACGTTAGGACGCATGATTGATAAACTGATCAACATCTTCTATAAGCAGTGCTGACAAACATATCACTCAAGACAACTATCTCTGCATCTCACGGATTAGGACTGAATAGGAATATGGAAAAAAAAAGAGAAATATCTCTCTGGGGTCAAACTTGTTTTAAACCTTAATTGGCTAGTTTGTTTTACATAATCTGACAGCAGATGAATCATATCAGTCTGTGTAGTAAATGATCCATAATATTATGTGTAGCAGGGATCTCTGTCAGTATGTGTAGCAGATGATGCCTGCTTATTTGTGTAGCAGGGATCTCTGTCAGTATGTGTAGCAGGTGATGCCTGTTATTCTGTGTAGCAGTGATTAATGTCAGTATGTGCAGCAGATGGTGCCTGTTATCCTGTGTAGCAGGGATCTACGTCAATCTGTGTAGCAGGTGATACCTGTTATTCTGTGTAACAGGTATCTCTGTCAGTATGTGTAGCAGGTGATGTCTGTTATTCTGTGTAGCATGGATCTCTGTCTATCTGTGTAGCAGGTGATGTCTGTTATTCTGTGTAGCAGGGATCTCTGTCAGTATGTGTAGCAGATAATGCCTGTTATTCTGTGTAGCAGGGATCTCTGTCAGTGTGTGTAGCAGGTGATGCCTGTTATTCTGTGTAGCAGGGATCTCTGTCATTATGTGTAGCAGGTGATGCATGTTATTCTGTGTAGCAGGGACCTCTGTCAATCTGTGTAACAGGTGATGCCTGTTATTCTGTGTAGCAGGGATCCCGTCAATCTGTGTAGCAGGTGACGCCTGTTCTTTCGTGTAGCAGGGATCTCTGTCAGTATATGTGGCAGGTGATACCTGCTATTATGTGTAGCAGTGATATATGTCAGTATGTGCAGCAGATGGTGCCTGTTATCCTGTGTAGCAGGGATCTCCTTCAATCTATGTAGCAGGTGATACCTGTTATTCTGTGTAACAGGTATCTATGTCAGTATGTGTAGCAGGTGATGTCTGTTATTCTGTGTAGCAAGGATGTCAGTCAGTCTGTGAAGCAGGTGATGCCTGTTATTATGTGTTGCAGGCAGTACGCGTAGCAGGTGACATATGTTGTTTTATGTCATCCCTGCATTAACTGCAACAGTTCGTCGAGATGACATCACTTTTAAAACTGTAACATTTTGTTATCTTTCTATTGTTACATATTTGAACTAGAGTTATCGCCAAGAGGACCAGCAGATGTCTAACGAGTACTCTTCCAGAGAGAGAGAGACAGACATACAGACAGACAGACAGACAGACAGACAGACAGACAGACAAACAGACAGACAGAGAGTTGGAGAGCGAGACAGCTGGGTGAAGAGAGAGAGAGAGGGGGTGGAGAGAGAGAGAGCAGATAGTCTGACATTCTTCTCAGTAACGTCGATGCCGTAGTAGACTGTTTTATTTAGTAAATCGTCTTTTCCGTTCTGAATATTGATCATAGATTTTGCGAGTAGATATTAACTATTAACGTGTCTGGTTTTTTAGCTTCAAATAAAGTTAAAATAATCTTGAGAGGACTTAGCCTTTCTAATTCTGCTGAACTCATTATTTTCTATACACACGTGACATATGGAACGGATTCACTGCTGTTTGACAACATAGAGAATACGTAATCATGTTCTTTATCATACAGATTAATTTCATTTGCGTAATTTCATAGTGAATTCAGGTAACGATCAGATTATGAATTTGCAATGATTAACTAAAGCTTAATAATATATCGAATGTATAAATCTTTGTTACTTTAAACGGATCAACTACTGATATTTAATATAGTGAATGTATAACCCCTTGTTACATGACACGGATGAACTGATGATATAGTTTGCTGCATTTACTCAGAATATACTCCTCAGTAAGAGTTCAACTGATGTTACGTTATGGTAATACCATTCTGATGTTACGTAATGGTATACCATACTGATGTTAGGTAATGGTAATAACCATACTGATGTTACGTCATGATAATAACCATACTGATGTTACGTCATGGTAATACCATACTGATGTTACGTGAAATTACTACCATATTGATTTTACGTAATGGTTATACCATTTTGATGTTACGTAATGGTAATACCATTTTGATGTAACGTAAGGGTAACACCATTCTGACGTTACGTAATGGTAATACTATACTGATTTAACGTAATGATAGTACCATGCTGATGTTACGTCATGGTAATACCATACTGATGTTACGTAATGGTATACCATACTGATTTTACGTAATGGTAACACCATACTGATGTTAGGTAATGGTAATAACCATACTGATGTTGCATAATGGTAATACCATACTGATGGTACGTAATGGTAATACCATACTGATGTTACGTGAAATTAATACCATACTGATTTTACTTAATGGTAATACCATATTGATGTTACGTAATGGTAACATTAAACACTTCTAAAATCAAAGGGAATATGTGTTATTCTTTTCTCAGTTCTTTAAAGCTTATAGCGATGAATGTATAGCCAAGCGTTAAACCACCCTTTACGCTACCACCAGATAATAGAAATGCCAAGTTTACCTAAGATTCAGGAAATTACAAGTTGACCCAAAGTACACCAATTTGTGGTCAAATAAAATGAATTTGACATTATTTTTTATTTTGTATTATGTATGAGTATTATTCAATTATTCATTCTGATTTCTTTACATATTCAACATCTATTATAGGTTCATATTTTGTTTTGTTTTTTGTAAGTTTGTTACACCATCTCGAGATCCTTTACTTTTCGTCTATGTCGTTCTTTTTCCAATTTTGTGTGAAAATACTTGATATTATATAGTTAGGGAATGTAATCCTGTTCGAGATGGACAGAATGCTGCCCCTGCAGGTAGGAAAAAATGTGGGAGGAACCGAAAAATATATGAAAGTGGATAACATTTAATACGGTAGTCATGAGTACGGACAGTTACCTTCAACGTTTGAAAGCAGAACAAATCAAGAAACAAAGCAGAAAAAATATGAGACGGCAGAGAGCTTGACCTCCGCCCAAGACCTGGGATCACCCTCCCCGGGAAAATCCAACTAATTTAGAGACCACCTGGTACCTGTACCCTGCGGAATGGTTTAGCTCGCAAGCACTCTGTCCACCTGATTCCTAATCTAAAAGGCTCCTTACCTAATAAAGTCAGGCTTGTCAAGGGGAACTTTGGTTTTTAATATCCTAATCGATGGGTCCCACCTAACTAACTAACAGTTAGCAAACCCATTTGTGATATGTTTATCTAACATTTTCAGCGTCCAAGAACGATCAGAATAATCAATTTGAAATTCGTGAACCTTGGGGTGGGGGGTGGGGGTGGGGATTGAAGTGTCTTCAGATCAATGTGATATCAATTGTACATATCTTTTACAGAGAGTATACCAAATGTGACGATGGTTGTATAATCTACCAATGTAACTTCTCAGTGAAATGATTTAAAATACTATGTTTATTCTTGTCTTTCGCCAATTACAATTAAACTTATATGTATTTTTGTATTAACTTCGAAACCATTTAAAAATATTTTTTTTTTTACTCTTTGCGTTTTTTCATAAAGTGATCTTATTGGAAATACATATACTGTGTTAGAGTCACTGTGTTCTCTATTATAGGTCAGCAATTGCATATTAATCTATGAGTGATCTGTTATATCGAAGTTTTGGTGTATATCGAACTTCGACTTTTCCAGTTAAAATGACGTCATTTATTTAGTTTTTTTTTCTCATTTATCTTAAATATTTCCTAAAAATTTCCTGTAGTATTTTTGTTACAAGTAATGACATTTTATGCATCATTTACATTCACTTACAGCTACTAATTTTATATTTGTTTTTGTAGGGGTGGTTTGTTCTTCTTTTTTTTTGCCTTTGTTCATTGTTCATGGTTAATTCTGTAATCTATGGAATTTAAAGCCAACTGTAAACATAATATTTTGTATGGTTAACGATAACGTGTATATTACGTAATATAATGATCATTGCATAACATTACTATTTGTGCTTAATCAGTTAATTTAAAGATAATGATCGGCTCTCTATATTTTACTATCTTTTATCTTATTATTACGCAAGTTAGACGTTTATATCCATGGGGTGTACGTTAGTTATGCATCTTCCCTTAAGTCCCATTACAGCCGATGAGGACAATGCAGTGACGTATCTGTGACGTTATTCAATAATAATTCGAACAAGATAATGACAATCTGAACATTTTGTGTACTGAAGCTTGAAATCAATTATCGTACTTCTATATATGATAGGTCTTGTAGTTTACTCATGACTGAGACCAATAGTTGTTCAACAATCCAATGGAAACATTTGATCATAAGTTTTATAATGGAAAATTATTTCAGAATATTTTGCACATAGTAAGAATATCATGTAAATATCGTTATTTTTCCACGTCATAGCAGTTTCTTATGTTTGGCTTTAATTGTCAAATCTTTAAAACTCTTGCAAGCACACGAACAGGTCCTATCATTTTATCACCTTATTGTGCACATATTATTGTAACCATTTCTGGGGTAATCTTCCACTAGCAAATTGCTACTAAAAGAAAATTTAAAATTAACTCTAAATCGCCTTCATGAATATGTGTTTTCTTTGTATATATTATATCCGATATAACACATTGTTTATAAATGTTTCCTTAAATTTCGATTTTTCTATTGTTCTTCCTTTTTCTTTTGTCTTTCTGTTTTGCTTCTTATATCGTTTTTACCTTGCATGTGATTACACAAAGGTTATTAGAGATCTGTTTGTTTAATGAACATAGGTAATGAGAGATAAGTTTGTTTAATGAACAAAGTTAATGAGAGATATATTTGTTTAATGAACATATGTAATGTGAAAGATTATAGTTGGTCAGCCATTCAGCTCGTATTCGATTAGCTGTTTCACGTGATTAACTGGACAAGTCAGTATTTGCTAATAATTCTGTCATCCTACTACAGAGTATTAACACGGACCTTACATTATGTTTGTTGTTTTCTTTGCAAAACACCTTACATTGTAACAGCCATGCATTATATTATGTCCTCCTTTTGTCAAAAAAAAATTAAAAAATAAACCCATATCTGGTTTTTTCAGTCTGGTATCCATTTTGTATCTTATAATTGTACCAAATTATTACGTAACTTGCGACAACAATGACCATCAGAGATAAATTTGATATGATAATTTGTTATTAATTCGTGTGTGTGTTATGAATCGTATCGTGGTTTGAAAGGTACAACCGACATGTAGACTTACTGTGTCAGTACAGCACGACATCAGAACAAATACTGTATATACTTTTGTCAAGTTTCAGACGTTCAGGAAGTTATCGAGTTGTTGCTTTGTAATAACCTTGACAACAAGTCAAACATATATGGCTTTGTCGAGTTGATAAGTCAGGCCAACCTGTAAAATCTTAAAAAAGGAATGTCAAATTGTCGTGTTGTTTTGTTTATTGTGACAATACTTCAAACACGTAATATTTGTTGCGATGTCAACTAATACGATAACATTATATCTTGACAAAAATCGATGAATTGTCTAGTTGCTGCCTTACCCCATGGAACTAGGTGACACATGACTTGGAATATGTCAAAATAATAGCATTTGTTGACATGTCAAGTAACAAAACAATTAAAAAAATATTGAATGATCAAGATGCCGTGTTGTATCTTAACTTTCACAGTAATTAAAAACCGCGTTAATTTAAGACTATATGTTTCTGTTGTCAAATTGTAAAGTCTGTACACAAATGTCAATGCATTTGTAGCCAAGAGTCTTCAATCTGGTTACATGGAGCAGGCTCCTGCAATTCTTTCCAAATTTTTATTCTCGTTTTATGAATTTGATATGATATTATATGAAAATGAATATTTGTTTTATGAATGTTGATCCCTGATTGGAGAATGCTTAACATTTGTATGGTATGGCCTATATACATACTTTCATCGGTAGTCCTGACTGTTTGGCGTTCCATATAAATTTAAGCACAAATGAATATGTGATGTACCGGTAACACTTGAGATGTTTATGCTCGTCTTCAACGTCATTATCACTGAACCTGTTACCAGATAAACTTGTATATTTGTTATCTTAATTTGGAGGTTAATTACGACAAGTACGAAAGGAAAACATTTGAAATGAAGCTGAACCTAGGGACATGTAGTTTAGTCAGCTATCTTTGAAGAAAAGGTAAACATTTTGGAAAATGTTCTTCTTACTCCAGAGCCGTGCCAAACGATGCCAAACAACGTTTAACTTAATAGTCAGCACAATTTAGATCAGGGCTAACTTTGAGATACATTTAACCACTGATAAATAGCATTTTGTTAAACGGATCTCCCGTCCTCTGATCACCCCTACATTTTGTTTTTAACATCATGGATTTAGCTGGCTTTTTACAAACAAAGATCAACTTTCATTTTAATGCAGTAAATGTTCTTCCAGTAGTGGTCTCGTGTACAGAATAAAATGTTTACCAATTTCACTTGACCTCATATGACCTTCGACAGAAATATCGAGAAACTGGTGGATATTCCGATGTCACTGAATATGATTCTGGCCAAAGCTATGTAAGCATGGAGCTGCTACTTAGAGTAGCAGCTCCCTGATGTAAGTTCAAAAATAGCTTGATGTCATTCGAATCCAGAACATTTTGTGTATGATCTGGTATAGTTTCTTCATTGACTGAGTGAATGGCTTATTTCATCCTTTTTGGTGTGATTTTGTGTTCAGCAGTACAAGAGATATATCTTTATCGTTAACAGCGCAGTTTGAGGTATAGCTGAAAGATTGTGACAATTCATCCTTAGCAAGCGATATTATCAGATTGATACAAAATCAAAGAAGGGGTTATGATTGTTCTTGTTACACGTGTTTAATTAGTCAAAAATGTGATAACTAATCACTTAATTAATAAACAAATAAAACAGAACAATTATTAAAGAAGGGGGGTCGAAATCTGGACACACTAACACATATGACGCCATGATCAATTGTTGGGCGTAAGATATGCATCACCACGTATGTCATGGCAAGACTGGGCTGGAGAGGAGGGGAGATGGGGTGAGTATGGCGTTGACAAGTTACATTATTTAGGTTGTACTGAGGTAACATGTGGTTCAATATCTTACCATGAACATTGTCTTTCCAAAGTCAAATATAAATGAAGCAATTTGGACTTCTATTTTGCCGGTAGTCATTGTTTTCCAAGATGAATATATTACGGAAAACGACTGTCGATCCACTACAAGAGTGAGGCAAGAACGGGGTGGATGTGGATGGCTAATGTTGCAGGAACGGTGTTGAAACCTTATGTAATTGTAAATTTTCATCTCCCCGATCAAGCCATGTAAAGTTAACTGATGTTATAATATTATCGATATATCTCACCATAAGAATGTGGCCGTACAACTGTAAACTGCTTGGACCAATAATACACGATCAAATACATTGAAGTTATGTAACACACAAATTTTACAAGTCTTCAATCTGCATACATTATTACATTATTTAATGATATTTAAATTTACCTGAACTTACTCTTAAGCAAACGTTACTTTAGACATCTGTGATGACAAGAAAATGTTCTCTCTTTGTAAACCCTAAAGCAGGCGTATTTTCGACTTATCAAGAATGTTACCAAAACCTTCAGACTATTCAAAATGAGATTGCAATAAATCAACTTTAAGGCATCTTGTTTTAGGTCGGGTAATGAGAGTACTTAATAAAGTACATAAAGCTTAAAAATTGTAGTCACCCAGATTAATTGTTGTCTAGATCTAGATCTAGAACATCTAAACTATAAAATAGTTTTGCTACAGTATTCCTGAAGCAAATAACACTTTCATCAAAATCAACATATATATATATATATATATATATATATATATATATATATATATATGTATATATATATATATATATATATATATATATGTATATATATATATATATATATATATATATATATATACATATATATATATATATATATATATATATATATATATATATATATATATATATATATATATATATATATATATATATATATATATATATATATATATATATATATATATATATATATATATATATATATATATATATATATATATATATATATATGTTGAGGACAGAACTTTCTTCTGTTTATAACAAAGTTATCGTAATCTGAAGACTGTGGATTACGGTCAGGATAGTCAGAGTGAGGTTGTAGGCTTATTTAGATCATCAATGTTTATTTGAGATTGGAAGGGTCGTCCTGACGCAAGTTAGTTGTTGATGTTCACAATAATGAATATTTAAAGAACATAATGATATAGATATCAACATCAAGGGAAACAAAGGTGGAACTAGAGTAACGTACAGCTTACTCTACCGTAAAAGTTGTGTCCATTTATTAGGGTAAGATTGTGTTCGTTTTTATAACCGATTTGGTTTCGCTTAAGTTGTGAATACAACTATACATTTACAGGCCAAATGTTATTATAGCTAATACATTAGTTTAAATGAAACAGTCATGCTAGAGGAGTACAAAAACAAACTTGTGTTGATTTACATAATTTTAAACCAGGACGACGATAGAGATATTGCTCGTTATGTGTATTTGGCGTATATGAATACAAACGATTATCCAGGTTAATCGGTTCATAATGTAGCAGTTTAAACGATAAATCTGAATTATTGGTCGTAAAACCTGGATTAACAATGATAAACTCCGATCACTAAGCGGATTATCGGTCTGATTTCTAACCGACAGTCCAATGTTATTGCCGATAAGCTCTCATTTTCACTTGAATAACCTGGAGTACTGGTTCACAACAAGACTGGAATCGAGCAATAATCCATTTTTTTGCGACAGAATAAAACTTGAATATATAATGAGTGAGTATTTTGCTTTGTCAAACACGTGTTTCAGGAATACTTTCGACATGCGAGGAAACATCCGGTATGATTAGCATAACAATACGCGTAAAATCCCATTCTTTGTTTCCGAAGAAGAAATGAATGAAAAGAAAACCGCAGGTGGCTTTGTAAACATTCCAGGCACAGATGTTCTGTATCTAGTCCTACAGTATTGTATTACTGATAGTTGAATAGGCTCGTTGCTCGTGCATCGATCCAACATAAGCAATTGAACGCTCAGGGACTGCGGGTAATAGTGTAACCATTTAGTGAAATAATAGCTCTAGTAAGCTCAACGTTGCCAACCGTGCAAGCTTCCAAAAGTAGATTCTCTTCATTGAAACTGGTCATTTACCACCTCCCTGCTCGCTTCACATAAAACATACACAGGTCACACCGACTAGGATAAACTATTGTGCATGCGGTGCCCACTGTGAC
This sequence comes from Apostichopus japonicus, assembly GCF_037975245.1. Lineage (NCBI taxonomy): Eukaryota > Metazoa > Echinodermata > Holothuroidea > Aspidochirotida > Stichopodidae > Apostichopus > Apostichopus japonicus. The sequence continues at coordinate 11,987,477 of NC_092567.1, forward strand.
TACACGATTGTAGGTGGATAAACTAGCCAGTATCTTAATCCAGCGTTTCTGGACTAACTTAAAACTAGGTAATCTAGTAGTAAAATCAGTCCAGTAAAACTGGTCAGTCTGTCAGTAGGAAACTCTATGGTCGATCGAGTGTATGCATTGGTCTCCATTGGTCGGTTGACGTTCGTAGGTTGTGTGATTGGGTGATTCCCCCTGATATGGTATGTAGTTTGCACTGGGGTTATCGTTTCTGCGTTAAGCGCCTTTTGATAGTTGCGTTGTGGCCCTAGCGTGTCAGGTCGCGTAAACAGTACAACGTAACTTCATTTGAAGCAAATACAATTTTTGAAACTCTACAGATACCACAACAGTAATTTATAAAAACTATAAATGCAGTGAGTTACTAGAATGGAGATCACACTGCCTTTAAGTCTACTGTGTATTGTCTGTTATATATATCGCTGCTGAATAAACTTCCAAGACATTTGACAAAATCAACTTAAAACAATTTAAGGATCTGTTGTAATCGCCCGAAATTTAACAAGCTAATTTCCCAAAATAGAATGGATCATAAGAAAATATGATACTTATAAAGAAACTATAATCCAAAAGGATTACTCTTATACAGTTACTTGTATTGAATTAATATCATATATGTATAACACTGACAAGGTGATATACCCTCCGTGCTTAGGCAGGAGGTATTCTTTGACATACATTCAGGCGCGGCGGAACGGAAAAATTATTGGGGGGGGGGGGGCTAATGTGTGGAGACCATCTAAGCGGAGCGCTACCATCGGTTGGCGCGGAGCGTACAAGAAAATTTTGTTTTTTTCAAACCCCCAGATGGCCAGAAACGGCACTTCCCGAGTGTTTTATGCTGCGAATACCTAGCCCTAAAATATGGGTCTCAAGCCTGCAATTTCTCAGATTGAACGTAAAAGTCTGTAAAAACATTGTAATTTGTATATTCGATAATGTTTTAAGAGAGTAGCTATTACTCGTAGTGTACTCGCAAAGACGTTTTTGAGTGTAGTAAGGGCAGTGGCGGAGCTAGGGGTATTGGTCCGGGGGGGGGGCAAGAATGGTCTGTAGGGGCGCTTTCGACACTATCTAAGCGGAGCGCCACCACAGGTTGGCGCGGAGCGTACAGAAATTTTTTGAGTAAAAATACTCCCTAGATTGCAGGAAATGACCCTTTCCGGGCCTTGCTGATTTGCAGATAAACAGTGAATAAATATGTGTCGTCTCCAGTTTTTCGGAAAATTACACCAACAGAATATGACAAATGTCAATAGGAAGGCCTATATGAGAGCGCAATAAAATAGTCAATAATCGCGAATAAGTTAAAAGTAGTGAAAAGCTGAAAAGGGCGCCAGCAGTCCATTTGATTCCGTCAGGGGGGGGGGCATCCGCCCCCTGACTGTATGTATGGACGCTCCGTCACTAAGTAAGGGGATGTTGGAGAACTGGCTGAAATGAGGCAAGTCATTGGCCTAAGACGAAGTTGTGTTACGCTTACCGGTACTCACACTCACTGCTTCCACTTTTCACGGGGCGTGAAGATGCGGTTGGGGTGACAATGTGGTTTAAAGCCAGGGGACGGGCCGAGGGTCCCCCGGCAATTACTAAAATTATTACACCTATATAGTATACGTGTGCATCGGACAGATCGACAAGTATGCATTGAAAAAATGGGCAGATGCACGTTTCGGAGCCTATTGGTAAATATTGGGGGGGGGGGCTTATCATGCATTTGCCCCCTCAACTTTTTCATTGGGGGCTGAGCCCCCCAAGCCCCCCCCCCCCCGGTTGCGCCGCCACTGCATACATTGCTCCTTGAGAGTAAGTGAAAACTAGCTGGGATGTTTTTCTCAAAAAACAATCTGGGGGAGGGGGGATTTTGTAAAGTTTGTCAGTCAATTTAGGAAGTGTTTTTTTTTTCTTTTAGAAGTTGTAGACTAATAGTAGCCTTATATTGGAGTAACATACAAAAATTCTAGGAATCAGGAAGTGATAAAAGTATCATCAAAAGTTGGATTACTGAAGTAATGTTATATTTCTTGGTAGAATTTATCACGCCCGATAAATCAGAATAGTAGTTTGAATCACGGCATGAATATCACTGCTTTTATGTGAATGACCTTTCCTTGCTGTTATTAACGGATTTTTTTAACAAAATGTTCCCGTTACAAGAATATTTTACCATGCATAAGCTAAATAAACACAACTGCACAACAACTCTGCTGACCCTACATGAGTTTTTTATGCTCCAGCATTGTGTAAGTCGTGTACACATACTATACACTCATTTACCATCATAGCGATCGATAAGTTTCTTGTAGACAGCATAGGGAACCACATTAACAACATATGATTAGCTGAAGTTCTTTATCTTGAGCTCTTATGTTTACTACCGATAAAGTTACACGGGTATGAAGTTATGCGTTATTTCACGCCTTCGACACTAGATGTGTTCGTTGTAACAAATTCTGGGGGAACTTTTGATGTTTATAGACAATTTGCTCTTATTTAGGAACACCTGCAAGGGGCAAGGGAATATCAGGGGACTAGCACTCCCCATGGAAAATAAAACTGTTAACAACAATCAGGGGTAAACAAAACTAATGATGCATACAAATTAAGCACATTCCAGCTCGGTATAGGGGCTCAGAAAAACAGTGGTGGTCATTTAATTCCTAGAATATTGCTGGGGCTTTCCCAGCCGTACATTTCGGCGTAGCGTTGTTTTCGGTTTGCTATTATTATGTACTGACATTATAACATTTGTATTTGCAAAATTTTCATTGCAGACGACAGCATATTTGGGCATAGTCAAGATTGTAATTTGAGGAATTGTCTGAAACCTTATTTATGAACCAAAATCATGATGCATCTTGTAGACAAATGTTAGTTACCAAAGCGTCAAAAAACCTTACTCTTTGCCACATGTATAATATTTCAGGGTCGGCTAGCGGGAGTTGGTGGTGGTGAGGTATATGTGTTGGAAAATGCATTTTACTTTTCTAGCACATCATTTTGTGAATTTCCGTAGGCGTATCATTTCGTTATGTCATGACGTGGTCAGCCAAGAGTGTGTGTCCCGTGAAGCAATCCCCTGATCTGTTTCCCCAATCTTTTAAAAAAATAGGTAATCCTGGCTAAAAAAAAACATTTGATTTGAAACAATACCTGTTCTGGTGTGAATTACGTAAAAATATCTTCCCCAGTGTTTGAAAACTGGACAGTGGAAGGTGTCACCTGTCATACCAAACTGAATTTGAAACAAACAGGTGTAATGGAATTGTCGGAAACTTTTAGATAATGTTTTGTTTTGTTTTTCTTTGAAATCTGCATCTAAAGTTCCCAGACATTGACGAGGTTACATTGCGACAGCACACACGGAAATTAGGATACTCCTTCAGGATTGTTGGTCTACACAATCGTAGCAAATACTGAGTACGATTAAAATTCATGTGTACGGATATCTTAAATTTTGTTCGGTAACAATATTTGCAAAAATTGCACTACAGTGGTTATGACATTATTATTCTCATGTTGGGTTCACCCGTAGAGTATTTTCTTTGAACAGAATACTCACTTTCAACGTTAAATATTAGAATGAAACTGCAGACAGTGTAAATGAATGACTGATTGTACCATTGTAATAACAATCTAATAATAACATGTGTGGATAATTACCAAAAATATTTTATAATACACATTTATATCAATAATTATCTCGAAGAGAAGGGAAAACTTAAACAGGACCCAAGGGTGCATTTATAATTTAATATGAGGTAATACTACCGTTTTGTCGCCTTTGTGAACGCAGGAAATGAAATTAATTATCATCCATTTACATTGTTGACAACAAGGTTATATAGTTCAAAGGAAAATGATTAAAACAAAACGTGAGTGTATGAAACAATAACGTTGTATTATTGACCTAAAGCAGTATATTAAATGTAATTCGTATGATTTCCTCATGTTGTCATAACAAGTTTCAAAATTCGCCAAAATTCGGTGATCAAATGGGTTGGAAATTGATGTTTTATAAATGGGGCAATCGTTTTAAAAACAATAAATCACTTTGACTACATTTTTATTGAATACAAATATCGCTGGTCAGGTGAATATACCCGGACCGCATAGAATAGACTACTTTACTAAATGGTATTATATAGTACATGATATTATAACCTATGAAAAGGTTTCAAAATATCTTATTGAAGAGCAACCATTCAATAAGGAAACAAACTTTGGGAGTAAAAATAGGCAGTAACGCCTAATTAATGTCACTTGATTTAGTTTACTTTGTTGCACACTAATTAAAAACAATGCTGATTTTTATTGTCCGGCGTTGTCTCTATAGGAAGATTCCTTGTACAGTTGAAGGATAATAAGACCTGTACATGAGACGTAGGACGCGAATAGGTATTATAGGCACCTTTAATACGTTCAACTGATCTCAAACATATATAGACGAGGTTCAAAGGAATTGACTCAACCTTACGTGAATATGTCTAGTAAAAAGCTTGAAACGGGATTTTCCGTTTCAACTATGTCTAGCCATTGCACACGTACCTGCATATCAATCATCAACTCAACCCGCTTCTAAAGACAAAGGTGATACACATTAGCTTGAGACGTTCCGTCAAAAATCATGAACGTTAGCTTGTGTACGTTCAAATATTTATCGTAATTGCCAGCGACATGTGTTACTTGCGTGGCATATGAATATTCGTGTCCCGTCATTTCACGAGCTGCACTTTTCAATCTCTATATGCGTACTAAGAGATATCGAGAGTTGGTTCGAATGTGTGAGGAAAAATATGGGACAGCAAAATAAGTGAAAAGTCATGGCGAGCTGTTACGTCGATAAGGAAAGATTGTACACCCCTTTTTTTAATCTGCCTTTCACGTGTCTTGCGGTGGTATTTGCTTCTGGAAAAGCTCCCCCCCCTCCTCTCAATGAAAAAGAGAAAAATATGTGGAAAAGAGAGATTTGAAAGTTGAAATTGTCACATTTCATAGTTTAAATCAACTTGAAACAGGTGTGAAACAGGCAAACAGCTGCAGGTATGATGCCATTGTTACACACTTGCTGATGATGTTTAGTATTTCTTACATATTTGCATTTAATTTTCTGCTCCGAAATGAGTGTCATTCACTCTTTTAAATGCACCACAGGCATTGACTTTATATGCACTTGCAACCCTGTTAGGTAAACTAACCAAAAATCTTAGTCAAGGTCAAGGAAAAACAAATCATTTTGTTGTGAGTGCATGTGTAGCAATAACATCAAGGGCGTAAGAACCGGGGGGGGGGGGGGCTGGGGGGCGCCAGTGAAAAATATGGGGGGGGGGGCGGAAGTATCATTCCGCCCCCCGCTCCGCAAGTCAGAAAACCCCTTTTCATTTCCAAATGAGAAAAAAATCTCATTTGGAGCACCAAATTGCATCTAAGTCCAGGTGAAAATGCAAAATTATTTACAAAATGGAGTGGGTGTTTGAAGTGTGCTATATTGCACCAAATTGCATCTGAGGCCACCTGGAAATGCAAAAAAATTCCAAAGGGGAGGGGACACCCCCTCCATCAGTCTTCAGCCCCCCCCCACTCAAAAGTACCTTCCTACGCCACTGAATAACATTACAACTGTTTGGTACATCCGTCGGAAATGAGTGAAAGTTTCACCAGAATGTTACTTCTCTAGTCATACTCAGCTGTTTATAAGATCATATAACAGAAATGGAAATGCTGGTTGTAATGTCGTAAAACTCATGGAACATTTTAGAAATGTACTAACAATTGTAATAACAATGTTGATATTTTATTTAAACTCGCGGAGAACATCAATCAGAGACTTATATAAATGCTCTTGTTTCTTAAGTTATACAATGATAACCATCATAAAGGGAATCCAAACAAACCACGTCTTCACCAGTTAACGTGTACATGAGATTAATATATCCGACTGACTTGACGTGCATGCCAAATATGAAATATTGCACTCACCGTAACGATGGCTTGGTTAAAAGCAGACTTTCCGATTGGAGAGAGGCGTGCGTGTCCCTCGTAATTACGCCACTGACATTGATTCCATAGACAAGTCAACTAATTCAATTAATAGTAGTTGGTAGTATATATTAATAAAACAAAGATTACCAATACATCAACATTACAAAAGTTTACATTTTTGACAAACAATCAAAAGTACAAATCGTATTTTTATTTTGGGGGAATTCAAAATAATGTGTTTGATGCACCTTAAATATGACATTTCAAATGTATTGTAATGTAAAAGTACTAAATAATGTTAAACGGTTGCTAGAGTCAATAGTAAACCGATAGTATACCTGCACGATGAAAATATACATATGCAGCCGCGTAGCTAGGAATTTGCCAAGATAGGGGCGAACCTGTAAGGATAATTATCAGAGTCGTAGATTCGGCGTTAGATACTATCTAAGCGGAGCGCCATAATGAGTTTGCGCGAAGCGTACAAGAAAATTTTTGTTCGAATGTGCCTCCCAGATCGCTGGAAATGTCACTTCCCAGGCCTTGCAAGTTGCATCTAAGCATTTTCTATTTGAAATTACTAGCGATATTATAAAAACGTAGAAAAAAATATGCTCAAGAGGGGGGGGGGGTCGCCCCCCCTTGGCTACGCGCCTGTACATTTATCAATATAACACTAGTTTTAGACATTTGTCAATATTAACTCAGATGGCTTTGAGCAATTCAGAACCAATTCAAGGGCAAAATCCTACATCCACCCAACGTCAATTTAGGGTGAGATGTTTGCACTTTGGTTTTGATTTCGGTGCATTTTGCAAATTGCATTCTATGCTTAAGCATGCATGGTTAGTAGAGATTGAACTAAAGGAAGATTCTTTCCAAAAAAAAGGGTATTTTGTTTTTATTAACACATTTATTAATCTCAATTTGTAGGGACCAAATTACTGAGAACATGACCTAAGAGGGGTGATATAGAAGGGCTGCAGGAAGGTCCCCGAATTTGTGTTTAAAATGCCTGGATGTTGTTAAGAATATCACGATATATATTAACACTGGAAAATTAGATTAATAAAACGAAAGGTGCACCTCTGGAGGGCAAACAAAACTTTGGTATCAATGAAAGGAAATTTTAAAATATGAAAATAAATTTGTTCAATTACAGTACGGTGATTAATAAACAAAACAATTTTACAATGTATGGAGTTGCGGAACTCACCCCATTTGAAGTGTATAATGATATATGTAGCCTTGTAACCAGTGGCTGATCTAGTATGTCAGGACAGAAAAGGGGGGTTCTCGATTTCACAAAATACTTGACATTATAAGTTGCAACTTAACATTCTTTATCTTGGGATATCCTTCTTTAAAGCAGCATTTTGCGTTTGGTCGGCGCTTTCCACATGTTTCACATGTCTATCGAGTTTTTACATATATTATATCACATAACAGCAAGCAGAGATATTAGCCAACAGCGTTAATTGGAGAGTAATTAAGGACTTCTACGGATAATGAGAAGAATGTCTTCCGACAAATTCCCACAGTTCGCTCACACCCACTAGTTTGAATTTAACCAATCAGTGAGTAGCTAACATGTTAAGCTATGAGCCGTTGCTAAAAGTAGATTCAAAAAGTTGCGTTGGTACCATGCACTGCCATAGACAATGTATTTGAAGATACCATGGTGTTATTGTTATTGTTATATTACCATGGTGTTTATTGCGCTCCTAACGGAAAATATCTTCGGGAAAAACAACGTTGAAAATTGTAAATGTTTCGACTTTTATGCCACCCTTTGAAGTAAGATTTGAATAGCTAGTTATGTATGTCGTTATGGCACCGTGGAGTCAGTGAGGTTGAGAAAATCATATGAAAGGACGCAAAAAGCTGCTTTAAAATGTACACTTCCGAAAGAAACTGGTATATTATAGAAGTATGGTAGCAATAGCCTACTTATGCTGAGAGGAAGTCACATGACCAATTTATGTGTAGGTTAGTTCTTAGCTTTGTGTTATCAATCTTTGTTTCACATGCCAAAGAGACCTACGGGGGAGGGGCGGATGAGCTGAGTGAAGTGGTTATTTAGGGGACTGGAGCACAACTCCCTAGTTTTTAAAAAAAATGTCATGGGTGTATTTTGCCACGACTCCGTCTTGTCAACGATTTTCCTATAGAGGTGGTACCCATAGGGTAACACATAGAGGCCTCAAAGTGCCTACTTATCATCCAATCGTTTATCCTCGAAAATAAAATATACAAAAATAAAAAATCAAGCAAAGTGTGTGTGGGGCGGGGGGTGTGTGTGGTATCCAAGGCCGCTCAGTATTGACCCTATGGTTTTGCAGAAGGGTCTTAGATTTGCAGTTGGTGGGGTGTTAGTTATGCAGTGTGTCTTCGGTCTTAGTTTTGTAGACACACGTAACAACCTGTTTTCTTTAACTCACCAAGTTTCATCACTGCAAATTACTTTTGAACATCGTAAAATAAATTGTAATTCATTGATCAATCACCTTTAATGTCGGTAGAATGTCATAGTTTTGTCAATATTTCTTACAAGAGATATTTCTAATTCGGAGTAGCCTGCGTTATAGCTCAAATATAGGTTAATAATATCATATGATTAGTACAGCGACCAGCCTATCGTAGTTGGAGTAGCAATGTAGCATAACTAAACTTCAGGCTAGACATACTAAAAGAGAGGAAGAAAAGTCGCCAAAACAAAAATAGAATTCGCTGAAACAGAAAATAAAAGTTGTAAAAAAAAATATTGGCAAAGGTAGAATAAAAGTCGAAGAAATGAATAACTTGATACTCCTGCAACAACTTAAGATATCTAGATATGTTGTTACAACCACATGACGTCATGCGACTTATACTGAAGCCACCCATCCAACTGGTGGCGCTGTGCTTGTAATGTAAGAAGTACCGGTGGGTAATACAAACCCTACGTCTTTGACATAACTCAAGTGATAACGTTGACATAAATCACTTGAAATAGTGATATCGTGTGCCGCACTTGGGTGCCAAAATCGTGAAAAATGTGGCAGTGGAGTGCAGTTTCTCAGGTAATTCTTAGCAAGCGATAGTAGAAGCAATAACATATGAACATAATTATTTTAAAGTATAGTAAAGTAAAGTAAAGTAAAATGTATTGATATCAATCATAAAATGTAGATATAATGAAACGGATTCCGCAGCTTAAAAATATGCAAAATATATATATACAAAAATATGATCAAAATATCATCTAGTTATATGACAGTTAAAAGGCTTTATACTCCTCGGTAAAAAAGAATGTCTAAAGCGTTCAGTACGCATACGAGGTAGGGTATACAACCTATGTGGAGTGGTGTAATACTTATGGAGAGGATGGTCAGGATCAAGTGTCGTATGCCCAGCTGCCGTATTGTAATTCCATGGACCCTGGATATAGTTAGCCTAGGCCCCTAGACCGGCTACGGCTGTCCTTTCGGATGCGATATAACTAAAGCCTGTTGACAAAAATCATCATCACCTCATTTACTCAAAAGCGTATCCTTAACGATAGATCCAAATTCCAGAATGAGATGGAATGACGGTTGTGATGTCATGGGCATATCACTAACATTACAGTACTAGGAAATAGGCTTAGCCTAACTTAGGCCTATGTACGTAGCCTTGCAACTCGGTGGGATCTGTTATCTTGCATAAACTACTACCCACTTTGCAACATTATTTCTCAGAATTGCATGCACAAACTAATGTGGAAGCTTTACACAAAAGTGAGTGCGGGAAGGGGGGGGGGGGCGGTGGGGAGGGTTAAATTTTCACGGCATTTTCAAGGGATAATTATGACAATATCTGAGAGGAGCACTGAAATAACACAAGCACGAAATATGTTTGCCATGTGCCTCTCAGGTACCGGAAATGACACTTTCCAGACATTAAAAGTTGCACAAAACATTCCACTTATTCGAGTCATTAGAAGCGATACAAAATGTTCAAAGTTGGTTCTTAAGTCAGGAGTACAGAACTAAGCACTCTGGTCACCATAACATGTCTCTGTTTGTGCCAAGTACACCTACTCTTTCACAAAAACGGGTAAAATCAAATTCAATTTCAAAGTCGAATGCACAATGTATGTATGTAGACGTACAAATGATCTGGCTTTTTGCCGTATAACGCAAAGCGGATCACTATTGTCAAGGTTTCACTACTTAAACAAACGGCGATGCAATGGCTTACTGTTTTTGTTGGCATCCAAATGGACATTATAGTAATGTTTGCCTTGTTGGAGTCATATTATATCGTTGAAATACTTAGAGCTGTTTTTTCTTCTTCAGTAAAGTGTATTTTTCTTATAATTGCCTATAAGTTTGTTTGGAAATGTAATGTCAAAACTAAGAACCTGTTGTCGGGACGGGTGTTAGATTAGGAGAAAATTAAAAAATGATGTCAATTATATAAACTCTTAGAAGAGAGGGGTGTTGGTTTGTATCAGGAGGGAGTTGAAGGGTAATGTAGTTCATTCAATGACACTTGAAGAAAGAGCCATTGATATGACTAGGGAATTACTTAAATATGACGACTTGCCTGTTAATATTATACATGTTTTGTTTTTTTTTGTGGGGGAGGGGGTGGGAGGTTAGTTTAGTTTAGTAGAAAAAAAGGATCAGGAGGGACACTTAAGTCCCCATCAAGGACCCTATAGAGAGAGGAAAAAAACTGAAGACACAAACACTCAGACCCGATTACAATGCTTAAAGTGCTTGTCCAAAGCATTCTTAAACCCATTGACACTACTTGCAAGTACAACTTTCTCAGGTAAACCATTCCACTCATTCACAACCCTATTAGAAAAAAAAAAGTTATGCCGAATATTAATCCTACTATGTGATTTTTGGAGTTTAAGACAATGACCTCTAGTACAACTACTGTTAGCAAACATGAAAAAGTCGGTAAAGGATAAATTGTCGAAACCATACACAATCTTGAAAACCTGGATCAAGTCCCCACGTAACCTCCTAAGCTCCAGTGTGGTGAGATTCAACAGTTGTAACCGCCTATAATAAGGAACCCTCTTTAAGGAACTAATCATCCTAGTAGCCCTCCTCTGGACCTTTTCAAGTACTTCCTTATCCTTGTCCTAGGTAAGGGAGGTGTGAAATAGTTACAATAATTTAGGATGTTAAAGAAAGAAAATGTCTTAACTGGTGGAAGGCATTCGAAAAGTGTTTTCATCGGTGGGGGTATAGGAAGGTAGTAGAGAGTTAAGTAGTCACGCGATATCAATTACAGAATATACAATATAAACATTTAGCTGATTATATGAATATGACTACTTGTCTATTAATATTAGATGTTGAGGGTTTGCAGTATTGTGAAATAGCCATACAATGTCAAACAACGTAAATGTCTGAAATATGACAACCGTTAACTATTTAATCGTCACAATCTATCAGTCTAAATTACTAACGATGATATAGTATCAATCGTATACATCATGACCGATACGCAGATGTTAATAAGAATATTAAACATTTTGTTTTTGTAGTACTTTGCTTTTCTATATCCAAATAAATAAACAAATTGTTTCACGCCAAATTATTATTTTTTTATTGAAGTTATGGACTGATTTCATCTTTTAAACTCTTATATATAATTACAATTACAATTTATATTTTCCATAAAAATAATTATCCTTGATTAATTTGGGAAAAGTTTCTAATCGTCATAATCATATTTCTTTCCCGGCTACGAAGATCTTTTAACTTGACCCCCCCCCCCCAAAAAAAAAAAAAAAGAAAGATGAAAAACATTAATCTATATCATCTAAACCTTTAATGAAGAAATTCTGATATGATGAACTTGAACAGATGTGTAGATACTGAAATTACGTCAACGGTTATCCTTCAAATAATAGGTCCTTGAAAAGAAAGAAAAATAGACGGTTGGCCATGTATGAAAGTTGGAACGTGCATCTAATTATGTTACTGGAATTCACCATTATATGTTAGTATACTTGTTTTGTCATTATTATTCAAATCATTTGGAAAGGAAAAAGACCATAGTCATCGCCTGGCACACTGTTCGCAAATACAAAGATTCAGTTAAAATGTTTAGCACTATCGTGGAGTGCATCTGTAGTATTGTAAAACAAAAGGGTACCAATTTTATTTTCTTAATCGTATGTATGCATTCCTGGAATTGCAAATGTTATTCAGACCGTTCCACTTGCAATAACAATAGCTACGATAAGCAAATAGGATGCACTGTGGACGCTGCTTGACTTACAATAGTTCAGTAAAAGTAGTGTTTTGTTAATTATTGGAGAAACAGAGAAATAAAACAAAAGGGTTGTTAGCATCCATTCAATTATCAATAAAAAATGTTAACTCAATCAGACAATAGTAATCCGTAGGCCATGTTGGAACCAACCGTCAGAGAACTAATGAGTACTGGATACCAGGTTCAATACACCGCCTGCAGGTTTGTAGGTAAAGCTACCCTTCTAAGGCAAGAGGTTCGAAACCGGTAAAGAAGTTTTTAATTCCACTGTTGGCAACTGCCACCTGTATCGAGCAATACTAGTTGTCACTCTCGGTAGGCACGTCATACCCCCACAACAGTGGCGTAGCCAGACTTTTCCATCTGGGGGGGGGGCAAAGGGGGGGGGGCGGAGGGTGTGATTGGTGGGGCAGACTAAGCTAGTACAAAATACATACCAAACAGTTTGCATGACAAACTGTGGCAAATCGGGTATTGTGTCAGCAATGTAGGGTACAGATGGTCACTCTAGTTAGCTGACGTTTTATGTTATTTCCACATAGGTATTTTTAACGATAAAACAGATCACTGAAAAAGTCATCGATAATTCTCTTTAAAAATCTGAATAGACTATGCTCTTTCTGTCAGTATTCAAAGATGATCAGCATGATATCTGACTTGCCTGGGAGTGTAACCCCCCCCCCCCCAATCAATAAAAGATGTTATCATTCCCCCTGCGGGCCCTTCTTTTGCACTTTCTAGGGCTCACTCAAACAGTCTAGCGAATGTTAATTAGCCTATTTTGATGACTGTCTGCGAACTTATCGACGAATTTTGCGCACTATTACAGACTCAGCCTCAGGCGGCTAAGGTGACCATATTTTCGTGACTGAAATCGGGGACATTTATTGCGTGACTGATATGGGGGAGGGGTTAAGGGGCTGTCCCCCTCCCCTTTAGAACATTTTCAAGTGCCTAAGGTGCTTAGATGTAAAATGGTGATACTTTGAAGCACTTTTTAAATCAATTTTATTTTCAAAAATGTAGCTTTTTCTTAAATGAAATCCACTTACTTGAGGTAGTTCTTTGAATGCTTGTGATTTGCTCATGGTCACACTATAAGTGTCGTTGTGTCGCCGTAGTTGCCATTTATACGGTCGAAAGAGTGCTAGGCTAGATCGATCTAGCATATTTTTAACAGTGTTTCCACTTTACACTGGCCCACCTGAAATACTGGTTATAAGTTCCATTCTGCGACTGCACACTTGACTAAATTTTGTTTTTACAATTATTTTACTAATAATGTGGGATATTTTCGAAATTCCTGAACATTTTGACGAATCGGGGACATTTTCGGGGACACTTGTTCATCGGGGACAACACACTGTAATCGGGGACTGTCCCCGAAAATCGGGGACGTCTCATCACCTCGGGCCTATGAGCTCACTACGGAAACACACACGTATATAGACTACTAGGCTGTTATGTGTTGAATGTACCTAACCCAAGAAACACATCGCGATTGGTCGCGTAGGCGTAGCAAAACATGTTGTAAGTTTCAGTCAAAATGCAAATTGTTTCTAAATACTGTGATATTCATTCTGCCATACACGTCACTCACGTTTGAATCATTTCGGAACACAATCCAGGGATCAGGGATAACCATGTGAACATAAACTGAACGTTGCCTCCGCCTTTGAGTGCCGCGGAGACCGTTTAATTAAATTGCCAACCCGTTTCCACATTTGACAATACAGAGACAGTGGTGTTTTTTGCGCTGCTGCTTGGGTCAAATTCTTTTTCAAGGCAATGTTCCCATGGAAGTGATTTTTATTTTGGCCACCCAATTTCGCAGATATAGAATTAGGTAAAAGGTAAAGAATAAAAATTGCATAAAAACCATGGTAATATGCACATAGGCCCAGCAACATATTTAGTGTACATCCGAGAATGGTAATACTGCTATGATTCACACGGCTTATTATATACGCAGAAATTAACGTAATATTTAGTCGATGCAAAATAAAGTGACTTGGCTGGATTCAAGCGCACAATCTGAATATGACTACGAATGTAACCTTTATATCGATTGACCTTAAATTTCCGCCTTTTCTTTGAAATCGCGCTCAGACAGCACTTACGTAGCTAAATGACTTCCTTCTCGAGAGTAACTAAACAATGTGATAATGCAAGAAGTGTAGCGTTCAGATTGACCTCATAATGAAAGTAACCATTAAGTATACAGTTCCATTACGTTATTCAAATAACATCACGGGTTACACAATGAAATGCTCACTGGCTTTAGAATAGCGACAAGATGTTACTTTCATATTTTGCATTTGGATAATTTACCTTAAGATCATTTTTGCTTAATCTGTTAAATTGTTGTTTGTCTAACTAATATGATTTTTATTCTTATTTTGATATCATAGAGCTAGATATTTTTGTTACAGAAAATGATCGTCTGCGTTGAAGTATAAACCCATCGACGTCCTTAATTGTAGGCAAACATAAATCGTGAACCGTTGAATTATTTTTTATCACACTGCGAGCATTAGTCGTAAAGGCAAAGCAAACTTTCAGTACGGTTTGGAAACTTCGTCAGCACGTAATTGCAAAACTGGGTTTTAGCGCCCAACTTTAAATGATATCCCCTTAAGATGTTTGCACAAATCGTAAATGGTACCAAAATTTGAAAATTTTAAAAGCAACGAACCCACAAAATCAACACAATTGCTACAATTGTTGCTAGACCCGGGATTCTACGACTGTACCAATGAGCTCAACTTATTAATAGATGTACGTTTACTAAGTTTTTTGGTTGCTATATTACTTTTATTGTGTTAAAAGTCGACTTGTAAGTTACCACCAAAGCTATTCCTATAACGTGAATTTTAGTAAGACTATAGCTCAGTTATGACAGCAGACTCCAGGCTACATAATTGTAAATCTATTTGGTCGCTTTACTGATGTACACTTGCAACAAAATATACTTGATCATTATAAAGAGAGATCTAACACAACATGTTACGAATTCAGTTCGTAAAAAGGCATTTATATCGTTTATTCAGCTTTGTGTAATGTAATTACGAATACAGAGAGTTTGGAAGTAAATCATCTTGATATATATAATTACGGGTGGACTTAAAATCCTCCACAAAGAAAATATTCAGATTTAGACGCTGGCAGTGTAGAACTTTCCAGTCATTACCAAGGGCTTCAATCATCTTTAATGTTATCCTCGTTAAGTCTAGCCTTCCATATCATACCATACCTATATCATACTGCATACACAACTTTCTAAATTCTAATCACTACTGCTTGTGCAATTCCACGTCTCTGATTGTCTAATTTACAGGTTTATTTATAAATGGAAACTTCTCGAAACAGGAAACTATCTGTTCAGGGGTCGTAATACTTTGATTCAACAGGAAGTAATGAAGACATGTTGTTTCATTCCATACTGTGTGTGTATGTGAATTACATTGTATCACATCGTAACAGGGATAAGCATGATGAACCGTTCCGCCATTTTATAATGTCAAATTTTAGAGTCTGGAAAGTTAACGAAATAGTTCTAGGAGAGAAAATCAGAGTAGAGGTAAGATTTAATTGACCATCAAGGAGAACAAATTCCATTTCTAGCCAATTTCTATAAAAATAAAAAGAAATCACAGTATTAGACTGCAGAGCGAGGTAACGTTAGTTTCTACCGTTAACGTAGGTTTGCTTCGTATGACCAGTGTATTTTGTACTTTACAAGAGGAGCTGTTTGATTTCAAATCAACTATAATGATGTCAAATGACCGTGACGTAGTTTGTTCCATATAGTGAAATGAATACATGATATAGTTACATGTGTTTTATAACATTCATATCATGATACAAGCTGAAGCTGATATGAAACTGTACAATATTGTAAAGTAACTGTATTGTACTATGAATAACACTTCATTTCATTAATTTGTTTAACTACAACTGCAATATTACAACATATGTTACCTTATTAAGTTACAGTTATACAAGAAAACTGCTGCATGGGGCCTTTTGTGCTTGTAATATATTGCATTGTACATAAAACCCGTGACTATGTGACATTGTACTGTAATAAGAGAAGTATTGAGTAAATTTTAATTAAGAGTTGAACGTTAGTGCAGTCGGTTACGTGTTTAGACACACGTTTAGTGTAACTCGTAGTGTTGTAAAGGATTATTTCCATCCGATAACCAAATATGTCTGTAGTATCAGACTCAGTATGTACCTGACATTTTTTGCTGTCCGTCCTGTATTTGTATTGTTCCACATCTGCTGAAGAACTCGTCTTGTTCCTATGACAACATATGCTGGACATGTAAATTTGTATTAAGGTTCATACATTTAGAGGCAATAGTACAGGCTGCAGGGGCACTTCTCCGTACAAAATTACAATCACCC
This sequence comes from Apostichopus japonicus, assembly GCF_037975245.1. NCBI lineage: Eukaryota > Metazoa > Echinodermata > Holothuroidea > Aspidochirotida > Stichopodidae > Apostichopus > Apostichopus japonicus. Next base: position 12,004,163 of record NC_092567.1, read on the forward strand.
CCCCCCCCCCGAGTCCCACCATTAAAGCAATAAAACACCATGCACCTTCTCTATTGGTGATTAAATGTGTTGCCTTGTCTAGAAGACATTGGTGCCCCAGCAGTGCTCCCTGAGAAAAAACTCCTGACGACATCACTGGTTATGAATCATAGGAACTCTGAACTCTCCATTAAATAGTTCAGATTCCGGAAATTTCACAAACAAGTTTCGGCTTTGTTATTATACTAGAATCGTCCACATTCATATTTCGTAACCAATCAGTGTTTAGGTTTTATCTAGCAAGTCCGAAACAGATATGGTACATGAATATTTCCAACTAGTTCACAAGCTTGGTTTTTCCATAAACTAAACGCTCTTATGTCCAATTTTCTAGTTTATTTGGCAAATTTTAGTAAGGTTATTAAGCTTCTTTTTATTGTACGTCCTTACCAGTTAGTGTTAAATAAGCAGATTTTCAACACAAACTGCAGTTTTAAGTATATATATATATTATTGTAAATAGAATACACATATAATAAGTTATGTAGGCCTATGAAGTATACTGGCACTAAGAGTTAGAGGACAGAAAGTGCAATTTATGTAGCATATGGCACATACAGTTAGAGGACAGATACTGGTATTATAATGTTTGTATTCTTGAACATTAGAGGACATCAGGTGTCTGTATGATGTATGTTATGGAGGCCTATTTAGTATACTGGCATACATAGTTAGAGGACAAGAAGTGTAATTTATTTACCATTTGTTAATTCTTTCTGCAGTAAACATTATGCACTTAAATGTCACTCAATTAAGAGATCTCAGAAAGTCGTTCCATGGATTACTTCCGGTATTGTTGGTTCTGTAACTACAAAGCATTTCTTTACAGCCGCACTCCTTCAAACAAGCTTAAATACACCATTTTAAAACAAGTTGGCAACCAGTATTCGCGTAGCAAAGAAATCTAACTTTACGAACATTTTCTGTGAATAAATGACTGTCCTCAGGAAAACTTGGAATGTTATTAAGGAAATCATTGGCAAAACGAAAGGATTCTGCCCGGGTTAATAATTATAAGCTTTTACATATAATGATAATGGAATTGAAAATGACCTTGAGGTTGCAAAGTATATCAATGATTACATCTCTAATATTAATCAAACTCTTGCTGACAAGATTCAATATTTAAAATAGTAAACAAGTAACGGAAAATGGCTGGGCATTTTAAACAATGGAAAGAGTAAAGACATTTATAGCGATAGCTGGATTCGGATCAGAGGTCTGTTTCGAACCCCGTTGTAGACATTAACTTACTTTGCTATTTTCTAAGATTTCATTTTGTGATGTTCGTATGGGCTGCAACCCCCGCCCCAAATTCCTACGCCTATGTCGATATGTATATTGTCATATGGCTACAACTCTAGCAACCTCGAATTTCACGAAAAGTTTGGTTAGTGCTGTCACAATTGCTACTTGTAAAAGTGTAACTTTGCATCATGCAACACTTAGTATTATCCAATTAACACATATGACTGAATAACAGTAAACAGGGAGTAGTGCTCGACAGCATCATAACTCATAGTAAGTACTTTCATACTGTAGCATAATAGGGTTGCTGCACTTGGTACAGGGGAACAAAAATATAGCAACCAATAACGTAGAATATGAGGATTGCTACACTTGATACAGGGTGACAACACTATAGCAAATACAAATGTAACATATTAGGATTGCTACACTGGGAACAAAACTATAGCTACCACTAATGTAGAATATGAGGATTGGTACACTTGATACAGGGAGACAACACTATAGCAAATACTAATGTAGCATATTAGGATTGCTACTCTTGGTACAGGGGAACAACACTATAGCAGATACTAATGTAAAATATGAGGATTGCAACACTGGGAACAAAACTATAGCTACCACTAATGTAGAATATGAGGATTGCTACACATGATACAGTGAGATTCAACTATAGCAACCACTGAAGTAGCATGTTGGGGTTGCTACACTTGGTACAGGGAGACAACACTATAGTAAACACTACTGTAGCATATTAAATTGCTACAGTTGATTTAGGGGAACAAAACTTATAGCAAATACTAATGTATCATGTAAAGATTGCTACACTTGATACAGGGGAACAAAACTATAGCAACTTATAATGTAACATATTAGGATTGCTACACTTGATACAGGGGAACAAAATTATAGCAAATACTATTGTAGCATATTAGGATTTCTACACTTGATAAAGGGGAACAAAACTATAGAAACTACTAATGTAACATATTATGATTGATGTACTTAATATTAGGGGAAAAAAACTATAGCAAACACTAATGTAGCATAGGGTTACTACAATATGTTCAGAGGAACACAACTATAGCAACTATTAATGTAACATATGAGGGTTGCTTCACTTGGTACAGGGGAACAAAACTATAGCAACTACTTATGTAGAATATGAGGATTGCTACACTTGATAAAAGGGAACAAAAATATTGCAACTACTAATGTAACATATTAGGGTTGCTACACTTGATACAGGGAAACAAAACTACAAATACCTACGTAGAATATTATAATTGCTACACTTGGTACATGGGAACAAAAATATAGCAACTACTAATGTACCATATTAGGATTGCTGCACTTGATACAGGGAACAACAATATAGCAACTACTAATGTAGCATATTAGGATTGCTACACTTAGTGCAGGAAAACAAAGCTATAGCAACTACTAATGTAACATATTAGGAAACGCTACACTTGATACAGGGAACAAAACTATGGCAACTACTATTGTAACATATTAGGATAGCTAGACTTGGTACATGTGGGGAACAAAACTATGGCAACTACTAATGTTATATATAACGATTGCCACACTTGAAACAGGGGAACAAAACTATAGCAACTACTGATGTAGCATATTAGGATTGCTATAATTGGTTACATATAAACAGCATGTCTTTCCTTTTCCTTCGTCAAGTATTCTTTCGTTTGTTGTATTGTTATTAATATACTCCTATCTTTTCTATTCCCTTTTTTTGTATTGCTTTTCTTTATGTTTGCTACCATTTCTGTTAATTGGATTTGCACGAAAAGATACGAGTGGCCTCTTCAGCTCTACTCCATTTGTTTTGTTTTGATATGTTTTCCAACCTTCCAACACACTGTTAAACTTACAGCGGGAAAAATAGAAAATGAAACCGAATTCAATCAGTTTAGATATTGTTTGGATTTCTCCGGCAAAGGAAATGACCGTGCTAGGAGTATTTCTAATAAATATATATAAGCAATGTTTGGATTTATAGTTATTGCATCCTTCCGCCAGTTCAACCGCCAGCGCATCGTAGACATTATTGACCTCACATTATGATAATATCATGTATGTTATGAATATATATGTATCGCGTGTTGTAGGGCAGTATCTTTTCCGGGTTTCCACACTTCACTAAACTATATATATGTGCTGTATTATGACATACACTCTCAACGATGAAGCTGTCAGCAGAAATCCATAGTGGTTAATATACACCACAGTGCCGTCTTTTACTTTATTTTATGGGAAGATTGGATCAGGCGAATTGGAGTGTACGTAGCAAATGACTAAAGTTACTTTTGACCTCATGTACAGGCCCAGTAATGATTAAGTATCAGCTCAATCCAATTAGCGCAACGTTGTGTATAATATATGATTTGCCTGTCATAGAATTAAGCTAGTTGTAGTAGTACTTTATTTACCTCTCTGTCGTTACAGACCAGTCTAGCAGGTTACAACTCATTTGGTTTTATTGCAGGGTAATAATATAGCGATAGAGTTGTTAACATTAACGCTTGTCCCTCACTACTCAGACACATTGGTATTGTTTCACACTACATCACTGCCGTAACTTGTAGGCCTATATCAATTATTAGGAATGTTTGGGGCAAAGAGTAGCTATTTGCGATCCACATTTTGATTTGGTGTAATTCTGTTTATAGATATTTATTTAAAGTTACCTTTTGTTATCGTTTGGAACTATATGTCAAGCAGGTTCCCTTGTGTCACTCTAAGTTTGACCTCTTTCAAGGAGAACGGCAGGGAGGGGACATCTTGTAATTTTACTGCTGAGAGGGAGAAAATAAGATAGGACGTAATATTTATAGTGGTTATGGACACTTCAATATACTGTCTTGAAAATCAATAAATTATTCAAATTATTTAATACAACATAATCTCAGGAAGTAAAGCCCATTATAATATGAAGATAAAAACTATTAAATTCCACTTAGTACTGGTTCTTGTCAAAATCACTATGCATTTGTGTGTCCGAAATCCTTAGTGCATAAGCTTTGTACAATCTCGTGAAGCATATAGCGTATGCATATGAACTATGTACGTGATCTAACACTGTAGCTACATACCCGTACGTATACATCCGTCAGTTTCAACCTACTTTCCTGATTGCGCACTAGAGAAATCGTTGCTGAATAAGGAAGTGCATCTGGAAAGTAGCCTACGATAGTAACCTATAGACTAAAGCTGTATGTTTACAATGTAACTTTATTTACAACTATAAAAAAGAGAAACTAGGGGCAAATAAAATTCAGGTGTCTCACACTGTGTTAAAACCGTAAAAACTTGGACGAAAATTTGAAATTAGGGATGATAGTAAAATGATTCTGCTGAAAATATCACTTTTAAATATTCACAACAAATCGAGACGTTTCACGTTTGGTGGAGAACAATATTGAGCGAGAGTTACATGACAAATGAAGATGCATATACCGCTTCCTTGAGTTTGATATTCATGGCAGCTATTCTTGCTCGAAGAGTATCCTTAAATCAAATACAAACCATGGAAGGGTAGTGCTGTCCCCTCCTCCCTCCTCCCTCCTCCCTCCTCCCTCCTCCCTCCTCCCTCCTCCCTCCTCCCTCCTCCCTCCTCCCTCCTCCCTCCTCCCTCCTCCCTCCTCCCTCTTCCCTCCTCCCTCCTCCCTCCTCCCTCCTCCCTCATCACCCATCACCCATCACCCATCACCCATCCCTCGTCCCTCATCCCTCATCCCTCATCCCTCCTCATCCCTCCTCATCCCTCCTCATCCCTCCTCAACCTTCCTCATCCCTCCTCATCCCTCCTCATCCCTCCTCATCCCTCCTCATCCCTCCTCATCCCTCCTCATCCATCCTCATCCCTCCCTATCCCTCCCTATCCCTCCCTATCCCTCCCTATCCCTCCCTATCCCTCCTCCCTCCTCCCTCATCCCTCCTCCCTCATCCCTCCTCCCTCATCCCTCCTCCCTCCTCCCTCCTCCCTCCTCCCCCTCGCGTCATTAGTGTATAAATTTAGTAACTGACGTTTCCCTGCTAGTATTGCCTCTGCTTCGGTTGGATAATTATGAATATATTTGTTATGTTACTAAGTTTACTGAAGAAATGACTCATATTTAAAAACGTTTTACAAATAAAAGAAAACAGTATATAAATGTTACCCAAATACTCAAATCAGGACGTATGGCACATCAGTTATACGACAGGTTTTACTGGGTGATCACGGTAATACATGAAGTAGTGGATGTGTTTCGCAAAAAATCTTTGTATATCGGATTGATGTCTGCACAATTTGGATATATTTACTGGTTTTGTAATATAATTCAGATACTGTCACAATTACCTTAGATTTACAAAGGCTTGATATATTGCTATGGCATTGTATGTTCATCAACACTTCCACAAACATAGTTGGACACAACCTCCCACTTCCAGGGCCATTCGATACCAGAACCAATGTTCAAGGATTGAATATAACAATAAAAAGGATTTCATTATTATTGAAAATAGAGGTCATTGAGTCAATGATATTTACACCAGAACAAAGGACATCCAATTAAACCCTAAGTAGGTAAGTAAATACGGTTAACTTATTGTACTAATCAATGAAGGAATTAAGTGAGGTGGGTATAGTGCAAGACCTGGTGACAAAAAGGAATCCACCACTCCCCTCCACACACACACACGCACACGCTAGAACGCACTTACTGTCAATTTATATCCAAGTTGTTCCATTTGAGTGCATGTGACATGTGTGTGTGTGTGACTTCCATTCGCTGTTGATTTTGAACTCTTCTATGTGGTTTGCTGTCTTCTTTGTTAATAGTTAATAGATTGTACTAATCAATGAAGGAATTAAGAAAGGTTAGTTACCGTACTCGCCCCTCACTACAGTAAATGGGTCACGTGTCACACGTCGGATGAGACAGCTATCTACAACTAAAAAACCTATACTTGCACAAGTACCTAGAAGGTATATTGAATCAACATACTGTACTAATCAATGAAGGACTTAAAGGTGGTTGATAGTTTGAACTTAGCTGTGTGTCTGCTTTCTTGTGTGTTCCTCACCACTTCCACAAACATAGTTGGACACAACCTCCCACTTCCAGGACCATTCGATACCAGAACCAATGATCAAGGATTGGATATAACATAAAAAGGATTTCCATATTATTGAAACTAGAGGTCATTGAGTCAATGATATTTACACCAATACAACAGGACATCCACTTGAACCCTGATTAGGTAAGTAAATACGGTTAACATATTGTACTAATCAATGAAGGAATTAAGGGAGATGGGTATAGTACAGAACCTGGTGACAAAAAGGGAATCCATCACTCCCGCCCCCCCCCCCCCCCTACGGCTACACACAGACACAGACACGCTAGAACGCATTGAGTGTCAATTTGTATCCAAGTTGTTCCATTTTGAGTGCATGTGACATGTGTGTTTGTGTGTGACTTCCATTCACTGTTGATTTTGAACTCTTCTATGTAGTTTGCTTTCTTCTTTGTTTAATAGTTAATATATTGTACTCAGGTGCGTATCCAGGGGGGCGTTGGGGGCGCGCGCCCCCCGGGTAAGGAAAAGAGGAGAGAAAAAAAGAGAAGAAAAAAGGGAAAAGGAGGGGGGAAAAGAAAAGGAGGAGAGGAAGGAAGGGAAAAGAAAAAGAAAAAGAGAGAAAAAGGAGAAAAGGAGGGAGTAGAAGATAGCCAAGGCCTCGGGAAGAGAAAGAGGAACAGTCATAGTTAAGCGCTGATCCCTATTATATACACAGGGTAGCCAGTGACAGATCAAGGATTACGGAGGGGGTGTGCACCTCACCCTACCCCTTACACCGACAACTCCATTTTTGACGTTTCAATTTTTTATCTCTCACTAATGTATCTATATAAATACTATATATGGTCTATCATAACGCGTGTGTGTGTATGGACGCCTTAAACAATTGTACAATTGTGCTATATGGAACCAACTGTGGCTGGTCTTCAACTCGACCGAGTCGAGTTTAAGAACATGACGCATTTCAGGAAGGGGGCGACCGCCCCCCCCCCCGAGCAAATTTTCTTTATGACATCGCTAGTAATTTCAAAATATACAATGCTTAGATGCAACTTACAAGGCCTGGAAAGTGTCATTTCCAGCGATCTGGGAGGCATTTTCGGCCAAAATTTTTAATGTACGCTTCGCGCCAACTCATGGTGGCGCTTCGCTTAGATATTTTGCCTACAGGCTTCGCCCCTCCCTTGGCAATTACTCGCTACACGCCTGTTCGAATTTGTAAAGCAAAGAGCGTATATAACATCATATCAGTGAGCAATGCATGCATGTTCCACGATGAACAGCCTCAAAAACTGTCTATGTGTGTAGTTAAAGGCGTAGGAGCCCAATTGGATTTGGGGGCTGTAATGACTTGCACGAAAAAAAGCGTTCAACATACCGATGCCAATATCATATAAGCAAGCATCGGTCATTACATTGCATGGCATAGTGTACCTTACGGTCCGTCAAAGTTGCACATTATACCGCCGGATGTTAATGTAAACAACCAAATGTCTTATGTAGATGGAGAAAAAGCATACAGATCCATTTATGTCAAAACTCTTTTACAGTAGTAATGTCGGCCAAGCTTAGACCTTTATTTTAATTACCAACGAGATCATTTTTAAGCTATTCATTGCTATTTATTTTTCTTTCAGTAGGTGCCCGAAAAAGTGGGAAAAATTTGGTTGCGGGGGGGGGGGGGTGGGCTGCAGCCCCCGCCTCCTACGAGACCTACGCCTATGTGTGTAGTGTTCGGTTTCGATATACCTGATATCGGAAATATCTGCTATTTTTCGTTTCCTTCAACCAAGTTTTATAATAGCCATTATAAGAGGTTGCAATATTTCTACACCAATAAATTAACTGTGTCGGAATTTTCAAAAATTTCTGACCAACATTCTTCATCATACTTTCCTTTACTCGTCTTGACCTGTCTGTTAGCGGTTCAAGGAGGTTTTTCTATATTGCTTGTCCATAGATTGAATTTTCTGCAACATTATGGGTATGTTTTGAAGTGATTTTATTCACGAGAAATGGGAATTTTCAAATTCTCAACAAATAATGGGCTTAAAACCTTCAAAAGTGGGGCTTTCGGATATTGTGGGCCGTGACGTAGAACCACCTACAAAAGCAATGATCCATAGGACATGCAATGAGGTCGAACATGGTGTGTGACTGGTGACAATCTTCAAAAAGGTTATGGATGGAAAAAAAAAACTTTTGGGAAATACTTGGTTATCAGGCAAAAGTGTACATCTGGTTGGTCATTTTCAAGCCCGATAAGTGCCATTTCCGGTGATCTGGGGGGTATCAAAATCAGAAATTTTCTTCTACGCTCCGCGCCAACCGATGGTGGCGCTCCGCTTAGATAGTACTTCGCGCCCCCCGAGTTAGAAAATCCTGGATACGCGCCTGGTACTAATCAATGAAGGAACTGAAAAATGTTAGTTAACGTACTCGCCCCTCACTACAGTAAATGGGTCACGTGTCACACGTCGGATGAGACAGCAATCTACAACTAAGAAACCTTTACTTGCACAAGTATCTAGAAAGTATATGAAGTATATGATTGTACTAATCAATAAAGGAATTTAGAAATAAGGGGTTAATCAACGGTCTAGCGTGCATTACTCACAGGATTAATGCACGATCGGGGTAATGCAAGCGATGCACTCGGGCTCCGCCCTCGTGCATCCAACGATAGCATTAACACCCGGAGTGCATTAATCATGTGAGTAACGCACGTTAGACCGTTCATTAACCCCGTTCATTCATACACTACCATTTGTGTGGGGGAAAATCATAAAACAAAACATTTTTGGTTACATATAACCAAAGATTTATTAAAGTGATGCCCCTTAATTTTACCGTGCGGTACTCACAGGATTAACCACGGTCAGCTGACCTGAATGGACCAATAGGATTTAGGAATCTTTACTAAGTATGAATGAAGGTCAGTTAACGTATCCGCCCCACCATACAGTAAATAGGTCACGTGTCACCAGTCGGATGAGACAGCTATCTACAACTAAAAAACCTATACTTGCATAAGTACCTACAAAGTTTATTAAGTCAATATATTGTACTAATCAATGAAGGAATTAAGAAAGGTGGATGGTAGTTTAAACTAAGCTCTGTGTTTGCTTTCTTGTTTGTTCGTTACCACTTCCCCAATGATATTATAGCGTGACGTATTACGGGGTGTAACATCCCCTGACAAGACTTTTGGTAATGGAGTCTCTCTTTTGTTTTCACCATGCTCATTAACCTGTGCGTATTATGTGCGTGTGTTTGTGCCTTCTGTTACTGTTATTTGTCATACAGCTTCTAAAGAGGATTCTGCTAGGATCAAAACGTCAGGCCCACTTACTTTTACACATGTTTCGTTCTCGAAATCTTCCTTCGTGTAACATGTTCTTGTAGTAACATGATTTTCAGATGTTGTTCGAGTGTCTCGAATGCATTTTTGTTTAAGGATTGAGGTATTATTAGAAATGACTGGAAAATTGCGAGAGTGAGAAATGAAAGAAATACAGACATTCACTACTTATGTACTGTAAAGCTTCTGTGAAAACCTATACCTAACTGCATGTCCTCGAGATCTATTTCGGTGTAGCCTACCTCACAAAAGCTGCATTTTAAATGTATGTTTAGAGGATTGATTCGCATTAAGTATAGAAACTCATAACCTTACTAATTTTGCAGGTTACTACCTGCAGTAAAAATAAAGGTTGGATGGCACATTGCAAAGATCCGCATGTAAAATGTAGTTTTACTTTCTGAAAAGGTCCCAAATACATGACGTACATGTGAGCATGCGTAGAAGCTGTAAATACGGTGATACGACCATAATCGATGTTGTTGACCACAAATCCATATTGGCCGTTCACTATATTGATATAGCGGGGAACATTTAAATGTGGCTCAGGCGACGAATGAATTGTATTCAAAGAAAAAGAAAACTAGTTTAACGTAAGACTCCAGCGGTACGTTAGAGTTATAACTGACATACTTATGTAAGGTACTAATTGAGAGGGCGAAATTAAACAACCTGCTATCATATAAGCAAATTATGGCTGCTAAGAAGGAGCATGAGGGCAAGGGGAGAGGAGATGGGAGGAAATTATATAACACCGTTATCTCGCGTATGTCTAATGAACGAGAAATAACACATTTCTCAAATACACTCTAAGAAAAAAGGGTTCTAGAGGGGGTTCTCGAAATGAAGAATGGTTCTCGTCAGAACCATGTGCCCTTGTAGAACCCATAAAGGTTCTTGATTGATTTCTACTTGGTTCCATACCCACACAGAAAAGGTTCTGGGTACAAGATGGTTCCACAAAGAACCCCTAATTGCACGAATAGGGGTTCTAATCGTACTTATCACAAGTGTGTACATGATCTATGAATAAACAAGTTCGGCAATTTTCATCGGGAAATGTAATTTTAAGGGAATAATAAAGTGTATAGAAGTGTTAATAATCTCATTTTCTCACTTTACCATGGAATTTGTTTTGACTTGTGAACAAAATCGTTTATTTGAATACAACGCATTGAGTGGAATTTGCGTAATAATTTCGACCACTTTTCGCGGGCTCCAAAGTTCCGTCTGACCAAACGTACATGTTACATGTAATAGTATAGTGAGTGCACCGAAGTTCGCCACCTTTACGTACATAATATGCACTGTGTATGTTACCTACGTGCTACCTACGTACATCATTATATGTATATTGCGTGCAGTTCTTGTGTCACGTACCGTCGATCATGTTCGAGTAGAAGTTGAAGCCCCGGTGCGGTGAGTTTTTCAGTTTTAATTTAGAAACATGTAGACCGAAAATTAAATTCAACTCCAGCGCAAGACCTGCTAATAAGTTATCGGGTCGACCCTTGGTGAATAGACGTGAATACCAAACGATTCCTTCATCGACATTAATGTCCATTGAGCAAATAATATTCGGCTTCGGCTAGCCTAACGTATACTAGGCCTACTTTATAATTGTATGGGCATAGCCTAACGTTAGGCCCATTCTATAGTCAACAGAATTCTGTAGGGCTATAGGCCTAGCCTAGGCCATATTTGTAGGAAGACCGGACATTTAATTAATTAATCACGATAACATTATAATAGTCTCAAAGAGCACTAGAACCTTACTGTCTCTGCCACAGCTCAACCGGGTTTCAGCCACATACGATGGAGTAGGCCTAGGCTAGCCTATACTATAGCATGGGAATTGGGATGCCTGTATAGTGCGCACCTAGGCCTAGGCCCCCCTAAGCTTTTTCAGCACAAATTTCTTCAAAATCCCTTAAAAAAATTCAGATGATGTCTGTACCGAACCTTTAGCATCTGATACACAAACTCACAATCCTGATATGAATCTTTATGATCGAAATTGTAAAATATGGAGCTATTAAAAAGACAATTCTGTCCAACTTCCAAGTTAACGTTTGCTAAAAAGACCCGTTTACTGTTCTTAATGGAACAAGCGGTTGTGAACAGGCACACAGTACCTAGGCTATACCTACACTACAGTATTGATACGGTAATATCCTTTAAAAAAATAAGCGTTTTTACCGGAATTTTAGGGTTACGGGGGAGGGGGGCCTAAATAACAAACTTAGCTTACACCTGATTAAGCAGATGCAGTGTACTCGGCAAAAAAGACTAAGAATGAGGCAGAACTTGGAGTAAATTTACAACAATTCCATTCGAAAATTTCTTGGAAATGAAAATTTCGAATTATCATACAAAATCTAGATTTATTTGGTCAAGATGATGAAAAACCAGCCTGTTTTGCATATATTATGTTTGAAAATAAGTAGCTAAGTTGTTATTCGTTCATAGCGCTTTTAGAACACGTTGCTATGGTAATATTGGAACGTATTGTTAGGTCCCCAGTATTCGGGCACCGGCAGTATTCGGATACCTTGTTATATAGTCCTAGCCTAAGCCTTATTCCAGATATAGGCTACTGAGGGTGCTTCAAACACGGGCAAACGTCAGTTTTTAGACAACATTCCAACTTTAGTCAACCTTAAAATATCCATAAAATATGTTTTTGACCAACCAACAGATTGAAACCATAGAATAATAAAAAGAATACATTATGATGAGCTCATGAAGAATGAATGCATCACTAACACGCAGAAAATTGAGGAAAAATTAAATCAAAATGTTTCTGGCCACAATTTGGCATAATTTATACCACAATGCATTGCAATCGCGTCAATATACGTCATCTGGAATAAGGCTTATTGGTGTACGTGACCATGTGTTGACCACCTAGGCTAACAAACAATCAAGCTAAAAAATAAAGGAAGACGTAGGCCTACAGTAGGCTATCCAAAATGGATAAAACATTCCAGGGATCACCACTGATGTGTTATTCTTCTTCCCCAATTTAGCAAGTTTGCTTCGTATTGGAATAGGGTATGTGGGAAGAGCGGCGTTAGTTGGAACATTTTTCACAAAAATCTCTATTTTCAGAAACAACATCAATTCAGCAAACACTGCCCTATCCTGTTAGGATAGGCAGTCCATAAACTGCTATAATTGTTGATAGTTCAGGAGATAATCCAGTGAGAGGGTGTGTGCTGTGTGTCACAAATGAAGCCCATAAAACCACTACTCTTGTTGATATTTCAGGAGATAATCCAGTGAGGTGTCGGTGATAGGCGTTCCAACTAACCCCACCTATGGGGTTAGTTGGAACGGGTGGTGGGTTAGTTGAAAGATGGATTCTTGCTCAAAAGAAATAAATGAGAACTTATCACAACTATACACATTGATACCTTGGTATATGCCTATTATAATATATCAAATGATATTAAAGCCAGACTCACTATATGGAAGTAAATGAGAATATAACTTTGCTACCAAAATTCTGGAGACATTTTCCATCCCAGCCCATTGAAATTAGACAACATTGGTGAATGAGAATATTTTAACATCTGCTGGCCTTGCAGTCTAAGTTTTAAGTGTTTTTGGCATGTTTTTATGATTATAGGCAAATATGACCAAATTTGCGTGCATGTTCTAACTATTCCCGGCAGTAAATGTTACACCTAACCCCTTGGGCTAATCAGACCTTTGTATGCTCATTGCGCAGAACAGAGACCATCGACATAATTTTTTGCCCACCTCATTTTGCAGCTGCTTAATAAAGCTGTAAATAACCCCAACCTAGTATATTTTGGTTATTCCCTCCATGGAAATAAAACAACATTTTTAATTTCATAAAAAAATACTCAGAGTGCCGAAAAACAAACATTCCTCACTATTTATTCTACTAATTATTATTATCATTATTTATTATGATTGTTATTAATTATTATTATTCCACCAATTTATTCCACTAATTATTCCACCAATAATGATCGATCAGGTCTGGAAATAACCTGTCCATAATGGGAATTGATAACTGCACAGTAATTGGAAACAAAGACATGAAATAAAGGCTGATTATAGTTTTAATTATACTTAGGCTATAGTGAATCACATTTCTACCTACATTGATTTGGGGGCGCCCAGGTCAATGGAGCGGTTCGCAATAATGGAATGGTCCTCTACATTTGAACTAACTTCACGGTATATAAACAAACACACGCTCATAGCATTCTCTCCAACCAGTGCCGTGGGCAAGTATATTCATGTAAAATTTTGTCACTAAGATACGAACTCCCTAGCATTTGATATAGTATTAAAATTAGGCTTCATTAGAAGTATTTCAAAGGCGTTTAAGCGTACATTTGCCGGCTATATCACCATTGTGTTACTGTATTCTGAGCTCAGAATTAGTTTAGCCCCAAGTTTTATCTATTTCTTCGCTAGCCAATTTTATACCACTCACGCGCGTGCCACCATAGACGAGCTTTCCCGTGCATGGTATCAGTTTAGCGAATCTTTATCATAGCAGTTAGTATATATGCGTACTTCATATACAAATATTATAGTAGGTTTTTGATATAGGCGTATTTTGCCGTTGCGTCGCCATTTAAGGAAGTGAAGTATAAATAGGACTTTCACTGTGCATCCCAGCTCTGCAAATGACCTGCTGAGGGAGCTTCAAGTTGGACTTCTGACACAACCCTGCGACCCCTTAGCAGAGTAGAAAACTGATCTCTAATTAATCAGTCAGGTGGATATTCCTTTTCAGTGTGGCTTGGAGGGAGTCCAATGGGCTGCCTTTTCAACAAATCATGTCTAATTTTGGTATATATTTCACTTTTATCTTCATATACAGCTTTGCAATGAGTTGGAAATGCTGACAGGGAGGAAGGTTGTTGTTGAAATGAAGACTGCTTTAGAAAAATATGCACCAAAGATAATCCAGAACAGTTCCAAGAAGACCAAAGCAAAAGAGCTGATGCGTGCCTACCGGTAGGAGGAGGAAGTCCTTCTTGAAGAGGACAAGAAGTGTATGTTATCACATAATTTTACCTTACAATTACTAGTAAGTCGATCAGAGTGGAAAATGATGGGCGGGAGTTACAGGAGGGTAAGCGAGAACCCATAAAGATATTTAGGTAGAAACTGGTCCAAAAAACCGTACTGCCTGAAAGTAACTAGACAATTGCAATCAAACTCCCATGTACTCTGTTCTATTGTAGACAGAGAACGGGGAAATTAGGTGAACAAGTGAGCATAAGGTGTGAGCAGAGCAACTTTACTGGGGTGTAGGAGCAGCTGAACAATTTTGATCGAAAGGGGAATATTGTTAGGAAATTAGGATTGCAGGGAGAGTGTACTCACAGTGCAATCATTGCCCTCTTTGCATTCAAATTTGTCTAGTTACTTTTTGGCGGTACTGGTGGTCTGTTATTGCATAAGGGATGAAAAGGTGTCTGTACTTGTTGGTTCTGAGACACTGGATATCTGCTATTCAACAAGTAATTAGAAAGAGGCTAAGCTGCAGTCGACCAGCATTTGACACTGACAGTATGCCTACGTATATCATACTGTCGTACTGTACACTGACTGTACAGTACATACTACATAGGCATAGTACTCCATATGTACAGTGTGTGTGCAAATCACGAACGACAACCCTGTCGTTGTTGAGGAAAAAGTTTAGAGGAACTGCTGCCTGCTCTCTGTATGTTGAACTGATCGATTTTGCATGCTATGAGTTGACCCCAATTAACCCGTCAATTACAATGTCAATTACAATGTTACTCCAACGTGGGGATATTTGTGCTAACTGCTCATGTAATTCCATAAATCACTGTTCAAAGGCTATTTGTCGGGCCGACAAATAAACTTCCAGTCCGAGTTATGATAAATTATCTCAGGCATATGGGACAGAGAGTGGTGATGATTGGGTTGTTTAGAATCCTTGGCTCATGAGGATTCGAAATGGGGTGGGTGAAATTCACATACAAGCAACTTCGTTTTTTGCCGGTCCAGAGCAAAGTCAGCAAGGATCTTTAACATGGAAATCCCAGTTACTAGCCAGAAATAAAAAGTGTAGCCGATAAAACCACAAGTATAATGTTGTTTCTCTTCATCGTGGGTTTCACAGCAGTTGGAACTACCGACAACAGAATATGGTTATTGGGGACAGGGTTCATAGAGAATCTTGACTTCATGCCCCCTATCTCATGATTTCAGTGACGAATGATACTGATTCATTTCCCCGTTGGAATAGCACAGGGGGGGGGGTATAGATTTGGTGTTCATTCGGTGACGTCAAAGCCTCATAATTATGAATTTGTTGGCTCTATTTTGGGAATGACATCTCTGGGATATTCACAGTTTGAAATCAATTTTCTCAACAACGTTACCTCCCATTTGCTTAAAAATGGTACCGTTGGAAAGGGAAAAAGCTACTCTGTTTGCACACATAATGGAATGGCCATGTTATGCGGTCTTTAACGTTGAGCCTCGGTGGACTCCGACAGTGACGGCAGATGCATCTATGGTTCTCGCGGTACATTCTCCTGGGTCAGGTTGCCCTCGTACAGATCCTTTATCAGCCGGATGTACTTCTTTCTCTTTTGGGCATTTCAATACTTCGCTTTGGGGCACTCTCCAGATCTATGAAGATACGCTGCAGCTGTCTTTGACCTTCTCTGTATTTCTCCATCAGTTACCGCAATGCAAAGACACATACATACATTGTACCATGGTGGTAGTAACCTCTCACAACATTGCTCATTGTCTGATTATGACTGCTGCCTTGTAACACTTGAAAATGTAGTGATACAGAACTTTATTCTCCAATCTTAGGTTTTATTGGCAGACCTGGAGTATTCTGTCGCTCTGATGGCTCTACCGTACATCTTCGACGAGAAGCCTGGGTTCTTGCATGTTTCGGACAAGAAGGTAAGTTCCTCTTGTATATGGTCATTTTCACAGTAAAGGGTGTAAATTGACGCACCCTGACACCAAAGTTTCAACATGATTTGTCATGAACATTTCCACCAGAATCATGTACATAAATATCTTAATTATCGGGGAAAACTACTTATGAAGCTTAAACTACATCATAAAGTATGAAAATAGTTGTGAATGTCCTGACAAGCTATCATGTGGCAAAGTGTCCTTGAATTGTGTCGCTTCATGAGGCCACTACTGACAAAAGGTCTTAAAATGCAAAGTTACACCATTTACTGTGAAAATGACCATTTGTCCAGGAGCAGATAGGTTGTTGCTGCTGTTTAACATTTAAGGTGTGCCTGTATTCAATTGATTATGTCATTTTGGAACTCTCAGTTCTTCAGGAGTGATCAAAGATTGTCTATTGTAAGTATAAGGCTCGTATTTTCAGGATGCCAAGGAGGGCTGCATCTGGCATTGTGAGGCTTGACGCCAGCCAACTAAAGGACCTGACAATGATCAATGATTATACAGTATAGCTTGAGTACCCGCTCTGGGAGCTGGTAGCGAATGTATTCCTGGAACACCCATGGTCAGACTCCCTGTGTTCTAGAGATAGCAGAAGAGTGCAATCACTGAGCACCCAACAGCCCGGCAGTCAGGGAGTATCCTGTGATCGGGTATGCGAAGTGAAACCCCCCCCTTCAGAGGTCTGGACCCCGATCTATGGTCTGACTTCTCACACGGAGGCCGCCGTTACTAACAATGTGCTCTACCCTTGTAATACATACAGTGTAGACACTGGAATTTGAACAGAAAAGGGGAAAAACACAGTATATGGGGAAATGTAATCACTACCATTAGAAAATACACATTGACACGGATTGACAGTGTCAATATTCACTTTAACCGTGCAGTTGCGTTCAAAATCCCAAACAGTCCTGCCTTTAGATGTGAATCAGCCGCTTGGTTTTCACTTGTATATTGTTTTTTTTACTAACTCTGCCGAGTGCCGATACCTGCAAAATGTTCACAATATGTTTGGCACAAAATTGCCTGCAGCTATTGAAAAAAAATAGTACCACCATAACTCTGACACATAAGACAGTCCCAGAGTTAACAATGGAATTTTTGTGGTCAACCATATGTCAATGTACTCTAATTGTTATCTATCATTTCCTTTTTCAGGAGATAGTGTCACCATCACCAGTTTAAGTGCTACAGTGTAGTACCATCAAACCTGATGCCATCTCTGTATGGGCCGAAGGATGACAAGTCTGTCAAGGGATTTCCAGCATCTGGTATGGAGTAATACTCTTGATGGCCGTGTACTATGCGCATGGGATCGAGTACCCCCCAGAGGCAGCCAACACTCTGGGATTCCTACAACGTTACATGATGAGTATCAAGAAAGAAGATGAGGGGCCAAAAATACCAACTCCAATACTGCGACTGCTTTCTGCATTGATATGAATCAAATTTCCACAGCACAATGCATATTCCATATGACTGTGACTTTTGCAGGGGTACTCGTCAAAGGCATTTTTTCTCACTGCAGAAGCTTTGTCGACACCTCGAAATAGCTCATGCACATCAACCCAATATCGCAAAATGGGATCTTACAGAAAACATATCCGTCGTTGCCACAATGCTCGGCATTCACAAGAACCTGAAGCTGAGGAACATAATGATTGCTTTGTGGTTGAGTTGCTTCATGAAGAAGAAATCCCATTTATTTGTTGAAGTCAAGTATATCTTATATTCTTGTAATATGTGGCTTATATGCAGCTGCATAATGATGGCAGAAACATTTGTAGAACATTACATTGCCTATAAAGTCAGAAGAACCACTGAGTGGTTAACCTTTTCACCAGGTGAAGAGAATTATTATCATGCTCTGGATACCATATAGGAGTGCTGGAAATATGTACATTCCATTGAGGTATAAGGTAACTGCTACAAGATAAGCCAGAACAACATACATCAAAGCTTTCAGTGTTGGTTCACAAAAATTGTAGGTGGGATTATAATATCACACTGAATCGCAGTATACTAGTCGAATTAGCAGGGATGAGTAAATGACCACTACACAGCTTATAGTAAATGTAGGAGAAGTCTTTGAGAACACATTGTTTCACCTGATTAATTTCACTTACAGGCACTTGCATGTTTGAATATCTTGTGGTGTAGTGCAGTTGTTATTGAGTTATTCTTTAGTTTGTATTTCATGATTGTGCATGTACAAAGCATACAGCATTTGGCCTAATCCCAACATTGCATTCCTCAGAGAACTGTTAAGTGATTGAATAATTCCACATTGTATATCAGCTCATTCTACAATTTTTGGATGTAAATCACAAAGCTGTTGTGATATGACGAAAGGTAATGTCTTTTTATTGTATTTCAGCATTTTGAATCTAATTGATATTTCATGCAATAGATAATTGACAAGATTTGTTTGTTTCGTGGTTTGCTGAATTTTAAAGTGAATAAAGTTATTTGCAAGTTGACAGAACATCATCAGACTTCTGACATTATTTTTAAGCAAAAATTGTACACATCTCACAATAGCTGCAACTTAATACTATTTTCTGGTCTTCATGGCTTCTGTGAACAGTAAAAAGTAAGAACCTTCCAAAGAACTTTTGAGAACCATTTCAAAGGGGTTCCCCTGGGAACCATATTTGAAAAGGTTCTCGGTAGAACCTTAAGGGTTCTGCACACAGCTACAAATTGAAAGAACCTTTTATGGTTCTGGTGAGAACCATTTCAAAGGGGTTCTCAAAAGAACCTTAGTCATAAAAGTTCTTGATAGAACCTTAGGGGTTCTGCATACGGGACAAAATGAAAGAACCTTTTATGGTTCTTTCGAGAACCATTCAAAGGGGTTCTCAAAAGAACCTTAGTCATAAAAGTTCTTGATAGAACCTTAGGGGTTCTGCATACGGGACAAAATGAAAGAACCTTTTATGGTTCTTTCGAGAACCATTTCGTAGGGTTCTTATTAGAACCATCATGAAAAGGGTTCTCGTTAAGAACCATTGAAGGTTCTGCATACGGGACAAGTCCAAGAACCAGTTTTGGTTCTATGTGGAACCATATTTTCTTAGAGTGTAGAAGGTAACATGAGCTTCCGCAGCGTTGCTGCTCTTGTTTTAACAATACAGCAATCCGTACACTCCTACATACATATGTGTGTAGTAATGCATACAACCAATGTATGGTTCATAATTCTTTACAGTGGTGTGTAATTCGCTATTTCGGCTACTCTATACACATCACGTTTTATGCTAGACACACTCGAATCACAAACCTCCATTTCCTCGTAGAATAAATAGAATGCTGACACAATCCTAAGGAATGTAAATACCGAAACTGAAGCATCCATTCCTTATTACCGTTGTATACATTTATCATATTTTCCATCCTTGTCTTCCATTATATATCTCTGATCTTCCAAATAAACAACATTGGCGAAGCGTCTTGTAAATGTGATACCGTATCTATAGTATCTGTCATTTCAAAACGCACAACATAATACCGCGGATGCTATAACACCAAGTTTGTTCACATTTCTTCGAACTTCAATCACCGCCACCGCCAAACCCCACACCATTCTATATACCTTTAAATTTAACTCTCGCCATTTCCATGTGTCTCCTCTGCAAAAAGGAAAACAAATTGATTGTATACTTCAATTGATAGAACCACATCTGACATTTTTACTCATGTCCAACAACCCCCTATTATTATTTAGTGGTCCAATGCGTGCTGGTTTTGATTATGGCCTTAAGGGGTTTACCTGGCAGTTACATTCATTTACGAAGTGATGATTTAGTGGTCAGTTTAATTGGTCAAGTACTCTTTGGACCGGGCAAGACGAACTATGGTACTCTTCTACATTGTCATGAGAGTTCATATGACCCATTGGCTAGGTGGTCCAATGCGTGCTGGTCTTGATTAGGGCTTATTTCTTTTTTTCAGGTCACGTTACATTCATTTAAGTTGTGATGATTTAGTGGTCAGTTTAATTGGTCAAACACACTTTGCACCAAGCAACACGCATTATGGTACTCTTCTACATTGTCATTAGAGTTCGTATGACTCAATGGTTTGGTGGTCCAATGCGTGCTGGGTTTGATTTTGGCCTTGAGAGGTTTATCAGGCAGTTACATGCATTTACGAAGTGATGATTTAGTGGTCATTTTAATTGGTCAATTACTCTTTGGCTCGGCAAGACGCATTATGGTACTCTTTTAAATTGTCATTAGAATGCATGTGATCCATTAGATAGATGGTCCAATGCGTGCTGGTCTTGATTAGGGCTTATTTCTTTTTTTTTCAGGTCACGTTACATTCATTTAAATTGTGATGATTTAGTGGTCAGTTTAATTGGTCAAGCACTCTTTGGACCGGGCAACACGCATTATGGTACCCTTTTACAATGTCTGTAAAGTTCATATGACCCATTGGTTTGGTGGTCCAATGCGTGCTGGTTTTGATTTTGGCCTTAAGAGGTTTAGCAGGCAGTTACATTCATTTACGAAGTGATGATTTAGTGGTCATTTTAATTGGTCAAGCACTCTTTGGCTCGGCAAGACGAATGTTTGGTACTCTTTTAAATTGTCATTAGAATTCATGTGACCCATTAGATAGGTGGTCCAAGGCGTGCTGGTCTTGATTATGGCTATTTTTTTTTTTCAGGTCACGTTACATTCATTTAAGTTGTGATGATTTAGTGGTCAGTTTAATTGGTCAAGCACTCTTTGGACCGGGCAAGACGCATTATGGTAATCTGCTATTTTGTCATTTGAGTTCATATGACTCATTGGTTTGGTGGTCTAAGACGTGATGGTTTCGAGTAGGGCCTTTAGATGTTTTTCAGGTCCCGTTACATTCATTTACAAAGTGTAGATGTAGTGGTCATTTTAATTGGTCAAGCACTCTTTGGACCGGGCAAGACGCATAATGGTACTCTTCTACATTGTCATTAGAGTTCGTATGACTCATTAGTTTGGTGGTCCAATGCGTGCTGGTTGTGATTGGGAGAGGGAGGGGAGGGGGTGTTAGTTAACATTTAAATAACACACACTGTTTTTGGAGACATGTGAGAGCAAAACACAGTTTGATGATGAAATGTACTGAGATACCAAACAAATATGTAGCGTGGTTTAGATTTCAATTCTAATTACCAGTACTTTACATACGGAGTAGTGCAACATCCTTACTTAGTTCAATAGTGTAAGCAGCTTATTTGAGTGACGTATTTGAGTGACATCAGCTCTACAGAAACCAATGGTCTGACCCACTGTTTCTAAAGATCAACCAAAATAATACAACTACTGTAATAATATGAAGCTATATACAACAAATACAGTTTGCAGTGAAATCATTTCTTGCAGTCTTCATCAGTTTAATATTGTGCAGTTAAAATAGACCATTCATATACTTATCAGTCAAAATACTGTTCCATTGAATCTTTACTTTCCCATTATTGTTGGCATTATCTTGGATATCTCTTGTCACCATGAAAGTTCCTAAAAGTTCATGAAAAACCTAAATCATTTAGTGTTCTAATGAACATTCAATTCCATTTTAAAGGATAGATAAAAGATAGATAAGAAGTTTCTTCCACTTCTGGAAAGATACAATGCTTTTTTTATTTATTTTACAGATAATATTGCAGTGTAAAAATTTGTTACTAAATAATTAATAATAAAAGACAATTCTAAATCCAGATAGTAGTGTTATTGCAACAATAAATCGTTTTATTCAGTATAAAGTATGAGATTTGTGAAATGTAGCTTCCCGCTTTAAAACAAACTTCATAGGTAGTATGCAGTATTTTTCCAGCAAACAAATTTACATACTGTACTGTATCAAGCTTGTCAACAATTATATTGTAGTTATTTGATTAAAGAATGTAGATTACTAGTGTTCAAACGATTAACCTAATCGGAATCGGAATCGGTACGAAAATTGCATAATCGGAACATAATCGGAATCGGTAAAAATTACGTGGAATACCAGTTATGTCATACCGATTATTCAAAAACATATGGAAGGTGAAAATATCATTATTCAAAAACATGTGGAAGTTGAAAATATCAACTGATGTATTAGGTTTGTTCTTTTACTACGAAATATTGAAATAAGACACCCTCTATACGTCTTTCACAGTGTATACTTTCATCAATTAACGCTGACAGGGTCGCCGATTTTGCTTCCCTCGTGGTTAGTGACTTCAAATTTCTTGGCACAGTAAGCATAGCAGCAATACCAATTTCGCGAATTAACGAATGTGCTTGACAGGGTCGGAAATAAGCGGGGCGATGGTCGATTCGCCCTCGCAAGTGCTAAAAAGCCCTCCTAAAGCACAATTACGAGTGCGAAAAAGAAATATAAGAAAATCGCCCTCGTTATATCAGGTGTCTGTGTAAAATTAAGTGTGACATGCGTTTGCTTTAGCTAGGAATTGCAGTTGCAGCGCGAATCGCGCAAACAGTTTTCACATCCCGCATAAATTTGAAGCAGCGCGGGAAGGTCGCGCACAATCACCGGGAAGTTCCCGTGGCAAATGACGGCCTGCACGAAGCAATTTCAGTACCAGCAAAAATAACCTAAAATCCTCACAAATCTCCGATCACGTAGTAGCCTTATTTCACACTAAGTCAACTGCATGTAAATCTAACCTTGCCATCTGTTTATTCGCTCTAGTTGTGTCGCAAATAAAAAATAAAAATATCCACGGAAACTGCAATCTTCGACCACATGTTAGCCTAACAACCACACTAAGTCAATGGGAAATGTAGCCTAACCATCGGTTTGCAAAAAAAAAAAAAATGCGTAGATTACTTTAATAACAGCTTTCAATTTGCTGGAAATCGGCATTTGTCTGGGAGGTACTGTAAGTGATATGTCTTATAGAGGGAATGTTATATTTTATATTGGAGTAGTTTCTAGTTGTTATTATTTCTTTACATCAATCTGGTATTACATTTTAGAGTAATTTTAAACAAGTTACGATGGTACAATTTGCTTTTCAGTTTGATTGGCCTAAGCTTACATTATCTTATAGAACCTGAATGGAGTTAAATAGGTAACGAATAGGTATGTTTAACTTCAAGTTCGTAACATTTCTGTTTGTTCATAAACGGTATAATACTGAAAATAAGTACAAAATAATATCGGAATGAAGGCAATATGTCATTAAAATTTACACTTTGGTAAAGATTGAAGATGGATGGTTTGTCTGAGATACTTTTTGAGATGGATATTTTGAGTAACTATTCTTAGCCCATTTCAAGCCATTAACAGGTGACATTCACGTCGAGGTGGTTAGGCCATTCGCTTAGCACAGTGCTGACTAGGTAGGATGTCATATTTCCGTATTTTGGAAATTAAAAAAAAAAAAAAAAATTCTTTCTTTCCGAGAAACTCCAGAGGTAATTTAATACATACAAAATGATACCTTAGAGCCTTAGGGAAAATCACAACAATACTTGTTTCTGTCAAACTTTATTGCCGATTTCGTATATACGGGATATTTTGTCATTTTCAAATAATCGGAATCGGTACGATTATGAAAAATATAATTGGTAATCGGTATTTTCTGTTATGCATAATCGGTTGAACACTACCCCACTTCAAGTCATATTTAATCTCATAAATGGGGTCTTAATTTCACCTTCTCTATAATATGCGTATACCTCACTTAAGATTTGCTCCTTGTTTCATACTTTTACTTCTTATAAATGATTTTCTTTTGTGTAATGAAATAATCCGGTTCCGGCCGGATTTTATCCGGCCGGATTTCATGTACTATCCGGCAAAATCCGGTTCCGGCCGGATCCAAAAATTTGGATCCGGTGCATCCCTAGTTGAGAAGCAAACCTAGTTAAGAAACCCAGCTGGTGATGCCCCAAAACACACATTGACCACATCTTTGTAAATGTTTCTGGGGCAGTATTTGATATCACTCAGATGACCTGAGATGACCTTTGACCATATTATAAATGAATTACTTTTGTGGCCCATTAACTCATGGCCAACTAAAATCACAATAACACAAAAACTGTCAGAGGAGCAGGCTTTGATATGAATTCACATTTTGGCCTCATGTGACCTCATCTGACCTTTGACATCAAAAGTAAGAACTTTTTGCTAGCATGAGTATCAACCTGTTGATATGCGTCATTACCTCACCAAGTTTGACAAGAAACAATCAAACAGCATGAGCACGGTAGCCTTTCAACAACTGTTGACAGACAGATGGACAGACAGACACATTGCTCAACTAGTTGAGCTAACAAAAATCAATTGGAATTTTGAAGAAAAAAATTAATTGAAAAATACATGTATATATATTAAGCTAATGAGACTTCACCATTTTGAGATTCTAGAAATGAATAGTACCATCGATTTGAGCCTTGTAATCTTTCTTGTAGCAATGCAAGTTTTCAAGATATGCACCTTTAAAATATGCTATATCTCTCGAATACTCCTTTAAGGCTAAATTGATTATGATGCCATTCCTCAATGCAGAAATTATTCTTTAATGCTAATCCATTGTGTCTTTAAAATGCTAGTAACTCAAGCAAAAACATGTTTTTGTAACTTCATATTTAACAACATAGCATTGAGTCATCAATGTCATCGATGTCATCTATGAGCTCATTAAATACCATTCGTCCAAGTTGATAAATGTGTCAGTCCATACCAAATCAACAATGGCCTCCACATTGACCCTCTCAGAATCGCCTTAAATTGATATAGTGTCTTGCCATATGTCTCCTTGCCACTAAAATTGATAACCAACTTTCAATTAAGTACAAAATATGTCTCCTGTACAGATTTAATGTACTTTCTTGTTTATTCTCCACATGCAGTGCTGACTACTCTGTTGTACCTTTGCCAACCATACTTGTCTGTTGACACATTGATTACTCCATAATTGGGTGTTTTGTCATTTATAGCAGAGATTCATTTCAGTTGTACTTGATTCTTTTCTCTGAATCTCTTAAGGTTGGCAGTCATTTTACTAAGAATTTCAGTGTGAAGAGTATACAATCTTCCACTTACTGTGACTGGTGCAATAGAACATGTGAGAATGGAACCAAACAAACATCATTCTTGATGGGCAAAACGAAGACCCTAAATTTCTGTTCTGAATTGTGCATGATTTTACCCTTGATGTCATTAAATGAATCAGAATTGTATAAAATTATTCCAACCCACCAGTGGCCATCATAGACACAAGAGAAAAACTGTCCAAGCCTCAAATCATGAATTTCTTGTGGCATTCCAGCTTCATTTTGCTCAGCTAATATGTTTAATGTGATGTTTCCTGTGTACAAATTGTCATGTACCATCAATGCTTGGATTAAACAATGCCCCACTTCATTGTGTATACATTAGTGATCTTACTTAACTAGTATTTGATAACAACGATTAACAAGATGAGATGTTGAAGTTATTCCTCTGGTGATTTCTATTTTCCTTTCTGAAAGTATACTAATTGCATGATGTTGCACAGATTGAATGAACGATTCAGTACTGTATCACACATGTATATCTATAGAGCTGTTAATGGGTTTTCCTTACATAACTTTAAGCATTGTGGAGCATGGTATCATCAAAATGATAAAACAGCACAATGAGGGACAGGGACTATTTACTCGTGGAAGTGGTGGGGAATGGGAACCAAAACGAATGTGTGGGGAGGAGGGGGGGGGGTACATACATACAGACAATTTGAAGCAGAAAATTACCATACCAAATAATTCATTATACCTTGAATGCATGTGTTATGCAGTCTCTTTGCAGTAAAAGTCAGTCACATACTGTATGTATACAAATCTGCATAGTGCACTATGGTCAGGAAGGGTGTCAGATTGTGGACAGTGTGTAATTTATTTAGTGCCTCCTGTAAAATAACACTGTACTGACCATGTACACATGTACAGTACACACTGTACATTTATGCACTGGTTCACATTCATTTTCTATTCTGATATAGGGTTGGGTAGAGAATATGGGTGGGAGGGGGGGTGAGTTACATGCATAGAGACAATTTGAAGCAGATGTTTCACAAACCAAATAATTCATATACCTTGAATGCATGTGTTATGCAGTCTCTTTGCAGTAAAAGTATGTCACATACTGTATGCATATACAAATCTGCATAGTGCACTATGGGAAGGTTTTTTTTTGGGGGGGGGGGTAGTTATGCTAGTGTACCACCCTCTTAATTGTAAAGCACCTGTATGCTAATTCTAAGAAGTTGTTGTCATTTGAATTACTCAAATCGGCTTTTGCAAGCATTTTCATACATATGAAGTGCATGATTTTCGCAATTTTCGAGTTGTAAATTTGAGTAGATAACATAAAATACACAACTTTTTTACTTGAGTTTTTAAGAAAAGGGTCAATACACTCCTGAAAATGGTATTTTAAGAAAAATTGTAATTTACCCGCAGGCCCAAATTGGACCCCCAATTAGGGCCAGAAGTGAGATTTCTTAAGTTTGAGGGCGCTGTTCGTAAAATGTACGACCCGCTTGACTTTTTCTTGGCACTTTTCCCGTACAACGACCACTGGACAAGGATCGATTAAAACTCAAACATGTCTTTGCTTGTGAATATAGAGCACACTCAAAGTAGAGCCAGAAAGGCCCCTATCTCATTTTCCCACCATTTTAATTACTTGTTACGAAAAATTGAGACAGTAAGTTTTCCTCAAAATTAGCTAAATTCGAAGACTGGTCACATGTCTTCCACAATATCTGCAATATCAGACATAAAATACTTTACATTCATGCAAAAGATGCCTCCAAACTTGACACAAATTTAGGGCTCTTAAAATGCAATCTGGATTTGGTTGCTAGGCGAGGCCGTATCCTAGCAACCAAAAGTTTTTCAAATTTTTTTTGTGCCCAATTTCATTCTTTGAGACATACAGTATGGCAAGACACCATTTCAATTTCTAGCGATTCTGAGCGGGTCGAGGTGGAGGCCTCTGTTGATTTAACATGGATTGACCCATCAATGACCCTTTATAGTGTACATGTACATATGGTATCGGGCATGTTGCTGTTTGGCATTGTGATATGCATTTTCGCATATGTCAGTCGCAAGTGAACTGATCATAGAATTTCAACTTCTTTATACGGCACACAATCAAAGGAATTTTATTATGTGGTTGAAGTTCATTGCTTAACACAGGCAAGGCTATTTACAAGAATTTTCCTATTCAATTGACAGGTGGAGAAACCTGCATACGGACTTGTAACAACACGATCAATGATTAGATGAAGACATGAAAGGCAAATCGTAAGTCAGTTTCAGTTGATTTACTTTTCTCTTTAGGTTCAACAAGATGGTAATTCGACATAACATTAACCCTTGTTACCTTCTTTAACTATCTTGTGAGAGATATTTCCGGTTGATGGATATAACTGTTTGGAATATTAAATTATTTGCGCTTAAGTAATTTTAATGATTGTAGCACGTAGCATAGTGTTAGGCATCATAGGCGTGTTGGTCTGAAAATTGTCTTGATGTCTCTTTGTCATGTACTAATCATTGCACCTCCTAGGAATAAAATATTCTTTCCCAACACATTTTAATTAACAACATATTGAACCAAACCATATGCAACATTAAAACAATGCAGTATATATCTTGACGGTTAACTGAACGATGTAATTATTTAGATTCCCTATTTTGCTCATATGTTTAAAACAGATTCTCGGAAACGATGGGCAGGGGCTGTACTCACACGACTCCTTTACGCTTCGTAGACTGTCTGAAGTAAATCACGTGATAATGGAGCTGAACCCTGATCTTCAAGGTAGTTGCCTTGAACTCTGACTTCCATTTGCGTACCTTTATTTCCTTTTGTTAAAAAATGTAACATCCTTCCACTCTGTCGTCTTAATAACACAGAGAATAGTAACAAAATTGTAATATCAATAACGTATAAACAATTAAGATTTAGGTGTTCCCATGTGTGTCACTAATTTATTGTTCGTCACATGTAGTCATACGTGGTAACATTTACACATAATGTTTCTGTTTTTTTGTTTAGAGAAGAAACAGTTTCTGATAGATGGTCTCAAAAAGACATATAAAAGCCAATATGATGCGATTCAACCCCTGCCATATATAAAAGATAGACTTTATTGTGTGGACAAGGTCTTTGTAGAAGGGGGCGTTGAAGTTTGTCTGGCACCAGAGATAACGCCAGGCACCAGAGGATCATGGGAGCGTTTGGAATCTTACAAAAGTATTTATACTGACTTTCGGTTGAAATCCAAGAGACGCATTATACAAGGAGAGCCCGGGTATGGTAAGTCAACGTTAACCCTTCAGCTGGCCTACGATTGGTGCAATGACGTATCGGATTCCCCGATGAACAATGTAGAAATACTAATTCTTCTTCGGTTAAGACAACTTGGAAGTGTAAAGTCTCTCTACAGGGCGATTAAGTCATTTCTTCTCTTCCACGAACCCCGTGTTAGCAAACATGAGATTGAAAAGATAATTCACAGTTGCTCGTCCGTCCACATTATTTTGGATGGATATGACGAGTATCCTGGCAGGGACAGCAATGATAATGACGATGTTCACAGGATCATCAAGATGGAACTGTTTGCAGACTTTGATGTCAGCTTAACGACAAGATATCTTCCAGAATGTCTTAGAAAAGAATCTAAGAGGGCCAAACTAACAGGGTTCGATGACAACGCTAGGGATGAGTACATTCGCAAGGCTGTAGTAAGTAACAACGATGAGGCAGTGGCAGAAATAAAACAACGGCTCAATGAAAACTCCATCCTTGCTGATCTTTGCCAGGTGCCTCTCATATTCGTGATGTTTGCCCACATGGCTCATGATCAGAGAGACCTCATGAAGTTCAAGTCTGTCACACAGTTCTTCAAACACATGATTATATGTTTTTACGACCATCTGAAACAGAAATATGGCGACAATAGAAGCAACGAGTTCTATCTTCATGAAATGGAACACCATGAGCTTGACAAAATAGCTTTCGAAGGATTAAACAAGAAAAACCAACAACTGTCATGGATTAAGACTAGATTTCATCAAAGAGTCGGGCCAGAATTATATGACCAGTATATTTCAATTGGCATTTTGGTCGAAGAAGATGAAGTTAGCGATGATTCTACTGGAGACAATGTGTTGTTTACAACGATGGTCCGTTTTTATCATAAACTATTCTGTGAATGGTATGCAGCCCACCACCTTGCCACTCTTGTAAAGAACGCACACGATCTCTCCGATATGCTAAGGTTCTTAGATCCATTTGATCTTCAGTACCTGTTTAGATTCGCCTGTGGTCTGGATCCCGATGCTGGAAAGAAACTCATCAACCATTTGAAGGGATTACCAGGCGGGGATAAGTTTGCCATTCTCTGTATCCTGGAACAAACTGGTGACGTCAACGACATTATGGATTCGGTGAAAGAGCTCTGCTCGCGTCGCGTTGAGATAAAGAGAGGCGACAGCGCTCTTCTTCAAAGATCGACGACACAGTTGCTGGATATTGCATCTAAAAATCATGTAAGTTAGCTAATAAAAAAAATATATATATTTTCCATTTTTCCTACACCTAATTTAGGAACTGTTTACTATTTTATGATGGTTTTGTTTCTTTATTCTCAAGTCTATTCACAGTCATTGAAAACTATTATTTAAGCCACTTTAATTCATAAAAATTTAGGTTTAAAGAAGACGGATGGTTTTCCTAGCTAATGAATATACAGTGGTTTATTAAGAATAGTTGCAAATAATGTCAGATATTAAAACCAATCAGAATAATCTCTGGATGTGCCAAATTGCGCTAAAACTCAAATCAAACTGATGATGAATTGAGAATATTGAACATATACTTCAACATAAAAACATGGAGTTTGGAATTTCAGATTATTTGTTACGAATAAATAGCTAGTCTTCCAATACTTTCAATAAATGTTAAATGCTTCGAATGATTGAATTAAACCTGGAACAACAAGCCATACATGTTGGAGGAAATTGTATAATCGTTGAAGTTACCCCATTAACATAATGTAACATCAGTTAACATTAATACCAATACATGGTCGGTAACCGATAATTTACAATGGGGTGATCGAAAAAGTAATTGGGCAGTTATTCTATCAAAATAAAATAAAATAAAATAATTGAACGTGTTGGATAGAAATAATAGTAGAAAAGATAAGGACAACATGTAATGCCTTTAAATCCAACATAATATTTAGAATAGATATAACTACACGCTACACAAATTTTCGGAAACCCTGGTCCTTCGTCAGGTGTAAAAAGAGTGATTGAAATCACGTTAGTCTACCGTAAGCCCCAGACTGCTCAAAGTGCTTAAACCCGGAAAGAAAAGCCATATCCCTATTGAGACCATGACATTAATGTAGTAACAACCCTTGCAAGGAGTGTAGTGTATTGTCATCGAACCATACCAATGTAGTAACAACCCTTGCTGGGGGTGTAGTGTATGGTCATTGAACCATACTAATGTAGTGTCTGTGTAGCCTCAAGCCATGCAAGGAGTTATCACCGAGAGAGTTGCCTGGTGCAGGGAGATGTCACTGACAGCGAGAGGTTTATGCTATTAACACTGTTACAAAAACGTATTCTTACAGTAGAATACCGGCAGCCAGTACGCCTGCGTTAAGTCGCAATTTAACAGAAGTTCGTGAAAGACGGTGCGCCGTATTTAAACGAAAACATAAGAACCGTGCATCAAAAAGTAAGAGTTAATTCTGTAAAGGAATAACTTCTCTCCTGTTAAAGATTCCTACTGTTATCAAAGTTTGTCGAATATTTTACTTCTATTGCAATTAATTCTTCAGTGGCCAACCCATTTAGTGTAAATTAAAACCGACACGCTTCAATATGTGTATTTTTCTAAGAAAAGACACCAAGAAAAGAACCTGGGCACGAAAACCAAACTACCGAACGACTGCTCCGCTCTCAACCATAGTCCCCTTGCATAGAGACTGTGACTGTGCGATCTCCGTCGGGTGTGTATCACCATTCCCCTCGAAAGGGAACACCTAATTATTAATATACGTTTCATTTTAGTTTTAGTAAATACTTCAGAGCAACTATATAAACCGACTTTGTGTATTTTAGAAAATAGTGAACAATGTGACGTTAATTTTAGCCCAAACAACAACAGTTTTTAACCAGTAAACGCATGCTTTGATATAAAATGAAGTAACTCTACCAACTTTTAAATTAATTAGAAACATGATGCGCATAATTCAACACAGAAATCACCAAACGAGAATATAACCCGCATAATTTTGGTAGCACTTTTTTTATTAATATGCAAATTGAACAGTGTCCGATGTTTGTTAGTTGATACA
Organism: Apostichopus japonicus; assembly: GCF_037975245.1. Lineage (NCBI taxonomy): Eukaryota > Metazoa > Echinodermata > Holothuroidea > Aspidochirotida > Stichopodidae > Apostichopus > Apostichopus japonicus. The sequence goes on from NC_092567.1 coordinate 12,036,247, forward strand.
GAACGGTGATAACTTGTAATTGTGCATTCATGCAAAGGTGTCATAATACCCACTATTTAAGATTATTATTCATTATTGGCGTCATGCAGTTTAAAATGCATTCAACTGTTATTCTATATACAACCAATGCTGAGTGTTAATTTACAATATAAAGGCACTGTTGTATGTCCATAACATCTTATTTTCAAAATGTCACTATTAATTTACAGGGTCTGTTTTGTCTTTGAGAGAGCTCCCTGCTATAATTAGGCAGCTTTGACAGAGAGAGCTCCCTGTTGGTGTTAGGGAGCGGTCACAAACATACTGTAGCTCCCTAATATTAATAGGAGCTGTCACAAAGACGGTTGCCTGGTATAATTAGGGAGCTGTCTCAGAGAGGTCCTTGGTATAATTAGGCAGCTGTTACAGAAAGAGTTCCCTGGTATTATTTGAGAGCTGTCACAAACAGAGCTCCCTAGAATTAATAGGAGCTGCAAAAAAGACGGTTGCCTAGTATAATTAGGAAGCTGTCACAGAGAGGTCCAGGGTATAATAGGCGGCTGGTGCATAGAGTAATCCCTGGTATTTTTAGGGAGCTGTAACAAAAGAGCTCCCTATAATTAATATGAGCTGTCTAAAAGTGGGCTCCCTGGTATAATCATCTGTTTATAGCTCCATGGTATAATAAAGGAGCCGTTACAGAGATAACTCACTGGTATTATCAGGGAGCTGTCACAAACAGAGCTCCCTGATATTAATATTAGCTGTCACAAAGAAAGGATTCCCTTGTATAATTAGGGAGCTGTCACAATGGGTGCACCCTGGTATAATTAGGGAGCTGTCACGGAGAGAGGTCATTGGTGTTAAACTAAGCCCCCCCCCCCCCGTCATGATCAATGTTTTGTTTTCGCTGCGTTGAAGTATAGAAGACGCGAAGATAGCATTGGACTGGATCAAAGTATTAATAGATAACAATATCAGCTGATCAGTGATATGGTAAACTGTTAGTTTGTTATGTAAATATTGAGTGATGGTTTCTGGAAGGCTAAATAAATACGATGAATTGTGTAACATTAGTGACTTTTAGTGCGCGATGATTGATGTGATGTTTGACTTTTAAATCAATATTCTCATTTGTATCGGCGTTACAAGGGAAATATGAATATAATTTTACCCATTCCCCTCTCCCACGAACATAACATGCTTTGCATTGACTCAAATGCTCTTTACCACTGCAGGTACAAAAAAGAAATGCATATCTTACACATACAGGTTGCATTTGCAGAGACCAAATCTTGGAATATCAGTCATTTGTACATATTCCTCAATCGTTTATCAGCTCTTAATTATAATTATGTAATGTTTTATTGCAGATCCTCAAAGTGCTTGTCTGGTTTCAACATTCTTGGTGTAATTGTTGTGGTTAATTGTGACATATTAGGTTAAATTGATTTTTTTCCTGTAAAGGTGGAGGATGGTGAAAGATGTAACAACGGATTGTTAGAAATAGCTGAATTATACCAGTATACCATTGTAATCACTACAGAGGTATTATATAGGCAGAGTTGTATTGAAGGTTAGGTGGGGTTGCCGAAAGACCCCTGGTTAAAAAACTCTCCTGTTAATAAGATAAATGCAATATGAAATGTATAAAGAATGAGACATAACATTACCATTATATCTAAGATACAATGTGAATGCACGTCATAACACATGGGATTAAATGCATACAATAGCATACAGACTTTATTTTATTAGTATTATTATTATGATGAATTATAAATAAGTTATGAAAATATACTCGATCTTTTATATTAAGTTTAAGACGAAGCATTTAAACAAAAAATGAAACTTAAATACCTTGATCTACAGAGTCATGTAAACGTTTTTATTAACAATGAACAATGACAGTACCAGATATGTAGAAGACCAACAAGACAATTAAATCCATTTAGAAATCGAATTATGGCTTTTGCAGAAGGTCCAATACACCCTAGAAATCTCTACCAGACAGGGAAGGAGAAGGTGATATTTCACTCAGAATTTACAACCGTTCTAACTATTGTAGTGCGCATGCGCGCTACAATATTGGGAATACAAGCCCGCTCCACCATCCGCATGGCTGGCTGATGAATGCCAGCTGAACATACACTCTTTATAGCAATATCAAATTCACAGGTTGGCTAAGCAGGACAAAAATCCAGACCCAGATTTGCAAAGAATTGTTGCGGCAAACAGTTAATTCTGCACTGGCACACGTAAACAAAAATGATCCCATTGAGTAGAATACTTCTTCAAAACAATACGTAAAATTTTCTACTTTGGTTCGTTTTTCTCGAATTGAACAAGACAGGTAACATTTGAACGCATTTGAGTTAACAAAAAAAAATTGCACGCAACAAATGTTAATCGTATGCACAACAACTCTGTGTTATTTGGTGATCTCGGGCACGAACAGCTATAGCCTATAATGGTATGGCATTATATACTACACAGTCATAGTTAGTTCCACAGCTAACTGCTCTGTACTTATATTACGTGTTTTGGATGATGAACCAGTGCCAGGAAACCGAACAAGCAGTTTTTAATCGCCCGGAGTGTGTAATAGTGCAATGAGAGACTGGACCTACATTGTATTCGTTAGAGTAATTGTGCATTAGGCCTTCGGTGTAAGTCACCGTATGTTCGTAAACTTTCGCTAACTAGGCGAGGGTCATAGAAATTGAAGTAGGGGAATGGCGTCATGCGACATATAATGAAGCCACCCATCAAACTGGTGGCGCTTTGCTTATACGACAAGAAAGTACTGGCGCGTAATACAAGCACTACGTCTTTCACATAACTAAAGTGATAAAGTTGACATAAATCACTCGAAATGGTGATATCGTGTGCCGCATTTGGGTGCCAAAAATGTGGCAGTGGACTGTAAGTTTCAGTTATTCTTAGGAATCGATAATAGAAGCAATTACATATAGGAATTTAATTTTTTTACTAGTGTCGTCTGCTCAGCTGATGTTGTTATTCACTGGACCCTGGATATAGTTAGCCTAAGCCCTAGACCGGCCACGGCGGCTTTCGGATGCGATATAACTAAAGCCTAATTTTAAAAATGTTAACACCTCATTTTACTCAAAACTGTTTCCCTAACGACAGATCCACATGCCAGAATAACATGGGATGATGGTTATGATGTCGTGGGCTTACCACTAACAATTCAATAATAGAAAACTAGGCTACTACCGACTTTGCAACGTTAAAATTAAACTAATAACTGCATGCACAGACTAATATGGAAATATTACACGAAACAAGGTGTGTGGGAAGGGGAAGAGGGGTGGTGGGTTGCCTTTACACGGCATTTTTTAAGGGACAACTTGGCTATGTCACTATTTGAGTGGAGCAGTAAAATAATACAAACAAGACAGATGTTTGCCATATGCCTCTCAGATACCAGAAATGACACTTTCCAGACATTAAAAGTTGCACAAACCCTCCACTTACTCGAGTCGTTATAGATGCGAGAAAAAGCCAGGAGTATAGTACTTACCACTATGGTCACCATAACATGTCTCTGTTGCGCAAAGTACGCCTTCTCTTTCAGAAAAAGCGGGTAAAATCAAATTCAGTTTCAAAGTCGAATGCACAATATGTATATGTAAAGACTAACAAATGATCTGGCCTGTTGCCGTACACTACAAAGCGCCCTCCATTTTTTCAAGGCTTTATTGCTTAAACAAACGGCGATAAACTGTGTCAGCTTTCTTCCTTGTTCAATTTCTATGACGAAGATACAGTGACGTTAACATGTTGTTCAAGTTGACCAATCAGTGTCCAGGACTGGGTATTCTCTGTCACGTCCGGAAAATACGTGAGTCTTTCTTAAATACAATACGGTTACAAAGACCCATCCATTAAATATCAATTACAACAAACTAAATTTCACCTTCATCGCGCACCACAATGACACGTATTTGTATACAGTTGTTCTAGTTATTTGTAGATTTTATTACATATTGCAGACTGGATGTAACATTTACCTTCAATACACGACATCCGTGTATGTGACCTATGCTGCTGGGATGTATCAAGTTAGTATCATTTGCCGTTAAGATGAACAAAATAAAACTAATGGATGCTGTTAGCTACGGAAAATAATTTTGTTATCTGTTTTAGAAAAGGCCAATTTATTAAGGACAATAAATTTTTATCTTGATTGCCCTTCAAAGCTGCTCTATAAAGTTCATCGGGACTCATATAGAATTTTTCCCTCCTTTCACAGGGAGAAAAAAATTGCATCTTCGTTATCCCTCTTTTAAAAACATGATAATTTAAAACGTAATGAAACTGAAGCATCTTATCTTCAGTCTATAAAGATATACAGTATAGTCATATATCGTAATAATGATAATATCAACTAACTATGAAACAATTATACGGTACCACGGGGCAAACTTCTTATGATCTTAATATTTAAAATAAAATAAAACTGTCACCAAACTGCTTATCCACTAGAGAGCCTGTGTAAGAGAATGTGTAAAAGTAAGTTGGCCTGACGTTTTGATCCTAGCAGGATCTACTTCAAAGGCTAAATGACAAGTGATCATTACGATCCTGCTAAGATCGAAACGTCAGGCCAACTTATTTGTACACGATCATTATATTTGTTTGTTGTGTAAACAGTGACTGTCATACAACGGTAGTAAAGTACGTTATATATTTAGTTTGTGGTACAGGATAAGTAAATAGCGATAACAATAGGCAAGCATGTTCCTGAATACGAAAGGTAGGTTAGATGTGAACATATGTTAGTATTAATATAGTTAGTTATGAAAACGAAAGAAAGATACGAAAATAAATATATTCATATTAAGAAGTAAAAACAAACAGCATTTAAAGAACGGAAAGCCCTGTTATTTGAAAAGTCCCCCTTTCTCATGTTCTGATATGTAACAAGTTAAATGCGTTTCGTTTTCTTTTATGGAAATCACTAGTTAATACGACTGTAAACATCTATTGCTTTAATAATTTATAATCAAGTTACTATGAAGGACATGTTATTGATTTAATTTTACTGTTAGCTGAACTTTTAGCTGAGTTTATCACAGTGTTTTCATCAAGCCAATGTTTGTCAAGTCACAAGTCTTTCGCTCATGTCAAGCGTATAACAGCAGCTTATATAGTCATTCTAGACGTAAGCCTGATGATAATCAACAACCGATGCTTAACGAGACATCTTTATCCAGGGGTCCATGGGTCGGACTCTACAAATCTTCAGGCTTATTTCCGTTTGGTGCCTGAATTGATATGTCATTCATAAATATATTTAATAAAAGTCACATTTGACAAGATTAGACTTTAATTAAGAAAGACTTATCTTTTTCACATCCTAATGTTATTTAGAACCTTAATCATGATTGTTCAAATTGAAACTTAAAGCAGCATTTTGCGTCCTTTTCTATGATATTTCTCAACCTCACTGACTCCACTATGCCATAACGACGTACATAACTAGCTTATCTATTTAAATCTTACTTCAAATGGTGGCATAAAAGTCGAAAAATTTGCAACTTTCAACTTTGTTTTTCTCCAAGATATTTTCCGTTGGGATCCCAATTAACCTCGCCCATAATATGAATATTTAAACACTACGAACGTCATTGACCAATACGTAATACAACACCAAGCTTGATTTGTGTACAGTCTATATGGCAGTTGTACCAGGGAGTTCCATAACAACTCCCTGGTTGTACCAACGCAAAGTTTTGAATCTATTTTTAGCAACGGCTCATAACTAAACCTGCATCTCTGATTGGTTAAATTCAAACTAGTGGGTTTGGGGTACTGTATGCGATTAATTTTAAATGTGGAATTTTGTCGTGGATACTTTTCTCATTCTCTGCAAATATCCTTAATTACTCGCCAATTAACGATGTTGGCAGGGAAAAACTTGGCTGATATCTTAGTTTGCTGTTTTGTGATTGATATATGTAAAAAAACTCAATGGACACGTCAAAAAAGTAGAAAACGGCGACCAAACGCAAAATGCTGCTTTAAACCCAAATGGAAACATCTTAACTTTGCACACGAGAATACCTTGTTATCCAGATATCTACAACATGCACACATATGGTCTTATAAGTACATTTGAAA